>NC_136268.1:126778042-127170542 GCF_964187855.1 Myxine glutinosa
TGCCTGAGCACATTGGTAAAATTGATGGAGAACCTCAAACTGTCAAACCGGCGACGGTTTCCCCCGCACCCCTCCCACTACCCGAAGCTCCTTCAATTCCACTACCCCCTCCTGCTCCTATTAATATGGAGCAGGATGACACCTGCACAGCACAAGTTACCTCAGAGCCCCAAGAACCAGGAATTGAAAGTTTCCCAGACAGTGGTTCCGACATGTCAGATGAGGAATCTTACGAAATTGAGGAGTTCCCTACAACAAGCGAATCCAACGTCTTACCAGCCCAAATATTGAAATTCCTCAACCACACTTTTAGAAAGAGACACGTAGACATTAAAGATCACTTCTCTGACCTGCACGGGTTTATCGACACGGCAAGGAACATCATCCGCCGGCCTAGCGACCACCATTTCACAGAAGCCCAATGTAGCAGGCTGAAAAAGTACATTGTGAGAGCAAAAGATGAACAAAAAAAATGAGATTTGGAAGCTTAAATATAAATGGTGGTGCGAGTCAGCTGCGCAAACTCCAAGTGGTGAACCTTGCACTACAGAAAACTTTAGACGTACTTTTCTTACAGGAAACCCACACTACGCCAGCATCCCATGCAGAATGGAACCGGATGATGAAAACGACCAATTTTTTTAGTGATTCCAATTCCCGAACTGCGGGAGTGGCTTTTCTTTTGAATCCCCATTTCTATCCATCAAAACTTTCCTTTAAAAACATAATCCCGGGGCATCTAGCCTCCCTAGAATTTGTTATTAATAACACAAATTTTACTTTGTTGAACGTTTATGCCCCTTCAAATAGCACTAAGCGGCAACGCTTCTACACTAGATTAGGGCCTTATATGAGGCAAATAGACCTGCACAGGTGTATTGTAATGGCAGGTGACTTTAACTGCACTCTACAACCAAACCTAGATAGGAACGGTGCGGAGCCCCATCCCGGACCAGCTAAATTATTAGCAGAGATAATAAGGGATTTTAAGCTTCAGGATCTTTGGCGGCAACAAAATCCCACGACGCATCAATTTACCTGGAGCAAGATCACAAACAACCAAGTATCCCTAGCTAGGCTCGACCGGATCTATATAAATTCACCATTTTTAAATCTCTCCCCTACCACTGGAATTTTGCCTTCTGGTTTTTCAGATCACCATTTAATTACTGTGAATTACCATTCACATCTGTCCTTGAATCGCCATTCTTTCTGGAAGCTTAATGTCACCATCTTAGAAAACCCCTCCTTTAGGGCTGCTTTCAAAGACGTATGGTCTGTTCTATTAAATCAAAAACACCAGTTTACAGATCAGCGTTTGTGGTGGGACAACATAAAGGCCCAATGTAGAGGATTTTGTCAACAATTTTGTTTCCTAAGAACACAAGAGGAACGTAGAACAAAGGCTACTTTAGAAAAGGAAATTCTACAAATTCAAACAAATTTAAAAACTCACTCTTCTCCCCAACAAGAACTGAGACTGAAAGAAAAGAAAGCTTTCCTTAATACAATAATTGAGAACCAAACCCAAGGGGCATTAAAAAGATTACGGTTTCAGCAGCTCAACCTTTTGGACATGCCAACCCGATACTTCTTTGATTTTGAATCGAAGGCTCCTCACCCCCAAATTACTGCTCTAAAACGCCCTGACAATTCTGTCATCACTCACCCTGAAGGAATCAAGAGGGAAGCTAGACTCTTTTTCTCCAACCTTTACAAAACAAAAGAAGTTGACCTAAATGGTGTCTCTCACTTATTTGACGGTGTTTCCACCTTAACCCCAGAGCAAAGGCAGAGCCTGGAGAAACCACTCACACTTGAGGAACTCTCCATCGCATTAAAGAGCCTTGGCAAAGGGAAATCACCTGGCATCGACGGTCTACCGTCAGAATTTTTCGAATCTTTCTGGGACCTAATTGGCCCTGAACTGCTATCAGTCTTCTAGGAAAGCCTCGAAAAGAAGGAACTCCCGCTGAGCTGCAGAAGAGCAGTACTTACCTTGCTTCCAAAGAAAGGCGACCCTTTACTCATCTCCCAGTGGAGGCCAATATCACTACTATGTACTGATTACAAGATCTTTTCCAAAGCTATTGCCTTACGTTTTTCACCCTTCCTAAAGAACATTGTAGACATGGACCAAACTTATTGTGTTCCTGGTCGTAATATCCATGACAGTATTTCTGTTATTCGCGATTTGATTGATGTTTGTGATATTCATCATGAAAGTGTTGGCCTTGTTTTCCTAGATCAGGAGAAGGCTTTTGATTACGTTTCGCATGAATACTTGTCCGAAGTCTTAACTCGATTTGGTTTTGGACCCTTTATTTTATCATGTATACATATGTGTTATTCAAACGTATCTGCCCTGCTAAACATAAATAATGAGCTTGTGCCCCCCTTTTGTATTAAAAGAGGTGTTAGGCAGGGCTGCCCACTGTCAGGTGCTTTGTACACCCTTTCCCTTGAACCCCTCTTAAACACGCTTCGAAAGTCTTTGACTGGTTTCACTGTGAGAGGTTTAAACCACACTATAAAGACTATTGCCTACGCTGATGATATATGTGTGTGTATCAAAAACTCTGATGATATTGCTAAGATGATGCATGCTTTAGCACTTTTTAACAGAGCCTCGTCAGCAAAAATCAATTGGAAAAAGACTGAGGCACTGTGGCTCGAATCCCTTTCCCACCCCCCATTCTCCCCACCCCCCCCCCCCCTTCACCCCCGCTTCTCCCCGCAAATATTGCTTGGAGAAGAGATAGGATCAAGTTTTTGGGAGTTTTTCTAGGTCCTGGAGATTTCATCAGGCATAACTGGGAAGGTTTGCCTGAACGCATTGAACTGCTTTTAATAAAATGGAAAGGCCTACTCCGCCAATTGTCTTACCGTGGCAGAGTATTGGTCATAAACAACCTGGTTACCTCCATTCTGTGGCACAAGGTCTTGGCTCTGCAACCACCTGCTGGGTTAATCGACGGAATACAGAAGAGCGTCACTCATTTCTTCTGGTCTGGAATGCATTGGCTACGACCGGAAAGATTAAATTTGCCGATACCTGAGGGTGGTCAAGGACTTGTCAATGTAAAATGCCGAATCATGGCTTTTCGTCTACGTACGATATGGTCCATTTTGCACGAGCCTGTTGTGCTTTGGAGGCAACTTGCATGCTGCATTTTGGGTCATTTTGAGAATTTCGGTCATGCTAAGGAGCTTTTCCTAATGGACTTGACAATGTTTGATCTCTCTTCACTCCCCTCTTTCTACCGAAGTTTGTTAAATGCATGGCAAGCTCTCAAAAGCCATCGGGATCGTACTACGTACGAGAGATCCATGTTCTTCAACGAGCCACTGTTTTGCAACTCACTTTTTGAAGGTTTTGGAAGCAGCAGGGCCTTCATTCAAAAGTTTGTGGCTGCATCAATAACCAAAGTGTGCCACCTTAGAGACAATGCAAATGACAAGTGGCTAAGTGTTGCTGCTATTGCCTTGGCGACTGGCATCAGATCATCTCGCCAACTAGACAGATGTCTAAGGGTGGTGCTTCATGCCTACGGTACCTCCCAACCTTGGTTGGTTCGTCCTGTACCTCCCTCTGAGCCGAGCCTCTCTCCTTTCCCCAACCTTCTTTTGTCGGCCTCTGAAAACTTGGAGCCAATAAATTTTGGCCGTTCCTTTTCCTCTTCCAGTGGTAACCGCAAAACCTTATATTTCCAATGTTTAAAAGCTCTTTTCCCCTCCTTGTCTTCCCCAGCACCTTGTAAGTGGTCTGCAGTCCTGCCACACACTCCTCCTTTCTCCCCAAACTGGGGATGGTATTATAAAAATCCTGTGCCAAAACGTGCTGGTGATCTCCAATGGAGAATCGCACATTGGATAATACCCACAAACTCTCTCATTCACCGCTTTTCACAAGCGACAAGTGATCAGTGTCCCTTTTGTGGACAGAGAGAAACCTTGGCCCATGCGTATATTCAATGCAGTCGTTTAACTCCTCTCTTTGTTTTCTTGAAAGTGCTATTTGCACGTCTTTCCATTGATTTCAATTTTCCAATGTTTATTTTAGGGCCAAGTGGCCCCTTAAACATCCAAGCAACAATTCTTGCAAACTTCTTTATCTCCCAAGCAAAATTGGCAATTTACAAAACCAGAAAATCAAAGATAAAGAATGACTTGTACAGTACAGATACTGTAGCAATGCTCAGAGCTTTTTGCGAGAGCCGGATAAAACTTGATTTTTACTGTTATTCGCTTTCCAGCCAACTTGAACTTTTTGAAAGAATGTGGTGTGTAAAGGATTTTTGTGAAATATCTGAGGGTCATTTGGTGCTTTCTCTCTAGTCTTTATTAAATATCCTTCTGTGTTTTTTTGGTAGCTTAACGGTTTGTTGGTTTTGACTTCCCCGATGGTAAAATTGCATGTAACTGTTTTGTTTATTTTGTTTTGACTGTAAAAAATCTTCATTTTATACTTTTGTAATAAAAGGACATAAAAGTCTCTCTCTCTCTCTCTCTCCTCCCACTTTGCACAGCTGCCGCTCGCTTAGCATGCACGTGCGATTGCCAGGTCTGTTGCTCAGTCACTGGCGGTACGTGCTGTGTCTCGTGTTGCTTTTTTCCTTTCTTCCTACCTTTTGGTCCTTTCTGCTGTACGAGTGTCGGTGTCCCTTTCTATCGTCTTGTCGACTGAGCGAGAGAGGGAGAGACAGCGTGGTTAAAGTTATCCGCTTTAGGTGGTTAACGGGATTTATTTATTTATTTCCCAGTTATTGTTGTTGTTGTTTATTTTTTTGCATTTATTTAGGCTTTATAAACCTTTGTACCATTTATTGGTTATTTTTTTTCGTTTAGTTACTTCAAATGGCTAGCAAGAATAGTCGAAGTAATGCCGGTCGTGACGCCGATGAGGGGTTAACAGATGAACACGGCATGTGTTTTGTCCCACCGGAAGATGTCTCGCTGGAGGAGACGCTCCTCGCAATCGGAGAATTGATCGGTTGTGAGAACATACGGGCAGCATCCCGAATGCACCACAAGGTGGTTGTTTTCGTTTCACGTGTCCGTTTCGCGCGCATCGTCGTACAGAACGGACTTAACTTGGGCAATGACCAGTTTGTTCCGGTTTCGCCATGGAACACTCCGGCCTCGAAGGTAATACTATCAAACGTTCTACCGACGCTATCTAATGAGGAAATTCTTCAGAAGCTCGGTCAGTACGGTACTGTGGTGTCGAGAATTATCCAAGCCTCCATTCGCACCACAGACGGGAAGCTGAAGCATATCGAAACGTTTAGACGGTTTTGTTATGTTGTTTTGAAGGATGGTTTGACACAATTGAATGTCTCTCTCGTTTTTAAGTCGTCAAAACGTGAGCACAGGATTTTTGCGGCAACGGAGAGGTTGATTTGTTACGGGTGTGGTGTACATGGACACACTCGGCAGTATTGTCCTGATGGGGAGAAAACGTATGCCACAGCAGCCGGACCACCTCCCCCCGTGACCACTACGGATGATTCTATAGATGTTTCGCCTTCAGTGCGGGAATCTACATCGGACCATCAAGGTACGGCTAAGAGTGGTGCTGATGAGACCCATACGGATGTGCTTCGTGTAAGCGATGAGTCATCCAGTACAGCTGGCCATCGTGCAACCGATGAGTCAGCAAATGTAAGGGAGAAGCCTCTACCTGTAGAGGGAATGTTTTGTGAGGAGCAGCAGATTGTAGATGCAGCGTCTCGGAAAAATTTGAAACGGTCACTTGTAAGTGCGAGGAATGAGGACAAAGGTGTTAAAGTGTTGGTGGTGCAGACAGGAAGCAGTTTAAACGATTCAGACAGTCCTTCACATGAAGATCAGCAAGGTGGTGAAACTATGGCTGACATGATACCACCTGCTCAGGATGAAGGGGAACTTTTTCCTGAAGGTTGTAAATCAACCTGCGAAACCGAACAGCCTGCTGATGACCATATCAATTCTAATGGGGAATGCAAAATACCCATTACTACTAATAACGACTCCTCCCCCCCCATTGCAATGATGCATGAGGATGAAGAGGATGAAGAACCTAAGGTAGATGGGGATGGAACAGGTGTTTCTGTACAGGTTCAGGAGGAACTCGTTACTAGTGTCACGGAGGGAATTCTAACTACAGAGACACTGATCGGCCATGAGGAACCAGTGGCAATGGTTGACAGGGCTCCCCCCCCCCCCCCCCTCAGGAGGAAGAGCAACCTTTGGAGATCTCAAAAGAAAATATTTTCAGATTTTTGAAGGAAACTTTCAGACAAAGGCATGTACGAATTAAGGATCATTTTCCTAATATCCAGGCCTTCCTTGCAGCCGCAAAACCTTTGCTGCAAAGGAGTGAGCATGTGGAAATCTCCGAACCTGAATTTCAGCGACTGAGGAAGTCCATCACGAAGGCAAACAAGGAATTAATTGAGGAAGAGGACTTCACCCCCTAGAAGAATCAACCATGGAACTAAATGTTGTATCCTTAAATATAAATGGGGGTCGTGCCCCCTTACGGAGGGTGCAAACCATTCAAGCGGTTGGAAAATAAAAGGCTGACATTATTCTCTTACAAGAGACCCACGCTACTAGTGCTCAAGTAGCCGATTGGGGGAAACTTTTTAAAGGGCAATGGTGGCTAAGTGGGTTCCCTACACCTCGGGCCGGTGTTGCCATTTGCCTAAGTCACAAGATTTGTGCTCAACAGGTTTCATTTAAAGAAATCTATAAAGGGCATTTGATCTCCGTAGATTTTCTTTATAATACCCAAAAGATTATCGTAGTGAATGTTTATGCACCGTGTGACCCAATGGAGAGGAAAATTTTCTTTTCCACTCTGCGGGATTTTGTAAAAACTTTGGACCCAACAGCCTTTATCTGTATCACGGGAGATTTTAATTGCACAATTTGTCCGTCAATTGATAGGAATGGTCATGAGCCTCATGTTGCCTCTACGAAAGCTCTAGAGGACACCATCAACATCTTTCGGTTTAAGGATGTGTGGAGATCACAACACCCACTCTTACGCTGTTATACATGGTGTAGATGCAATGATGGTATTATGTCAATGGCAAGGCTGGACAGATTCTATGTGAACAAGCCAATGTTGAATGTGGTGTCTGTCTCCAAAATTTTACCAACTGGATTCACAGACCACAGTTTAATCTCAATGTCCTTTAAGTTACCCTTTCCACCCGGTGGTAGTGCTTACTGGTCTGTGAATACTCGTCTCTTACATGACAAGGAATTTAATGAGGCCTTTCACGTCGTGTGGGAGAAAATTCGCTCCTCCAGACCTGAGTATGATAGTCTAGGGCTGTGGTGGGACATTGCAAAATCCCAAATTAAGCATTTCTGTCAACAATATAGTGCATACACCACCAAAATCCAATCAATATCAATCGATCAGTTAAAATCTGAAATTATATCGTTAGAACAGAATGTTGACGAGGTTGGGAGAGGTGCACGTGACCAACTAATATGGGCAAAGAAAGCAGTGCTGGAGGAAGCGGTACGGCAACGGGCGATGGGTGCCTTGGTCCGAATGCGAATGAGCTATTTAACTCTGGACATGCCAAACAAAGAGTTCTTTAAGTTAGTCTTCCCTCAAAAGGTCACAACAAATTCATACTTTACTCGCTCCCAATGGGTCGCTGGTGACCTCTCAGCAGGCGATCAGGTGTACTCTGAAAGGGTTCTATTCTAACTTGTATTCTCCTCAGAACGTGGACAATGAGGTGATACGAGAGTTAACTGCTGGGCTTCCGAGTGTCGAGGAGGATGAGCGATGCATGCTCGATTCCCCAATTTCGGCTGATGAACTTGAAGCAGCTGTGCGGAGCCTGAAAGATGGGAAAGCTTCTGGAATAGATGGCCTGCCCACAGAATTCTACAAGACCTTCTGGGCCCTTGTGGGACCTGACTTACTCGATGTACTCGGTGAAAGCATACGTGTCGGAGAACTTCCAATGTCTTGTAGACGAGCAGTCATTTGTTTGCTACCAAAAGCTGGGAATCTTCAACTGGTTGATAACTGGCGACCTGTCTCCTTATTGTGTGTTGATTACAAGATTTTCTCTAAAGTACTTGCTAATCGTATGAAGACTGTGATCAGTTCAGTTATACACCCGGACCAGACCTACTGTGTGCCTGGAAAATCTATTTATGATAATATTTTTTTGGTAAGAGATATTATTTCATGCAATAAGTTCCTGCGTGACGATTTTGGGTTGCTGTTTCTTGATCAAACTAAGGCCTTCGATCGTGTTGACCACAAGTACCTTTTTTCTGTCCTGAAAGGAATGGGGTTTGGTGAAACTTTCACCTCTTATGTGAAACTCCTGTATACTAATACTCAATGTATGATGAAGATCAACAATAGGTTATGCTCTCCCTTTCCTTTCCGACGGGGTATTCGCCAAGGTTGCCCCCTCTCTGGGCTTTTATATATAGTCGCCCTTGAACCACTCCTTCGGTCTATTAGACAGCAAATACCTCAGGGAATGAGAAGTATAGAAGGAGCAGAATTTGTGCAGACGGCTTATGCTGATGATGTCTGTGTTTTGATTAGAAGCTCCAATGATGTCTCTGCTTTACAACGTTGTATGCGAGATTTCTCTGCAGCCTCTTCCGGTGGGATCAATTGGAATAAAAGTACAGCATTATGGTGTGGCAAAGGCAATTTCTCTTGTGTATCACCACCCTCACTCCCACACAACCTGGTCTGGAGAACGGACGGGGTTAAATATCTTGGAGTGCATATCGGTAATCGTGAAACAGAAATGAAAAATTGGGAAGGAGTGTTGGAGCAAATTATGCACAGATTGAAAGCATGGGAAGGACTGCTGAGGTCCATCTCCTATCGAGGCCGTACCCTTGTCATAAACAATCTGGTTGCAACAAAATTATGGCACAGAATTATTGCTTTACAGCCATCAAACCAACTAATTATGGCTATTCAGCGAATGCTAGTAAACTTCTTTTGGAGTGGCTACCATTGGCTGAGGCCTGAGATATTGTACTACCCCCGGAAGGAAGGTGGCCAGGGCATTGTTGATATCTCTGGTCGGGTTGTGGCCTTTCGGCTGCAGTCTCTGCAGAGACTACTGTTCGCTGAACAGCTGCCCTGGTGGCCCTTTGCATTTTTTCTGTTACAACAGGCTGGTAGACTGAGATATGATCGGCAGCTTCTTTTGATAGACCTCGAGCATATAAATTTTGCCTCTCTTCCGAGATTCTATCAGAGTTTGTTGGACACTTGGAAAAGGTTTGACATCCACCGCTTCCTTGAGGGCTATAATTGTCGAATGTTCCTTCAAGAACCCCTTTTCTTCAATAACTTTTTTCCTGGTATCCCTCATAGCCATGCCCTGATGAAAAAATTTATCCAAGGAGGGATTAACAAAGTATGTGATCTGAGAGATTCATCTGGAGTTAAGTGGAAACCTGCTGGTTTGGTGGCAACCTCAGTTGGATCTCGGTCTGTCCGACTTGTAGACCAAGTTGTACGTATAGTCATTAGAAAATTTAGACAGCTAAACATCGGCTGGGAAGGTGTTGGTAACATTGAGGACTTTCGGTTAGGTTTCCCTGAAATCAAAGTGCTCCTTTCGTCTTCTCTTCAGCCGGAGATTGAACATTCCCCCCCTTTTCATCTTGTAACTAAGATTGGAATCCGTGATCTCTCTCGACAAAATAAGAATGTACCCCTCTCTGGGAGAACACGAGTAGCTTTGTGGTCAGAGTGGTTAGGGTTGGGGTCTCCCTCTACCCCCCTTTGGCCTCACATGTACACCTTACCAATACATGGTGTGTTAGCGGACATACAATGGAGGTTAGCACACTGTGCGCTTCCCTCAAATATTTTGGTCCACCGTATTAACAGCTCACTGCCGGAAACTTGTCCTTTCTGTGACCAGAAGGAGGATTTGTTTCATGCTTACGTACAGTGTCGTAGACTGACATCGCTTTTCTTGTTCCTTGAATATCTTTTTCACCAATTGTCCTTCCCTTTCAATATGCATATGTTTATATTTGGTGTGTCTTTCAGGCCCACATGTAGAGATGTGGGTGTTCTTCTCAATTTTTTGGTTGCTGTTGCAAAATATGCGATATATAAATCTCGGAAAATTAAAATAGATAACGGCTATGGCTCTGATGCTATTTCTATTTTTAAAGGGTTTGTCTCAACACGACTCAAGCTAGAATTTGATTTCTTTGTCAGTAATGGAAACGTCCAACTTTTTGAGAGAAAGTGGTGTATTGGCAATGTTCTTTGCTCAGTCGATGATTCAAAAGTGGTAATTACTTTATAATTCCTGATTGATTTGACTTTTTTTCTTTGGAACTGATTGCTTGCATATATGTTTCTTCCTGTGTCCTTGAATACATTTCTCTCTCTCTCTCTCTTAGTTTTTCGCTTAATTTGCTCTTGATGTATTTATAGCTCTTGCATGAGCATTTCCTTTAAAATTGGTTGTGGTTTTGTTTGTGTCTTCCCCTTTGGTTTGTAAAATATATATTTTTTGTATATTTGCTGGTTTCTTTTAAATACCCTTTGCTCTTTTTGTGGTGTCTTCATGATCCTCATGCAATTTCTTTAAACTGGTTGCTGTGTTTTTTTTTTACAACTGCTTTGTGAAATGTGTTTTTTTTTTTTTACAACTGCTTGTGAAATGGCTTTACATTGTTTATAATAAAAGGACACAAAAGTCAAGTCTCTCTTGCTCTCTCTCTCTCTCTTGCTCTCTCTCTCTCTCTTGCTCTCTCTCTTGCTCTCTCTCTCTTGCTCTCTCTCTCTCTTGCTCTCTCTCTCTCTCTTGCTCTCTTTCTCTCTCTCTTGCTCTCTCTCTCTCTTGCTCTCTCTTTCGCTCTCTCTCTCTCTCACACACTCTCTCGCTCACACTTTCTTATACCCTCTCACTCTCTCTCTCCCTCTCTCTCTCGCTCTCTCTCTTGCTCTCTCTCTCAGTTCTCACTCACACACTTTCTTATACTCTCTGTCTCTCTCTCTCGCCCCCTGCTGGCTGTCGGTTTGTTTGGGCGTGGCAAGCTGGCGGCTGTGCATGTGTGGTGAGGTACAGCTGCTCTGCTGTTCTACTCTTTTGTACCTTACCGCGTCGTATCTCAGCTTTTCCTCCCCCCTGTTCGTTTATCTTCACATCCTTACTCTGCATTTGTGAACCCAACCCCACCCCTTTGATCAGACCCAACACTTTGGGGCTTCGGCCTCCCCCCCCCACCTCCCCCACCTCCTCCACCTCCTCCACCCCCCCCCCCACCTCCCCCACTTCCTCCACCCCCCCACCTCCCCCACCTCCTCCACCTCCTCCACCTCCTCCACCCCCTTCTGCCTCCCTGTTCCCTCCTCGGTTTCTTTTTTCTTATCTCGTTTGTATTTATATTCACTCCTTCCTGTCCTTTGTTTCCTTTCCTTTTCTGAGAGAGAGAAAGAGAGCCCGCAGCTGTTTGTGGATAACTTTACATTAATCGGCGGCCCATCCCATCAGCCGGCTGATCGTTTTTTCTCCACCAGCTGTTTGTTTTCGCCTTTGAAAATCGGTTTCCACTCGTAATTAATTAATCACTGCTCAGAGCGATATTCACCCTCCTCCCATCCCCTTCCTCGTCCCTTCCCCCCCCCTCTGTCCTCGTCCCTTCTCCCCCCCCCCTGCCCTGGTCCCTTGTCCCTTTACCCCCCCTCGTCCCTTATCCCTTCCCCCCCCCCCTTATCCCTTCTCCCCCCCCCTTATCCCTTCTCCCCCCCCCCCTTATCCCTTCTCCCCCCCCCTCGTCCCTTGTTCCTTTACCCCCCCCCTCGTCCCTCGTCCCTCGTCCCTTCTCCCCCCCCCTCGTCCCTTGTCCCTTCTCCCCCCCCCTCGTCCCTTCTCCCCCCCACCCTCGTCCCTTCTCCCCCCCCACCCTCGTCCCTTCACCCCCCCCCACCCTCGTCCCTTCTCCCCCCCACCCTCGTCCCTTCTCCCCCCCACCCTCGTCCCTTCTCCCCCCCACCCTTGTCCCTTCCCCCCCCCCTCGTCCCTTCGCCCCCCCCACCCTCGTCCCTTCGCCCCCCCACCCTCGTCCCTTCGCCCCCCCACCCTCGTCCCTTCACCCCCCCACCCTCGTCCCTTCGCCCCCCCACCCTCGTCCCTTCGCCCCCCCTCGTCCCTTTGCCCCCCCTCGTCCCTTCGCCCCCCACCCTCGTCCCTTTGCCCCCCACCCTCGTCCCTTCGCCCCCCCTCGTCCCTTTGCCCCCCCCAGCCTCGTCCCTTCGCCCCCCCACCCTCGTCCCTTCGCCCTCCCCCACCCTCGTCCCTTCGCCCCCCCCCCCCCCCCACCCTCGTCCCTTGTAAATTATGACTTCGTTTTCGCGTTACGCGGCATATGAAGTGTTAACGCGTAGACATGGCGTCGTTTGTGTCCCGCCGAACGATGTCAGCGTTGAGGACCTCGTTAGTTCTGTAAGCAACATAATCGGTTTGATAAAGTTCGTGCGGCCTCGCGAATGAACAAACGTGTCGTTATTTTCGTATCCGAGGCCTAGCTGGTTCACGAGATTGTATCTACGGGATTATCGACAGATGATGGACATTTCGTACTCGTGTCCCCTCTCGACACTCCAGCCGTTAAGGTCATCATCTCGAACTGTCCTCCATTCCTGAAGAATGAGAGACTGGTCTCCGAATGTCATGTATGCAGTGCAAATGTTCACCGTTGTATCCCTACACCGGGACCGGGTTGTATCCCTACGCCAGAGCTCGGATGGCGCTGCTGTGAATCGGGCCTTGATCGGCAGAGTGAATAAACGCGTACGACAATTGATCGCAGTTTGTCGAGATACTTTACATGGCGACGAGGATAAACATCTAGACCATGACATCTTTCGGCCATATCGATGAATTTGACCCTCATGTGGGGGATTTTGACACGTATTCTGAGCGGTTGTCTTTCTACTTCGAGGCGAACGGCATTGCGACCGAAGGCCGGATGAAGGCCGTCTTCCTGTCCGTTTGCGGAGGTGAGACGTTCACACTCGTTAAAAACCTGATTCGGCCTCGGACAATCCAGGAGCTCACGTATGCAGAGCTCAAGGCCGCTTCGAAGGAACATTGCAACCCATCTAATTCAGTCATCCTGTGTCGGTTTAATTTTTACATGTGCAGACAGCAGCAAGGTCAGTCGATCGCAGACTTCATTGCACACCTCAAAAAACTGTCACATCTGTGTGAGTTTGGGGACACGATCGATGACATGCTTCGTGATTTGCTGGTGGTTGGCATGTCCGATGACCGCACTCGTAGACGCCTGCTTGCTGAGAGAAGACTGACGTTCCAAAATGCCAGAGACACCGCCATTTCCATGGAAAGTGCTGAACGCAACGCTACAAGCATCGGTGCCACTCGCTCATCTGGTACCAGCCCTGCTGTGAATCGGTTGGATCATGTTCAGCCACAACGTTGGAACAAGGCTCCTCGTCAGAAGCCAGTGCAGTCTCAAACCCACAACAACTGTTTTCGGTGCAACGGAAAGCACCCTCCGGAGACGTGTCGGTTCAAAGATGCCACCTGCCATTTCTGTTCGAAAACTGGCCATATTGCTCCAGCTTGCATCACTTGCAAATCGGGAAAAGGAAAAGCTGCTGACAAGATTCATCAGTTTATCGGTTCGGAGGAACCCGAGCTTGACCAGGTGAGCTCTGTTTCCGACAACTCAGAATCGTATGACCTGCTTCATATTGATTCTCACCATAGGCGGGACCCTCTTCTTGCCAATGTTGTCGTCAACAATCGACCATTGCAAATGGAGGTCAACACTGGTGCGGCCGTCTCGCTCATCAGCCATGCTGTTTTCACAAACCTGTGGAGTGATGCTGACCGACCCCATCTGAAACCTACTACCTATGGACTCTCCACCTATACAGGTGAGAAGATTGTTCCCTGCGGTACATGTGATGTCACGGTGGGCTACGATAACCGTGGAGTTTCACCTACCCCTGATCGTCATTCCTGGAAAGGGCCCTTCCTTACTCGGCAGGAACTGGTTGAGCATAATTCGACTGAAGTGGGAAAGCATTCATCAACTCCGGGCAGCCAACGTTTCTCCTACCACAGCATACACACTCAAAAATGTGCTGGATACGTACCCGGATGTCTTCAAGGATGAGCTTAGAACCTTGAAAGGACATACGGCTAAACTCAGGGTTGACCGGGATGCCAATCCTATATTTTGCAGGGCTCGCCCAGTCCCTTTCGCCCTGCGTGAGCGGATTGACAAGGAACTGGATCATCTTGAAAATCTGGGGATTATCGAGCAAATCCAGTATGCCGAATGGGCGGCGCCCATCGTTCCGGTCATAAAATCGGACCAGTCCATCCGCATATGTGGAGATTATAAAATGACCGTGAACAGGTGTTCTTCATTGGATAAATATCCAATCCCGAGGATCGAAGACCTCTATGCTCGTCTCACGGGAGGCAAGACTTTTACGAAACTCGATCTCAAATCCGCCTATCTACAACTCTGCTTGGACGAGAATTCGAAACAGTATCTTACCATCAACACGCATCGTGGGTTGTATAGGTACCACCGACTTAGTTTTGGAGTGAAATCTGCACCTGGAATTTATCAGCGTGTCATGGACAGTTTGTTTGCCGCCGATCGCAACGTCGTTTGTTACCAGGATGATATTCTGGTTACTGGTCGTACGGACGCGGAACATCTACAGAACCTGGAGAGAGTTCTGAAGAAGATTTCGGACTCCAGCCTACGTTTGCGTCGAGACAAGTGCAAGTTTATGGTGCCATCAGTCACGTACCTGGGTCATACGATTGATGCCGAGGGTCTACACCCGACAGATGAGAAAGTCCGAGCTATCAAGGATGCTCCTTCTCCACGAGATGTGACCGAATTGAAGTCATACCTCGGTTTGCTTCAGTTCTATGGTCGTTACATCCCGAATGTGACCGACGTTTTGGGCCCCCTTTATCGGCTTTTGAGGAAAGGAGTCTCCTGGAGCTGGGGGTCTACTGAACAATCAGCATTCCAGACCTCTAAGGATCTGCTCAAATCGTCCAATGTTCTCGTTCATTTTGATCCAGCGAAGGATCTTGTGCTGACATGCGATACCTGTCGGTATGGAGTGGGGAGTGTATTATCGCACGTGATGCCTGATGGTACGGAAAGACCGGTTGCATTTGCATCCAGAACGTTGTCCCCGGCAGAGAAAAACTATTCCCAACTTGACAAGGAAGGATTGGGAATCGTTTTCGGCGTCGGCAAATTTTGCCAGTACCTTCTTGGACATCATTTCACGATTCGCACTGATCACAAGCCGCTGATCAGTCTGTTTGGTCCAACTAAGGCGACATCTGACACACTACCGCCCAGGATCATCCGCTGGTCCCTGTTTCTCGCTGCTTATGACTACACCATATGTTATAAGCCCGGTTCGTCTATCACAAATGCAGATGCCATGAGTCGGTTACCCCTTCCAGAATCCGTTGATGATTCGCCTACACCAGGATCCATTATCGCACTGATGGATCATCTGGAAGATTGTGCTGTCGATTCCGGCCAGATCCGCACTCATACTCGACGAGACCCCGTTCTGTCCAGAACTGTCCAGGCTGTACAGCTTGGATGGCATTTGCTACCTGAGGGTGACCCAGATTTTGCGGCTTTTAAAGCACGTAAAAACGAACTCAGCGTGGAAAATGGTTGCCTACTCTGGGGATGTCGTGTCGTGATCCCGAAAAATCTGCGTTCCAGGGTCATGGATGAAATCCATGACTGTCACCCCGGGATTGTGAAGATGAAGTCACTCGCCAGAAACTATGTGTGGTGGCCGAATCTTGATGCTGATATCGAACATCATGTTCGACATTGTTACCCCTGCCAGAGCACCTGGAATACACCTGCGAAAGCGCCACTGCATCCCTGGGAATGGCCCAGCGAACCGTGGCATCGCCTACATCTCGATTATGCCGGGCCTATTAACGGCAGCATGATTCTAATAATTACGGACGCGCACACAAAATGGATTGATGCCTATGTGACGCATGGTACTACGTCAGCCATTGTCATCGAAAGACTCAGACGCTGTTTCGCCACTCATGGTCTGCCCAGGATGATCGTGAGTGATAACGGTTCGTGTTTTTCCAGTACCGAGTTTGCCAAGTTCACACGTCGGAACGGCATCAAACATAAGTTTGTCAGCCCACATCACCAGGCTTCAAATGGCTTGGCCGAACGATCCGTGGGAATCATCAAATCCGGATTGCAGAAACTTCAGGAGGGAACCTTGGAAACAAAGCTGTCTTGTCTCCTGTTCAAATACCGCATCACGCCACAATCAACAACCGGTGCAGCTCCGTCTGAGTTATTGATGAAACGACACTTGAGATCGACACTTGACAATCTCAAACCAGACATATCATCAAATGTTTATCAGAGCCAGCTTAATCAACAGTTGGTGCACGATAAGACGTCCAACAGTCGATGTATCAACATTGGAGATCCAGTGTTTGCCCGAAATTTTGGTGCAGGTGCGACATGGCTACCGGGAGACATCACCGAGAAGCCAGGTCCACTGTCCAGTGTGATTCGCCTGCAGGACGGCCGCGAAATTCGTCGACATCAGGACCACATAACCTACCGTCACTGTGAGTCGATGGAGCCTGTAGCATCGTCACAGTCAGGACAACAGTTCGACCCGCCACTGCCGGAGATCGTCGTGGCCGCTCCAGCCGGCTCGGATGCCCCGAAAACCTCTGCAAACGCTACACCCTTCGTGGAGACCAAAGGAATCACCTCGGACTCTGTATCCACTGGTACACCGCGACCCAAAGGAATCACCTCGGACTCTGTATCCACTGGTACACCGCGACGCTCAATGCGTGAGAGAAAAGCACCCGACCGGTTGAATCTTTGAAGATGTTTTTTTTTTCACGTTGACACATGTTCTATTTTCACGTATTTTCATTATTCTAATAACCGTTTGCACACATATTTTCACATGTTTTGGAAATGTTGCTTTTGAAATGTCAATTCTGGAAATCTAGCACGTATTGCTCTTGGTAATTTTGGACTTAAAGGGGAGGATGTCATGTATGCAGTGCAAATGTTCACCGTTGTATCCCTACACCGGGACCGGGTTGTATCCCTACGCCAGAGCTCGGATGGCGCTGCTGTGAATCGGGCCTTGATCGGCAGAGTGAATAAACGCGTACGACAATTGATCGCAGTTTGTCGAGATACTTTACACCGAACTATCTCGTTATGGTTCTGTGGTTTCGCATGTCACTATGTTACCTTTACGTTGCCAGGACGACCGGGCTAAACATGTGATGTCTTTCAGGAGACAAGCTTATCTTGTACCTCCTCCTTCTAACGTCGAAAGAACGCTGAACATTGTTTTAAAATTCAAAATTGATAATCATGATTACCAATTATATGTAACCACTGACACCTTGAAATGTTTTGAATGTGGTAAATTCGGACACCTGAAACGCTCTTGCCCAAAAGCAGCTTCATCGAACGATGGGACAAACCATGTAAACAACAAGGATTCCTCTTCTCCATCTTTAGCTTCAGCTGTGAAGGGAACATTTTCCATGTCCGGGAATGACGCTCAGCCTTCCCATCCCGATAATCCAAACAGCACAACGAACGTCGGGGATGGCTTCACCATTGTTCCGTCAAGGAAGAGAAAGACCGTTCCCGAGGGTCATTTAACTCAGAAAAAGGTAGCATTTAACAATAAGCAACCTGTCGGTAACACCCCCCCAGTCGTGACCGATGCCACTCTACAAGGCTTACCTGGGACAAACCCTGTACCTACAGCCAACAAGTTCGGCCCCCTTTCATGTGAGGACATAGACGTTCCACCTGCAGGGACTGTTTTACCTGTTAACAAATCAAATGGAATTGTCTCACCTGTTATGGACTCGGCTATTGGAAAGTCCCCTGATGATTTTGCTGAGACCACTGGTGATGAACCTGCTGAGACCACTGGTGATGAACCTGCTGAGACCACTGGTGATGAACCTGCTGAGACCACTGGTGATGAACCTGCCGAGACCACTGGTGATGAACCTGCCGAGACCACTGGTGATGAACCTGCTGAGGTCACTGGTGATGAACCTGCTGGGACCACTGGTGATGAACCTGCCGAGACCAATGGTGATGAACCTGCCGAGACCACTGGTGATGAACCTGCTGAGATCACTGGTGATGAACCTGCTGAGATCACTGGTGATGAACCTGCTGAGATCACTGGTGATGAACCTGCTGAGATCACTGGTGATGAACCTGCTGGGACCACTTGTGATGAACCTGCTGAGACCACTGGTGATGAATCTGCTGTCACTTTGGAAAATGTTAATCCTAAACATGATGATGCTGAATTCCTGTCAGCAGAAAATAGTGAAACTGTCTCAGTTACTGCTTTCAGTTCATCACCTGATGAAGCTGGAATCGCAGGAATCAATGTTTTGCAAGAGACTCCTATTGTGCTAGAAACAGCCACACCATCAGAGGTTGTTGCAGTCGGGGGAAGCAACATCGCTGCATCTGCTGATGCTGATTCTGTTTCACCAAATCCACAGATTATTGCTGTTATTCCACAAAGCAATGTTCACACGGTGGGGGAGCACACAGATGTTACAACTAGTGCAGATGTGTGTGCCAATATTAATGACAGTATTGACATGCAGGACTATACTGCCCTACTTTGACAAAAGGAAGCAACTGCCTGAAAGGAGTTTTCTTGTAAATGAGGAAAATGTGTTTTTCTTTCTGCTCTCTTTGGCAGAAATGCCAAATATCAGAAATGATATCTCAGAAATGGAGGGTCGTGTTTTATTTTTATTTTTTTGTATACAAGATCGAGGCTCGTGAAAGAGCTAACATTAATCACACAAAAAGACAAACCGACACACAAAACACAAAAAACAAGGGGAGCGGTAGACAAGATGGGGAGAGAGGGGGAAGGACACAAAAGAGAGGGGGAAGGACACAAACACAACATTTGAGAGCAGGGACATCGGGAGGACTTGGGGGGGAGGTGGGAGAGGATTAAAACATATGAACACTGCAAGGACTCTGGGGTGAATTACCGGGGGTAGAAAAGATCAAGGTTTTCGATGGGGGAAGATAAGAGATGGTGGTGAACAGCTCTTTTAAAGACCTGGAGGGAGGAGTGGGATTGAAGGGAGTGGGGGAGTTTGTTCCAGAGGCAGGAGAAAAGGGGAATGAAAGAGTGAAGGTGAGCAGAGAGCCTAGACTTTGGCAGTTTAACCAGAAGAGGGTTGCAGGCAGATCTTGTGCGACCTGAAGAAATATTGGGGGGACAGAGCACAGAGAGAGCTGGGGGAGCAAGGCCGGAGAGGAGTCGGTAGAAGACAGAAAGACCACCAACCTGCCTGCGGTGAGTGAGTGAAAGGCCCTCGGCGTTGACTACATCGCAGGAGATTCCAATGATTCTGAAAGCTTTGGCCTCAACAGCGTGAAGCCGAGCAAGGTGTGAGGCAGGAGCACCAGCCCAGAGGGGGGAACAGTATTCCATTGAGCTGCGGATGAAAGCCTTGTATGTGGTGAGGAGCTCAGGTGTGCCAAGGAAGGACTTCGCACGACGGAGGATGCCCAGTCGGCGACTGGCTTTGGAGGCCAGCTTGGAAATGTGGTTTTCCCAAGAAAGATCATGGCAGATAGTGAGACCCAAAAGCTTGAGCAACAGAACTTCTTGGAGAGGATTGTTGAGAAAGTAGATGGGAGGGTTGTCCAGTCGGTCCTTTCGGAGAGACATTGTAAGAGTGTGAGATTTGTCAGGATTGAAAGACATGTTCCACTTGTTTGACCAGTCTGTGATTTTGTCCAGGTCTGCAGAGAGTGAGGAGGCTGCAGACTGCCGATCTGAGGGATGAGGAATGGAGCGACAGAGAGTAGAGTCGTCAGCAAAGAGATAGAGAGGATTTTCAAGAGAGTCAGAGAGATCATTGATGAAGACCAGAAAAAGCACAGGGCCCAGAACACTACCTTGGGGAACTCCAGCCTGAACAGGAAGAGGAGATGAGAGAAACCCATTCAGGGCCACACGTTGACTACGACCAGAGAGGAAGTCCGCCAGCCATGCGTGGAGATTTCCATGGATACCAAAGGAGGAGAGTTTGGAGAGCAGAGCAGGGTGCCAGACCGTATCGAAGGCACGTGAAATGTCAAGGGAGACAGCTCTAATTTCCTGTTTGGCGTTGAGGACCTCCATCCATTGTTGAGAAAGCAGAAGCAGCATGTCCAGAGTAGAGTGACCAGGTCTGAAACCAAATTGATGATCATAGATCAAGCCATTGGAGAAGAGGAAAGATTTAATATCTGAAGCAATGATGGATTCCATGACTTTGCTGATAATTGGGAGAAGGCTGATTGGTCTGTAGTTGCTGGGATCTGTTTTTGCACCTTTTTTGTGCAAAGCGGTGATGTTGGCTGATTTCCAAGCAGATGGCAGATGACCTTGAGCAAAAGAGAGGGTGAAGAGAACAGAAAGAGGGAGTGAAAGTGCAGAAGAACATGATTTTAGGACCCATGGGCTGATGCCGTCATGACCAGTTGCAGAATCAGAGTCGAGGGTTGCCAGAAACTTTTCCACCTTGTCAGGAGGAAAGGACACAGAGTCCAGGAGCAGCTGGGTACGACTGGGTACGGTGGGTACAGAGAGGGATGGGTTTGGGACACAAGATTTAGAGGCAAACACAGAGTTGAGGCATTCAGCTTTTTCACGTGCGGAGTCAGCCGTCAAGCCGTTTGAGGTGAGGGAGGGGATGGAGGGGGAACAAACACCAGAAACAGATTTGACCAGACGCCACCAGGATTTGGAAGAGGGAGACAGATAAGAGAGTTCGGTCTTGAGAATGGTGAGATATTGTTTCCTGGCTCTCCTGAGGGTGGACACACACTTGTTTCGGGCTTTGTGAAAGGAAATGAGATTTCCTTCCGTTGGATTTGCTTTCCAGGAGACGAAAGCAAGTTGTTTCAGGGCAACAGCCTCACCACAAGATTCCGTGTACCATGGACGGGAGGAAGGGTATGACAACTGAAGACGAGATGGTATAAATCTGTGCATGAGAGAGAGCAATTTACTTTGAAAGAATTCCCAGGATGAGTTGATGTCAGAGGCGGTAGAGATGGGAGACCAGTCCAGATGATTGATGGCTGTTGAAGACCGTGCCAGTTGGCCTGAGTGAAATGCCAGACTCGTCGACGCTGAGGAGGCTCTCTGAGAATGGTCAGAGAGATGTAAATGTAAAGAGATGTAAAGTGTTACTTTATTTTGTGTACAAACGTGTAGAGCATACCTCAAAATACCTCAAATACCCTAGAACAAGTGATAACTCAATTTCGACAAAAATGACAGTTGCTTCCTTTTGTCAAAGTAGGGCAGTATACAAGCTTGTGTGATTCGGAAAGTAAAACTGACTCTGACGAATCTGACCTGGAGGAAGCAAACAGCCAGGTGGAAGCAATGGAGAAGCTTACCAGTCTAGGTCCTACTTCCCCTGAACAAATAAGACTCTTCTTGCAAAATACATACAGGAAACGGAGTGTAAACCTAACAGATTACTTTCCAGATTTACCGTCCTTCCTTGAGTGTGCTCAGGCTATTGTACGTAGGCCTGACTCATTCAACTTTCGTCAGACACATTGTCACCGTTTAAGAAAATTGATCGCCAAGGCGAAAAAGACTCCGAGTTAACTCATGGTGAGTTTCAAGATTGGAACAGTAAATGTCAATGGTGGTGGAAGTTCACTCCACCAGATCCAGACCAAGCAGCTGATAGATGCTAGCGGTCTTGACATAGCTTTGTTGCAGGAGACCCATGCCCTCAGATCTGTTCAGGCCTAGTGGCGACTCATTATGGATAAGGAGTGTTTCTTTAGTAACAGCTCCTCGTCTAAGGCAGGAAGCATGTTTGTCTTGGGGAAACATTTCCAACCATCCTCGCTTCAATTTGCGAATATCATTGATGGCCAATTTGCCTCTGTGACCTTCTATCTCAATCAGGTCAAGTTTACAATCCTTAATGTGTACGCTCCAAGCAAAAATGGTGAGCGGATCTCCTTCTTCGCTGAACTGAGAAAGTTCCTCCAAACACTGGATCTGCAGACTTGTCTAATTATTGGTGGCGACTTTAACTGTACTGTTAATGCCTCATGTGACCGAAACGGGCCAGAACCTCAACCACGTACCGCAAAACTTTTTGCGAATACCATTGCAAAATATAATCTCCATGATGTCTGGCGCTTGCAGCACCCTTCTGAACAATCCTATACATGGTGTCGTTGTTCCAACAACCACATCTCACTTGCGAGGCTTGATCGGATTTATGTAAATTCTCACCTGTTACATGGAGTTTGCAAATCTGATATCGTGCCTTCTGGTTTCTCCGATCACTCCCTAGCTCGAGCATTCGTTCAACTCTCTAAACCGTGTCCAGGGAGTTCTCACTGGAAATTCAACAATAGTTTAATAGAAGACTTCAATTTTATTCAGGCATTTGAATCTTTCTGGACAGATCTCTTGGAACGGAAGTTAAGCTGTTCTGTTAACCCACTGTTGTGGTGGGATTTAGTAAAAACCCAAATCAAAGGTTTCTGCCAACAATACCAGAGCTTCTCAAAAATGGCTGATTAGGAAGCGAGCAAATTATTGCAAGAGGAGATTTTACATCTTCAGAGGGTCACTGGACAAAATAATAATGTGCAAAGAGCCTTAACCGAAAAACAGTCCCTATTAAATGACTGAGAGGAATGCACATGTTGCCTTAGTTCGGATGAGGGTGCAGCACCTTAACGAGACAGACATACCAACTAAGTATTTTTTCTCTTTAGAGAAACACCTTCCGAACAAACAGCTCTCCCAACTGCGTTTGGCAGACTCATCCATCACTTTCAACCAATCAGTTATCAAACTTTTCACAAAGGAATATTTCTCTAAAATATATTCGATGGAGCAAATAAATGCTGTCAGTGTCGCCTCTATCTCCGTAGGCCTGCCAGTGTTGTGTGAGGATGGACGTTCCCACCTGGAGGGGCCCATTACCTTAGACGAACTTGGCGCCGCTCTGCACAGCCTTTCTGTTGGGAAAACGCCTGGATTGGACGAACTTACAACTGAATTTTATAAGAAATTCAGGCGTCTATTGGGTCCAGAACTCCTCAACACCTTGAACGCAAGTTGCCAGCTTGGGGAGCTCCCTCAGAGTTGCCAACGGGCTATTCTCACACTCATTCCAAAGAAAGGAGACTTGCTCTGTAAAAAAAATTGGCGCCCAATCTCTTTGTTATGCACAGACGATAAGTTATTTTCGAAAGCCCTGGCATCGCGACTTACTCCCCATCTCTCCTCATTGTTGAAAGAAGACCAATGCTATTGTGTACCCAAACGCTCCATCTATGACAACATCTCCCTTGTAAGAGACATGATTGAACTGTGCAAAGAAAACCCCACAGATTTGGGACTTCTTCTCCTTGATCAGGAGAAGGCCTTTGACAGCGTCGATCATCGGTACCTCTTCAAAGTGCTTGAACGGTTTGGACTTGATCCGACCTTCATTTCTTATATTAAGATGCTGTACAACAATATTTCTAGTGTGCTTAAGATAAACAATGAACTTGTTACACTCTTGCCTGTTAACAGGGGAATTCGACAAGGTTGCCCCCTCTCTGACTTGCTCTATGCTCTCTCCATTGAACCCTTACTGGTTTATTTGCGTGCTAGATTAACCGGGGTTGGGTTTTCTCATCTTGAACGGCCCATTAAGGTGCTGGCATATGCCGATGACGTGTGTGTCTTTGTGTGGAACCTCAATGACATTAACGTTGTCCGTTATTGTCTATCCGTGTTTGAAAAGGCTTCTTCAGCCAAAGTGAATTGGGGCAAAACGAGCGCCTTTTGGCTTGGTCCGTCATGTCACTTGGCACCAAGACTTCCTGCTCCTCTTGCATGGGCCACTGATGGCGTGAAATACCTTGGAGTGTTCTTAGGTAATGATGCCACAGTAGCAAAGAATTGGGCTGGTCTGTCTGATTTTGTTGAAGGAAAACTGCAAAAATGGAGAAATCTGATCACACAACTGTCCTATCGTGGAAGGGTCTTGGTGATGAACAGTTTGGTAGCCTCTACCCTATGGCACAGGTTCTTTGTGCTGCACCCTCCGGTAGTGTTGCTTCAACAGCTCCAGAAGTGCTTTGTGTCTTTCTTCTGGGATGGAAAGCACGGCTTGCGACCCGAGGTCCTCAGTTTGCCACTGACCGATGGAGGCCAAGGCCTGGTTGACATAAAGAGCCGGTTAATGGCCTTTCGACTTTCGGTTGCTCTACACATGCTGTACATGCACCCCTCTCCACCTTGGGTTAACGTTGCTCGTCGCCTTTTGCAGCAGGCTGGGAGACTAGGCTATGACCACGCTCTATTCTTGATGGATCTTTCGCATCTTGATATGTCTCCCCTCTCTAGGTTTTATCAGAGTGTACTAAACGCATGGCGAGCCCTAACGACAACAAGAGCCACGCTTTTGTACACAAGGCAAATGTTCCTGATGGAGCCCTTGTTTTACAATTCAATTTTCCACGATATGCCTGCTGATAGGTGTCTCGTTCAATGCTTTGTCGCGAAGAACATAAAATCGGTCGCCGATCTTTTAAACCCAAATGGCAGTTGGATCGGAGCTGATGCACTGACAAGCCTGGTTGGCGTGCGATCCTCCAGAGTTGTGGCATGAATGTTACGCTGTGTGCTTCATACCTATGCACAGCTTGCATCTGATTGGGAGCAAGTCCAAGCAGACAATGAACTAGGTGCTTCTCCTGCTACCTTTCCTGAACTTATTTGCAAGTTTCCCCTTGCCAACTCTCCTCCTTGTACCCATTTTAGCATCAGATTCAATGGTTTTCCTAAACAAAAATACCTCTATTTGGGTTGCGTAAGTTTTCTTTTACAAGGGCAAATTACACAGCGGAGGGTTCAATGGAGAGACCTCTTACCTTGTTCCCCCCCCATATTTTCCTAATTGGAAAGGATTCTATCATCCTCCTGTGCCGCCACGACATGGCGACCTCCAATTGAGACTTGCTCACTGGATCCTCCCTTCTAACCACTTGCTGCACCGCTTCTCAAGTCTCCTGGCAGATGAATGTCCTTTTTGTAAAAGGCCTGAAAACCTCTTTCATATTTACGTTGAATGTCAACGGTTGGCTCCTTTATTTATTTTTCTTAAGAATTGTTTTGGCAGGATTGGTTTGGTTTTCAACACTTGTGTTTTCATTTATGGCTTAGACATCTCACACAAGAATTTGAATGATGTGTTAGGTAATTTCCTGCTTGCACAGGCAAAAATGGCAGTGTATAAATCAAGGAAAAGAAAAGTTGATGATCTTGGAGCTAATGAGGAAAATGCCTTGTTCTTGTTTAAAAATCTTGTGACGAGCCGTGTAAAGTTGGACTTTGCTTTTTTTTCCATAACAGGAAGGCTGCCAGAGTTTGAGGCCAAATGGTGTGTGAAAGAAGTCATTTGTAAAATCCTGGAGAAAAGTGTATTGTTTTGTGAAATGTTTTGTACATAATTTTACTGTATTAATTTTTTTTTGTCTCTGTTTTTCTCCTTGAAATGAGAATGTGACCCCTATTTGGGGGTTTTCTTTTCTATTTTTATAATAAAAAGATACAAAAGTCTCTCTCTCTCTCGCTCACACACACACTTTCTTATACTCAGTCTCTCTCTCTCTCTCTCTTCCTCTCTCACACACTCTCTCTCTCTCTCTCACACACTTTCTTATACTCTCTCTCTCCCTCTTGCTCTCCCTCACACACTCTCTCGCTCACACTTTCTTATACTCTCTCTCTCTCTCACTCACACTCACACTCACACTCACACTCACACACACACACACACACTTTCTTATACTCTCTGTCTCTCCATCTCTCTTGCTCTCTCTCACACACACACTTTCTTATACTCTCTGTTTCTCCATCTCTCTCTTGCTCTCTCTCACACACACTCTCTCTCTCACACTTTCTTATGCTCTCTCTCTCCCTCTTGCTCTCTCTCACACACTCTCTCTCTCTCTCACATACTTTCTTATACTCTCTCTCTCCCTCTCTCTTTCTCTCTCTCACACCTTCTTATACTCTCTCTCTCTCTCCCTCTCTCTCTTGCTCTCTCTCTCTCACTTTGTTATACTCTCTCTCTGCCTCTCTCTCTTTCTCTCTCTCTCACACACACTCTCTCTCACACTTTCTTATACTCTCTCTTTCTCTCTCGCTCTCTCTCTCACACACTTTCTTATTCTCTTTCTCTCTTTCTCTCTTTCTTTCTTTCTCTTTTTTCTCTTTTTTATCTTTCTTTCTTTTTCTTTCTCTTTCTTTCTCTTTCTTTCTCTTTCTCTCTCTCACTTGCATTGTATAATCTCTTTCGCTGACAGTTATAAGAAACGCCTACTTGAGGTTGTTTCTGCCAAAGGGGACAATACCAGCTATTAGAGCCAAGGGTGTACTTACTTTTTCCACATGCGAAATTTGCATTTATGTTTATTTAAATTATACAATGGACTATAAAATGTAAATGTTTCATGATATTTGTTATATTATATCACCTTTATCTATCAATATTGTTGAAATGAAGATCAAATAGCTGTATGTTGAAATATGTTGAAAAAGTCAAAACTTTACATGGGGTGTACTTACTTTTTCACATGACTGTATACAGTGCATTCCGAAAGTATTCAGACCCCTTCACTTTTTTCACATTTTGTTATGTTGCAGCCTTATACTGAAATCGTTTAAATTCATTTTTTCCCTCATCAATCTACACTCAATACCCCATAACCCCATAAGGTATCAAACAGTTTCAAATGTAGCATCCGCTGGAAGGAAGCCCATCAACTCCATCTTACCTGTGCGTACATCCCAACCCAATCGCCCATTTCACGGGCACACTCACCTTTCACAATACCGCCCAACCCCAACTACAAATCCAATCCACCTCCACATTCATTCTATGGGACGGTGGTGGTGGAAGGAGAACGGGATGAGAGGAATGCCCAGCCGAATAGCAGGGAAGAGGAGTCGAAGACGAAGACGTGCATTACAGTAATTATGCTGCATTAAGAGCTTTCATGTGTCCATTAAATCCAGCTTTGAAATCTTGAATGAGATTCCAACGGCAAAATAAGTCATAGTTAAAAACAAGTTTACTGCAAGGAATATTACTGGATTGTAAAGCCATAATGATTATTGTTTAGAGATCATCTGTTGAGACTTGCATGGAACACAACAGGGATTTCTATCAAGGTCTCGGAGTAAAACGATGTTCGGAAGGCTCCAAAATGATCCCGTAAACAGGTCCGTGACAGTAGAACATACATGTCAGATTGCACTAGGCACCGTTTAAGCCCATTCCTTTCGATGCAGAGGCCTGAGAGGCTTGCTGTCACATTGCTTCTGACTCTATCAACTTAAACAGCTGAAAATGTCATGGTTGTTGAAGTGGAAGAAACATCCATCATTGCCAGGAGAATATCCCAGGGAAGGGCAATGGATGTTGGGTGCTCCTCACATAATGCGGGTGGATGTACTCAGCACTCTGTAGGGAAGACAGTCCTAGGGACATTAAGAGTGCTATCAGTCAATATTTGTGATATTTGTATTTAAGTAAGTATTTTACTATAATTCACCAAATGTCCACCCGTCTGTCTGTCTGTCTGTCCGTCCGTTCAAAGGTACCACAAAAACGGCTGAACCGATCACAACAATATTTTAGGTGTGTAATCCTGGGATCTCCTGGAGTAAAATAGGCTATATTGTTTTTCCAATTTCAGCTTTGGCCTCCAGCATTTTCAGGTTTGGACACCCGCATAACGTTATTTTCCCGGGTGCCGCACAAACGGCTGCACTGATCGGACTCGGTGACCTTGGACAAAGACCTTTTATAAGGACATGGGTTGAATCCCTGCTTGAGAGAATGCCACCCCCTCCCCGCCATCACGGCCGTCTCTTCAACTCACAATCTCACGAGATATGTGGAAAGGACGACCCAAAACCAATTGTCTTCTTTTGATTCATATATAAACATCATTAAATGTAAATAATGACCTCGGCCAAAGTTCAAACGATGTGGGTTTAATTTCTACATGAGAGACTTCCACATAGCTATTTGGACGGTGCATAAGCCAACAGATCGCTGTCTCCATCGATCTTGCCAAGGCAGCAACACCTATCGGCTCAAAATCCTTTTAACTGTTGACTTGGTAGTTTTTACAATGAAGGAAACATTAACAATGTTGATAAAAGTTTATTTTGTGATTAATTTGTGATTGGAGTTATGTTGTTTGGAATGAAAAAAAAGAGATATCGAGTTCAAGTGAATGATGACATGCCGTGATGGTTTCTACCTTCTAAACGTGAACTTCGCGGATCGCCATATGCAGATTCGCCACGGTCCCATGATGTTTCTATACGTGAACGTACCCGTTTGTTTGCGAACGGGTACGTTTTTCATGGAAGTCCTTCACGAACTTGCTGTCCATGTCTGACGTGCGACTGAAGGTGCCACGGGAATGTGGAATTTATTGGTTTCATGATTTAGCATTCGCCGTATCTGCATTGCCTGTTTGCTTCTGGCCTCCCACCCATGCGTAGCACGGGTATCTCACTAGTATATTTAATTGATGCTTCTCAATACTTTAACTGCATCTGATTTATGTTAAAACAATGACGCTGAAGATGAATTGATAGAGTAAAGAAGTTCCTTTGAGCTCTCTAGTGCTGGGTTTGTTTCCCAAATCGACTGGAGAGAAAGACTCTCAGAGACTCTCTTGAGTCTCAACTATTCTTCTTCTAAAGTCACCGTGGGATCTTGAAAGAACACCAACTAATGCTAACAGACAGGACACCCAGCTTAAAGTCCATCGAAGCTCCATTCCGACAGTTTATATTTCGAGCCAAGAATTTAACCCAGGCTAGACACCTCAAAGGTAAGCTCAAAGCCTCTACACCATTCATTCAAATTAAATTGGAACTATAACGGCAAACTATTGAGACACACAGAAGTGATTGCAAAACCTTGTCTCCTGTTGTGCACGGGACCACGGGACGGACTAATGATGGAGGCATACAGATACAATGACTGATCAATCATTGCAAGTGCCGCACAATAAAATCCGTATATGAAAAGATGTTAAGAACGAATTATATCAATCATGTCGAGTCTCCTCAGGCAATGATGGCGTGCCAGACTCCACGATCCTCCGTACACGACCTGATTTCTGCTGTGGTCGCAAGTCCTGTGTTCCGCCTCAGCTGGTTGACGTATGTCAAGTGACGCCCCCCTCTCGAGGCCTTTCCATACTCCGGTTCCCAGAGCACCAGCTTACTAAATTATAGGTCCTTACTAACCGCAGTGTTCTGCCATTCGTAGCCACTGAGTCCTGATCTTTTGAGAGACACGTGGTAGTTCTCTATACAGTATTGTTATGTCGGGAGGGTAGCGCAATATCTAGAGCCAGATAGATCTGTGTAGGTAGGTATCCGACTGTCGTGATAGGGAATCTACCTGTAATAAGTTATATGTGTTTAGGCGGTTTGTCGGGTAAGAGTATACCTGGGAACATACCAGGATGTTCGAATGTTAGATAGTATAGGGATTACGAATAAAGCCCCTGTGTGTCACACCTGGTCATCAAGCCTTTGTCTCTTATGGCAATGCACACCTGTAGACACTTAGTTATGCCCTTTAGTGCACTCAATAATTAAATTCCCTTCCCTGACAAGACTTTGGAAGAAAACGGACAGGAAGCCAGTTCAGGGCACCGCCGCATGGACCGCAGGCAGCTACACCTCTGCTAGGCCTCGAGTAACACGTGCTATGACCACGCTACAGGCCTGTGATTCAGTGGAAGGCACTGATTGGGTGGCGCGCCAAGGCTGACGTCACCACGGCGAGGTTATATTGGGGCGCGCTGAACGACATTTTGAGAGTTCTCTAGAGTTGCACATCCGGCTCTGACCCTGGCACGTCTCTCTCTCGCTTGCACGTCCCTTTGTCTCTCTGGCACGTCCAACTCTTGAGAGAGCTCACTTGGACTTGGCTGATAGCGTGCAGTCACACTTGCATTCTCTCCTCCTGCAATTTCTTCGTACTGAGTTTGTGCCTCGGGTTGGAGATCGACCGTGTGTGGAGCTCGCCAGCCTGCGTTGGACGTGTGGTGCTTGGAGCGAGGCCTGGTGGTGCTCGGAGGCGGACAGAGGGGGCCGCGTGGGACATCGACGGACGCAAGACTACAGACGAGTTAAGACGCACCACACCCACAAATACACGACGTGTTCTTTTTGTTAATTCATCCCTTGTTCGTTTCTGAAGTCTGGTGTGTGGGATCCCAATTGAGAAATTAGGTTTATCATCGCGTTCACCTGTCCCGACTTTTGATTAAATAAACCCTTGTATTATTTTTCATTCCTTGTTAAACCTGTGTCCGTTTGAGTTCGTTCGCCTTGGATTTTGGATCAATTGCTTAGGGAAATGAGGGCTCAGCGGGAGTTAATAAATAGTAGCAGTGAGCGAACCAATGCAGAAATTCGGGGAATAAATGGAAAAATAGATGGGTTAAAAGGAGAGATGGGAAAAATGAACAATAACATGAGGGGAATGAAATGCCAATTGAAGGGAGACTTGAAGCGAATGATTAACAAAATGGATGCCAGACGAGTGAGTTGAGGGAAGCACGAATGAATGGTGCCGGTGGGGCCCAGGAGAAGCCAACGGTGGCAAAATTTGAATCGGAACGGGGGGAAGCCAAATTGGGAATTGCACCGGGAATGGCAATGGAAGTAAATGGGGCATGTCCACAGGTGAACGTGGAGTGCCCACAGGTGAATGGGGAATGTGTACAGGTAGATGTGGATAGTGAAGAGGTGAATGGAGAATTAAACTGTGAGGGAGGATGTTGCCCACATCGTGGCCTGGAGGTTTATCGGGACCGGGTGGTTACCACAACACCTCAACAGGGGGATGGATTTGAATCCTTGCTGTGCCAGGGCGGTGGTTCAGAGCAAGAGGGGGTAACATTATTGGGGGTCCGGGTGGTGGAGCCGGACCGGGTATTTATTGGGGAAGGCCTGTCGGGGCCAGAAATGATTGGTGATGGGGATGATGATGAGAATGATGTGACAGCAGCTGGAGACCTGGGACAGTCCCATGGAGGTAGGGTTTGACCAGGCCCAAAGGAGCTTGAGGGATGAGGTGAGCCGGTCTGAGGAGGAGGTTGTGGTGACCGATGGGACCCTCACCGTACACTACGATTTGGTAACGGAGACTCCAAAATTACAGAACCAGCTGGGGGAGTATGTTGGCTCCGGGCTAGATTTGGATCTTGGAGGATTGAGGGATAGAGCCTCCGGCGATTTGGTCCCTGTAGGGAATTTGGACCAGCTGCAGGGAGGGGCAGAACAACCTGTGATAGAGGTTGTTACCTGCAGCCATGGTGATTGGACACATGGGGCCAAAATTTTAAAAAGGAAATCTAAAATAAAATTAAAATGGGAATTTGATGTGGAGCAGCCTTGGTTAGAGTTGGTCCATGGGCTGTGGGATTTGGACCAGGGGAGGTCATTGGTGATGGCCTCGGGCAAAAGTTTCCCCTTTCGAAATTTGGGTATGCCAGCCAGCTGGGGGGTTGTGCTGGCCATATTTGGATGTGGGGTCCAGCCATGGGTGTCGGGGTATGACCTGGGCCCCAAGGGGGGTCTGGTGGAGTGTGGCGTCCCTTGTCCGTCGGGGCACCATCCGAGCTGGTGGCTTGGGTCGACAGGGTCATCGGACCCTGGTGGGGGTTAAGACCTCCAGGGGGTCCGAGGTGGTTTCTCAAGCCTGGGATGGAAGATATTGAGGACCACTAGGGGGAGGTGTTGTGGGTCGCGCTTTGGTGGTGGCACTGTGGACGGCCAACTTGGGCCTGATGTAGTGACCACCCGGGCATGCGGCCTGGCACCCTCTCCCTGAGACTCTGGGACCTGCCATGCCATGTTGGTCTATGGACGCGGGTCGAACCGCATGGACAGGAATGAGACAGCCTGCTGGACAACCATTGGGGCATCTGTGGAACGTGATGGTATGAGTGACCTTCCACAGATGTTCCGTTATGATTTATGGACTCTCGGTTTGGGAAGAGAGCCATGGAGACGTGAATGGGAATGTGTAACGTGCCGACTATATAGGCCATGCTCGGCTGGCATGTGTATGGCAAAGCATCTTTCTTTGGTGAGATTAGTGAAATGTGAAAAATGTTTGGCATGTGTAATCTGAGGGGTTAGATGCAAATTTAAGGGTGAATTTTGTGAAGAGAAATGGTGGTCACTGACAGTGGTGACACCATTATTGATCCAGGTGTGTAGACCAAAGTGTTGGAGGCTGTGATAAAATTGACAGGGTAGCAGGACACAGCTTTCAACTGGTTGCGGGGGCGACTGCGCTGATATTTGGGACGCGGGGTTATGGGGATGTAGTTGTGTAGCCTGAGGGTCAACGTGGTGCTGTGCGTGTCCGAGGTGTGTGGACCATGTCTTCTGGGTGGGTCTCCTGGTGGAGCATGGCTGTCGACTGGACCTTGGTGTGGTCAAGTGTGGGTGAGCACTGGGGGCTGCGGTTCTGTGGACTGGGGGACGAGGGTGGCGTAGGTGACGTGAGGGGAAAGCCACGCACTGCGACCCTCTCCCCCAGGGCCAAGCTTGTGCGTGCGGTTGTGTTTGTGGCAGCAGGTGCTCACCACATTGGCCAGCTGGGGCTGGTGCCGCTGTGTTCCTCGCAGGGGGGGGGGCGAAGGATGGATGGTGGGTCGCACCCTTATGGACACTCATGGGCCATGTTGACGTTTTGACTGCTCACCTTGTCCCGATGACCCTTGCACGGTAGAGGTGCGGAGCTGTCGTGGCCACAGGTAGTTGTGTAGTGATAATCACCATTGGATGTGGATCCACATGCCTGCCAGTATAGTGGGGACAAAAGAGAAATTTGGAAGAATTTGGTAGGCCCAATGATAAATTTTGGGGATTTTGAAGGGTGGATGGCACTTTGGACCTGACCAACCGGAAATTACCTGCACTTGAGGTGAGTGTTTGATGTGTACTGTCCCAGGCTTCAGGACTTGCTATGCAAATTGGGGACATGTAATTTGGAGTTGGGGGCGGGTGAGAGTGATTGCGGTTGTGAATGACATCATCTGATGACATCGCCGTCATCGCCGATGACAAAATTAATGACATGGTGACAAAATGAATGACATGATGACATGATGAGAAGATGACAAAATGAATGACAAAATGACATCGCCAGTGAGGGGGATGGAATGTGTGCCACACAGTCTTGTGGGTGGCGTGTGTTTATGTGTAGAAGTGATGTGTTTCGATGTGGTCGTGAGGTTGCAGGAAAAGGATGAGTGATGGTTGGTGAGTTTTGAAATGCGCTTGTGGAAATGTAATGGTGAAATGTGAACTGGGGATTTCACATATGGCAGGCCAAGGCAAAACTCTTGTAACATCTTTTTGGTACCATCTTCTATGGAAATGTGTTGAGAATTGAATGGCAGCGGGGGAGGAAATGTTTCTTGGGATCTTGTGGGTGGGGAAGGTGTGTGTGTCCGCAGGTACAGATCAGGCTCTGAGGAGCGATGCCTGTGGCCCCCCTCTGCGGCAATTACCCCTGGCAGCCGGTGGTATCTGGAAATTGGGGCTCGTCGGTGGAGGGTCTGGTTGGGCGCCCTGGGGTAAAGGAGACCCCCGGCGACCCATGGAGCTGCATGGCAGCAGGAGGCAACGGAGCCTGGTGTGTGGAGACCCTCAACGGCGAGGTAATGGTATAAAGCGGTGTTGGGCTGCCACGGGGCCAAGAGGTAAAGGGGGGGGGGGGGGCAATGAACTTGTAAGTCCGTTGACTTGGTTTTGGGACTGCGGGCACCACAGCCTGAAGCGCCCCCACCATCTTGTTGTGCGGTGCCTCCCCGCTGCCTAGTTGAGAAATGACATGCACACACATGAATGACATCAATGCCATGGTCCTACAGGGGGGTGTGATAAATACATGCTGGTAATGATTTTTGTGTGATGATTTCTGGAATGAGTATGAGTGGATAAGGGGTTGTGTTGAATGAATGAGGGTGAAATCCACCGAGCCATGTCACTCACCTGAAACACCTGGACAGGGCCCGTGGAAATTTAGGGGTGCATTGGGATGGCCCCGCATGTAAGGTTGTGTCTTGTGGCATCCACCGGGGGACGCGGTCTGTCGACTGGAGTTGTACAAATGTTTATTGGAAGTTTTGAATTTTTGAATAAGGTTAAGGTTGATGGTTAAGGTAGGATTTTTGAGTGTTTGTTTGTTTCCTCCCTCCGCAGGAACAACGAATAAGATCATTGTACATATTTGATTGCATGATTGTTAAGGGGATTAGCATGTTAAGGAGTATAGGTAGGAAGTCCGACCTACTTCCAACAGCCCTCCTGATTTGTTGCATAGGCTAATTAAGTGTGAGACATCAGGTGTTAAGACTGGAATTGTAGCGCCTGCAGTGAACCTTGCAGGAGCTACGGTTCCAGGGGTGGGGGGAGGGGGGGAGGGCTGTGTTATGTCAGGAGGGTAGCGCAATATCTAGAGCCAGCTAGATCTGTGTAGGTAGGTATCTGACTGTCGTGATAGGGAATCTACCTGTAATAAGTTGTGTGTTTAGGCGGTTTGTCGGGTATGAGTATACCTGGGAACATACGAGGATGTTCGAGTGTTAGATAGTATAGGGATTAAGAATAAAGCCCCTGAGTGTCATACCTGGTCATCAAACCTTTGTCCCTTATGGCAATGCACACCTGTAGATACTTAGTTTGGCCCTTTAGTGCACGCATTCATTAAATTCCCTTCCCTGACAAGACTTTGGAAGAAAACAGACAGAAAGCCTGTTCAGGGCACCGCCGCATGGACCGCAGCCAGCTACACCTCTGCTATGACCACGCTACAGGCCTGTGATTCAGTGGAGGGCACTGATTGGGTGGCACACCAAGGCTGACGTCACCGCGGCAAGGTTATATAGGGGCGCGCCAAATGACATTTTGAGAGTTCTCTGGAGTTCTCTAGAGTTGCACATCCGGCTCTGACCCTGGCACATCTCTCTCTCGCTTGCACGTGCCTTTGTCTCTCTGGCACGTCCAACTCTTGAGAGAGCTCACTTGGACTTGGCTGATAGCATGCAGTCGCACCTGCGTTCTCTCCTCCTGCAATTTCTTCGTTCTGAGTTTGTGCCTCGGGTTGGAGATCGACCGTGTGTGGAGCTCGCCAGCCTGCGTTGGACGCATGGTGCTTGGAGCGAGGCCTGGTGGTGCTCGGAGGCGGACGGAGGGAGCCGCGTGGGACGTCGGCGGACGCAAGACTACAGACGAGTTAAGATGCACCACACCCACAAATACATGACGTGTTCTTTTCGTTAATTCATCCCTTGTTCGTTTCTGAAGTCTGGTGTGTGGGATCCCAATTTAGAAATTAGGTTTATCATCGCGTTCCCCTGTCCCGACTTTTGATTAAACTAGGGCATGCCCGTACTATATATAAGCTAGGACGTGCCCGTACGTGGGTGCCCGTTCCTTGCCAAAAAAAAAAAAAAAAAAAAATTTGTGTAGGGGTGTGTGTGTGTAAACATCCTAGGGCGTGCCCGTACGTGGGTGCAAAAAAACATGCGTGCAAACAACAACAACAAAAAAAAACTTTGAAACCACGTGGCAGTAACGACCACAGAACCCCCCCCCCCCCCCTCTATTTACATGAATGGTTTGGTCCATTCGCAACGACCACAGAACCCCCCCCCTCTATTTACATGCAATGGTTTGGTCCAAAGCGAACGGTTTGGTCCATTCGATGTGATTCGATGATTCGATGTGAATGGTTTGGTCCATTCGCAACGACCACAGAACCCCCCCCTCTATTTACATGAATGGTTTGGTCCATTCGCAAAGCCAAAGCGAACGACCACAGAACCCCCCCCCTCTATTTACATGAATGGTTTGGTCCATTCGCAAAGCCAAAGCGAACGACCACAGAACCCCCCCCCCCCCCCCTCTATTTACATGAATGGTTTGGTCCATTCGCAACGCCAAAGCGAACGGCGAACGGCTAAATCGCCATAGCTCGGTAAGTACTTGTCCGATTAATTTCAAACCTTGAAAAGGCACATCCTCGGGTCCCCAGCAATATACCTGGCAAGTTTCAAGTATATCGGACCGGTAGTTGTCGAGAAACAGCGGTCACAGACAAACAAACAAACGTACAAACGTACAAACAAACAGAGATTACTGGAATTATAGATAGATAAACCCTTGTATTATTTTTCATTCCTTGTTAAACCTGTGTCCATTTGAGTTCGTTCGCCTTCCACAGGTATGTGCTTTTACCGCAGCTCCCATTTTCCTTCTTCCTCCCGTGTTTGATAGTAAAATCCGTGTTTGGTCATCACATCCAATTAAATCAGTTTGGTCCATCCGCGAGCCCTGGTATTAACCGAAGGGTCCATGCGACAGTATGTTATTTCTGACATGATCTCTGCATCCGTGCGTACAGGAGGATCGATTCGACAGTTGCAACGAATAGTTTTCTCTTGAAGTTGTCTGGCATGCCTGATTGCCACATCTTCTTGAGGTCATGAAGGGCTCACCAGGCTCACCAGGCTTGTGCTTTCCTCACTATGATGTCTTTCTCAGTCAAGCTGATGTAGGACCCAAGGTACTTGAAGTTGTTCTTGACTGCCAGAGTGGAATCATTGAGTGTCAAGATCATGGCCTTGTCAATGATGTTGAAAGCCATCACCTCGGTCTTCCTTACATTCAGACTGCGGCCCACCTTCTTACACTCGTGCTCTACATTCAGGAGCAGTTGCTGCGCTTGTTGTACGCGGTTGCACACGAGGGCAATGCCATCAGCGAAGTCAAACTCTGTCACTGGGCCGACGTGCCTGCTCTTCCTGGGGTGATTGTGAAGCCATACACTGGGATGGTGTTAATCTAGGATGATTATGAAGAGGTATGGTCTGAGAGTGTCCCGCTGTAGGACGCCCGCTAGAATGGGAAAGGTTTCTGTCTCACCGTCAGGAGACAAGACCCTGGCTGAGGTGTTGGCATACACATCGCTGAAGGACTGGACAATGCATGCTGGAATGCCATAGGCTCTGAGTATCCCAATGAGTTTTCCACGGTGTATTGAGTCGAATGCCTTCTTAAAGTCAATGAATGTCATTACGGTGGGTAAATGTTTCCTTTTCACTCCCTCAATGATGCGTCGGAGAGCCAGCACTTGCAAGGTTGTTGTCCTTTTCTCTCTAAACCCGTTTTGGTTGATACGGAGTAGAGAGTCGAGGATGGGGCGGAATCTGTTCAGAATCATCCTGGTGTACACCTTCGCTTCAACTGAGCTGAGGTTGATTCCTCGATAGTTGTCTGTTTTACTGAGGTCCCCGGATTTAGGGATGGGTATGATATTGAGGATAGTCCACTGCTTAGGAAGCTCTCGATCCATATGGGCCTTGTTGATAATGTGAAGTACGAGGTCATCAATTAGTATCCACTTCAACACCTCTGGTACGATACCATCTTCTCCACAACTCTTTCCTGTTTTCAGCAAACCCATCGCAGCTTGATATTCTTTGTGAGTGATTGGCCCATCATTGATTGGTAGATCTTCAAAGACTGGGTCTATCTCCTCGTCCTCATTCACTATCACAGGTGGGTTACCCAGAAGGTTATTGAAGTGATTGAACCATGCATCCTGGCGTTCTTCAGCAGTCTTGCCTGCGATCTGACTTGGATGTGAGGATTTCTTCCCAGATATTTCCTTAACGAGGTTCCAGCCCTGGGAGGGTTGCTTGTTGGTGTGGTGCTTTTCAATTTCATGGATTTTCTTGGCTAGGTCTTCAGCCATGACTTCATCATATACCTTATAGAGCTGCTCCTTCTTGCTGACATAGGTTCCTCCATCCTGTTTTCCAACCGCCATAGACTGGCCAAAGGCATCTTCCATCTCTTGCCTTGCCTTGGCCACATGGGGGTCATCAGAGTCGAGTTTGCCCTTCTTCTTCTTGGGTACAAGTGTTAGTACCACTTTCACAGCTTCCTCATGAGCTTTGACAAAGCGCCCATATCTCGATGTTGCTGAATCCTCCACCTCCAGAATTTGGAACCTATTCCTCACCTCAACTGCATATCGGTCCTGCCACTCAATGTTATTCTCAAGCTCCTTCCAGATATACCTGGCCTTATTTTTCCACCTTCTTCTGCTTTGGTGCACGCAGACTGAGTCTCACCTTAGCTGAGACGAGACCGAGACAAATTATTTACTGGGGAGGGGATTTGCGACTTTCAGGCCACTCTGCAGAAATACTTCCATATAACTTCCATACAGACAGTCTTGAATATAATTTTTAAATATAAAGTTTAGACTCGTGCAAAAGCAAGTGATCCCGGTGTGTACCCCAATTTAGAATAGGTGCACCGTATCCATGCGCATCGTAAGAGGCGACTAAGGGTTGGCGTCAGGAAGGGCATCCGGCCATAGAAACATTGCCTCAAACAGGGAACCATGATTGTCATGGGGCCCGCAAGGCTAACCCCCGCTCTAGCGGGGAAATGGCCTTAAAACGAAAATTCATATTCATACTAATGCAAAAGCAAGTCTAGTAACTTTGCATTCCATGACATACCATGCACAAAGAAAATGATTATAAACTTTTTCAAGGTTTAACTGTATGAAATAATCTTTTGTTAACATGGCCGAGTCAGTAAAGTTACGGTGATGTGAAGTCAACCCCATTGTCCAGGCACAGAAACGAATTCATCTTTCCCGAGGATGCCAAGGTCATCGGTAGATTTCCAAATGCAACATGAAGATGTCGAGTAACTGCGGATGCACTTTGTCTCCAGTTTCTAAGGCTACAGAAGAGCTAGCTCAAACATCCCAAGGCCATTAAGGAGGCGATGTGCAGATCAAACACAATGCGAGGGACATGAGATCAGGACGGTATGAAGCAATTTATCGTCGAGAACAAAATAGCGAACAGTTAGGTAGGTGTGTGTGTGTATGTGTGTGTGTGTGTGTGTGTGTGTGTGTGTGTGTGTGTGTGTGTGTGTGTGTGTGTGTGTGTGTGTGTGTCGTAACTTTTTTTTTTACCATTTGAGTTTTGTCATCAAGTTTCCAACAAAGCTCTATTATGATAATATGCAGAAGACAAATTTAAAAAGTTGACAAAAGGTAATAGGTCAGCGTCAACTAAAATCATCAATTTTCATCCAATTGTCCTGAAATTTAAATTTACCATTTGAGTTTTTTCATCAAATTTTCAACAAAGCTTTATTATGAGAATATGCAGGCGGCAAATTAATAATTTGTTCAAAAGATCAAAGGTCAGTGTCACATAAAATCATAAATTTTCACCTGGTTGACCTGAAATTTAAAGATTTTGCATATTGGGTCACTGAATTGGTTCACCATTCAAAAGCTACAAGCCAATTGCTTTTTTAGATCAAAAGGTCAAGGTTGCATAAAATCACCAATTTTCACTTGATTGACCTGAAATTGAAAGAATTTGCATATCAGGTCACTGAGTTCGGTCACTAATCAAAAGGTAGGAATCGATTGTTTGTTTGTTTTTAATCAAAAGGTCAAAATTGCATAAAATCGTCAATCTTCATCCAATTGACCTGAAATTTTAAGAATTTGCATATTGGGTCACAGAATTGGTTCACCAATCAAAGGCTGGAAGCTGATTTTTTTTTTTTTTATAGATCCAAAGCTCAAATGTCAAGGCTGCATCAAATCATCAATTTTAATTTTGTATTTTTTTTTTACCGTTTTCGTTATTTTGAGCTTACGGAAGAAGAAGAATACATCTGAATACAAATGGACGTGGATGGGCTTTGCATTTTCAGATGCTTTCTCGTTCTCCTTGCACCACTGAATTCTCCACAGAGTCCTCTGAGACATCTTATGTAGTATTTGTGGAGCACCGGTGTGAAAGAGGCCACGACTGCAGTGGACAATTCTTTAATCACCCTATGTTTGTGAACTGGGATTCAATTCTGAATTCCACTTGCTTGTTGCATCATTATTGAGACTTCTTGTAGTAATTTTGTAGTAATCTTGTAGTATTTTGTAATTTGGGCTGGCAGTAACTTACCTGCCCTTCTCGAAAGGCACCGTTGTTTAACGTCCACCAAAAACCAGTGCTGGCAGCTAGATGGGTCCTCCGCTTTAACAGTTTATGTTCAGTCCCTATCCGAGGGTCTGAACATGCATTCATGTCTCGTCCTGGCTGTGAAACATTTTTAGCTGTGTCGAGATAAAAAGTAGGATAGACAGCTCACAGGTGTGTTCCCAGTTTTCTGCAGGGCTCACACAGTCCACCATCACCCCTTTCTGGTGAAACTCTCAAAATCCAAAATCACTGCTCACCTCCACTCATTTGTTCTGCTTATTCCCTGCCTGTGGAACCAACTTCCACATTCTCTTAAATCTCATTCTTCCCTATAGGGCTTCAACACAGTTCAACATCTACCTCAGGTCATCCCCCATTCATACTCATGATCTCTTCTACCACAAATTACCCCATTCCTAAGCACTTCCGTGTTCCAGGTTATTGTGACCCCTCCCCTCTCACCACTTTTTGTTTGTTAGTTGTCGGTTGGTTTGTTCATTTACGGTTTCATCCATGGCCTCTCCTTTATCTTCTTGCTGTGTTTCCTTCAGCTTGTGCGCAGCTTGTTCACCTCCATGTGGCCTTCTCCCCCCCCCCCCCCCCCTTGATCTCTCTCCCACTCTCACTTCTACTCTGCTGTTGATGTTTCCCTGTTTCCATTTTGTTCCTTTCCATTATGCTCCAGCTTTTCCATGAGCCTCGATCTTGGTAAAACAAGAATGACCGCAGTGTGGTTCCAACCTGCAACAAAACTCAGTAACATGCCGATTGGGAAACGTGCATTTTAAGCATTTTAAAAAGATGAACAGCACGATTGGGAAACGCATTTAATGCGCTATTGAACTCGACACCTCTCATCCATGTGACCCTCCACCACGGTTATATCAGAACAAACTGATTCGTCACATGGTAACGGATTGTTTAACCCCAATATGGGGCCATTCAAAAATTATGTAATGCTATTTTGTTTCGTAATTTGCGTAACATAATGCTTGATTACGTAACATAACACTTGATTACTGTGCGTTGTGACATTCCGCACGTTCTGATGTACTGTGCATTATGTTGGGCTTGATTAAACTTTGCTATTATTTGACATATGATCTTCTTCTTCTTTATGGGGGTGGGGGGAGCGGGTTTGGAGGTTTTTTTTGGGGGGGGGGGTGGGGGGGTGGGAGGCCCTCATCGTGAATAATACTCAAATCAAACAAAGCCAATGGAAAGCTGACGCAACAAACCTGGGCAGTGTATAATCAGCAGATGCATACAGGCGTCATGTGTTCGGCCCACCAGAAAACCAATATGGCGGCCATATTTAATCTCGATGCTATGGTAGGTGGAGTCAAGCGACAGATGTGGGTGTGGTCCAGCAGCTGTCCGACCAATGGGTGCACATTTCAAAAATCGACCTCCCCACAAAGAACCCCCAAAACAACAACAGCAACACAAATATCTTGTAGACCTGTGGCAATAAAAACAACATCTAAGTACAGTTGAAACACATCTCTTTAAAATTTTGTTCAGAATGTAAGATAGAAAAATCCACAGACATACAGCAATACATTTGTATGAGATTTTGAAAGCATACCTTTCAAAGTGGGTAAAGAATCTCAGAAGACAAAGACTCAAGTTTGGTGTTTTGGCCACAGATTGACCTTCAACTATTACTCAGCAAAACACCTGTGCTGGTCTTCATTAGTTGGCCTTCCCATGGGTGCATGCTTGCATACGTCAGCAAAGACTATTTCAGCCCTCTAGCCTTTTGCGACCAGTGCTGGCTGATGCGGCTTCTGGCTCCTCAGGGGTGATGGTACATGTTTTAGAATATTTTATTTATTTATTTATTTATTTATTTATTATTATCATTATTTTTTATTTCATTTGATTTTTTCATAAGTTTTTATGAACATCTGACACACGTGTCTCTCATACAAGGGAAACCGAGTTCGACTGACCCTATTTGATCATTTTATCAACATTTTAAGTGAAAAATGGTCTCGGAGAGAAGCCTGGTTGTTGCTATACCATATCCCTTTACGTTCATGCTTGATTAATTGAACTCCAAAATATGAACATTTTAATTGCTGTTGGTAGTGGTCCTCTAGCCCAGCTGAGACAAATATTGGCATGGTAATGTCAAAAAGACAAAATTTGTGCAAGACAGTCAATGGAAGATTCTGGATGCTCCAGGTGTTTGACTGAATAAATTACCAAGTTTGATTACAGTATTTATGAATCATCGTCCTACGTTAGGAACAAAGATCACAGGTGAAGACGTCTTCATGCCTCTCAATTTGTACTCCCTTTGTACGAACGTGGCATCTCAAATCAAGCAAACCGTTGACCGTGCCAGACTTATTCACCCCGAGGTAAGAGGGGACCACCAAAGTTTTACACCATTTTCATAAGCTATAGGGGCAGTCACATGCTCCTTCACGATTTGAGACTAATGGATGCAATCATAACAATATTTAGGTCATACATGACTCAGCATATATACACCCAGGTTGAAAATCTCAACGAAAAGCAATAGAGCAAATCCCATAAAAATCCCATAAGAAATTGGACCAATAGGATCTACTGATTAAAATAAGGCAAGTGAAATAATGAACCAGTAGAAAATACAAATAAAAGACCAGTAGGTTAATGGGACCAGCAGGAGACTAATAGAATACCAATATATAAATCAACATATGTGGGGAAAATTACATGTTCAGATCAGGAATTGAACCCAGGTCCTCTGAACCGTACCAATGCCCTGCCATCTGATCTATCTAGGTTAGCTTGAATGGCAGAGCACCGGTATGGTTCTCCAGAGGACCTGGGTTTAATTCCTGGTCCGGGCACGTAATTTTCCCCCATTTTACTATTTGCAATACCAATAGGTCCATTGGACCAGCAGAAGACCAGTTCCAGATATGGAACTAGGTAATCAACTGCCATAAATGTCTTGCTGTTTTTGGAACAACTTTTACAACATCAGCACCGCAACTTGCATTCACATGTACAACAACCACTCCACAGGGAAACCCTGTTATAAAGAACATGGCTATAACTCAATTCAACATGGAATTGTGTGTTTTGTGTTTGTTTGTAACAAAATTAATCAAAGCACTTTTGTTAGTCCATAGATTTCCAGACCAGTTACCGCTAAAGGTTTCTGCAGGACCAGTTGAACTTAATAGTAAGGGCATTTTATGAGATATTTCACAAATCTGTAAACTAAATTGTTACCAAAAAAATTCTTCACCAATATGTTTGTAAAGGTGTGTAATAACAAGTGTTAAAATGTTGAAGTTCAACTCCCGTGGGAAACCCAGAAAAAAAGCTGTTGAATTCGGGTACCGAAAAATTATTTTCGAGAATTTTTTAATTTTTTTTAATCGGCCCTTAAGTAACTTATGAGGGGTCAAATAAGGGTTTTTCATGATTCTGAGTTGATTGTTAACATTTATATTTTCACTTTTACATTTACACACAAAGTAGCTTTTATTTCACATCCATATATAATACTCAAGAGTTATTTCTCATTCACAATGTCAGAAGTTTCAACAGTCATTGTCTATGTCTTCTTCAGACTCAACAACATCATGACTGCAGTTTCTGCATGTAATGCCATTGCAGACTCCACAGGCCGAGATGCACGTGACCCCATTCTTCTTGCAGCTGCATCGCCGGTTGCTGCAATCTCCATGACAATTACAGCTCGTGAACTGCAATAGCTCCTCAGGAGCCGTGGGGTCCAGTGTTGGAACTGGCTCATACCCATGCACACCTATTGTCCATCCATAGTCACTGGGGTTCAGAGACATGCTCTGTAGAAGGATCCAGTCCCGGGTCTGCAGGTAGGCACGGAGTGAATGTTGTGCAGCTGCACCCTCTGTTGGAGGTAGAGTCTCTGGTTTGATCACTCCTGCCGCTGCCTTCCTTGTCAAAACATCCTCCATCCATGATGTGGTTGGCTGTCGTACTTCCAGGATAGATCAACTGGATCACATCTCGTAGTCCAGAATCTTCCATGATGTTACCCATTGATCCAAGATAAGACTTCAGCAGGTGAAAACCACCCAACCTTGGAATGACGGGTAGATTTGCCTGCTTTATTATATTCACAGCCTTCAGCCAAATCGGAAGATCAAAGGTCACTATAGCGACCCCAGCGCGCCGTATGCACTCTTTCAGAGTGGTGAAGATGGTGTTGAGGTCATTGGGGTCTCCTTCAATAACTGGGAGGAACTCGATCTGTGTGCTCTGCTTTGCATCATTAGCATGGATTCTCTTCATCCAGCCATTCCAGTTGGAGTGTGGGAACTCAGGATCGTTGGCTTTGATCACCCACCCCGCTGCCCAGAGTGTGTCATCTGGAGTGAGGAGTGGCTGATCATGAGCCAGGGAGGAGGAAAGCTCAGCGAGGGGGAGAAACATGATCGCGTTCGTTCCTATCTGTTTCCTGTTCGTAAATGGAATAATCTTTACTTCAGTTCCTCTCAGGATCTTAGCTTTGTCGAGTGCCTTCAACTTCACCCGGGGGAAAGCTGCTGTTGTCTGTGGATCTGGCAAAGGTGGTGCCGGAGAGGTGACTTCGATCCAACCCATTGAGTGAAAGGGAGTGTTTCCGTGAATAGAGACAATGTTTAAATCTATATTGTCTCCAACAAACTGAGTGACTGCATTGTTTGTTTCCCCAACCTCCATAAAGACCACCTGATCATTACTTGACAATTCACTTTCACTGGCTGGCACTTTGGCTGTCATCACTGATTGATCCTCAAGCGCAGCATCAACCGCAACCTCATCATTGATCTGTTCATCGGTTTCCTCCACAATGGTGTCAAGAGTGCCAGAAGTATCTGGAACATCATCTCCACTCCTACTATTAAGGAAGCAGTATTTGTAGTTTTGTGTCTCCGTGTAAGACTCAGTGTATCCCAGCCGGTGGAACTTGTTGAGCATCCATTTTGACCCAAATCTATGATCAAGTTGTATGGCAAGCCCCATTTGGTGTGGCAATACTCCAGACCGAGGTCGACAGGCCTTAATAAAATTCTGCCCCCAAACGGCAACTCTTTCGTCTGTCTTGACAATCGGTCTCAAGAACATCTGAAGGCTTGCAGGAACAAGTGTCAGCTGACTATCAATGTCAGTCATACTGTGTGGTGGGGTATGACTTTGGACCTAAATCAATCAAGGCAATATCATTGGATATGAACTTGAGTGCCGTCTTTATGATCTGAGTCTTCTCATCTCCATGGTCAAGATTAGCATGATGCTCTCGCAGAATATTGGCGGTGCCATCTTTGAGACAGAGTACATCTGCCCTTCTTTCCTGTGTTGTGAAATACAAGGTGTCTTCGTATTTCTCTAGAAGTTTTATCTTTAGCCAATGCTTTGAATAAGAAAGGCTCTTCTCTGGTGACTGATCAAACTCCTGCAGCTTTTCATGGACTTGGTCCATGTTCATTACCCCATGCTCTAATTCTGAGTCTAACCATTCGCAGAATTCAATAAAAACTGCCTCTCGCTCCTCATCAATACTCCTCTGTCCTCTCTTCCTTTTTCCTTCCTCATCAGTCTTGGACAAACTGTCACCTCTCGCAAACATAAGTTTGCATCGCAAATGGTACAGTGTTTCTTCTGCTACCAAGTCGTTGATCCCTTCCAGGCGTCCAGTGACTTCAGTGCCCCAGTCATCCCTGCGACTCCATGCTGTCTTCAGCAAGCTTGCCTTCAGTGTATCTGCAGTCAAATTATCTGGCACTCTGTATTTCTTTCTAGCTTGTGCTCGATTATTTTTGTAGAGCTGGGCTGGTTGGTTGCAAAGAATGCATACATCCTTATACAGGAGGTCAACTGACTGTGATCTTCTAGAACTGCAGCCAGTTGATGAACTGAACTCACAAGTAGTGTGTCTTCTCTTCAACTTTGATGACTCTTTCTCTGCCTTTGATGCTTGAGCTGACTTCTTGGTGGTTGCAACAAAGTTGTTGTACAGATCATTTTTACACTTCTTCTGGTACCTCAGTTTTCCTTCCTTTTGAGCCTCCTTCATACGTTCCACAACAGTAACATTTTCGACAGTTTCTGCTTGTTTCAATAAAGTTGAGTATCCCTTTGGAGTTGCCTGTATGAGCCTTTCAGCTGGTGTATCCGAGCGTGCACAGATGAAGCAATTGAGCACAGGTGGAGTAACGTCTTCACTCTTCATCCATATTGCTAGACTCCATGTCCTGCAAAGTAGAAAATTAGATATATTTAGAAATTATTTTTCCACAAAGGAGTGTCTGTGGTGAAATATAAATGTTAACAATCAACTCAGAATCATGAAAAACCCTTATTTGACCCCTCATAAGTTACTTAAGGGCCGATTAAAAAAAAAAAGAATTCTCGAAAATAATTTTTCGGTACCCGAATTCAACAGCTTTTTTTCTGGGTTTCCCACGGGAGTTGACCTTCAACATTTTAACACATGTTATTACACACCTTTACAAACATATTGGTGAAGAGATTTTTTGGTAACAATTTAGTTAACAGATTTTCATATGTTTCCCTTACTATAAAGGTGTCTTTTGGGTTCTATGGGTTTCAGACCAGTTGCATCTCATGGTTTCTATTGGTTTCAACCGAATCTGGTTCGGTCTCCACTGGAAACTCTACTGGTTCCTCTAGAAACCAATACAAACCGTAATTTCCAAAAGAGATCCATAGAAATGTCCGACTGGTCTCTATTGGTTTATATGGAATTTTCAACCTGGGCAATATGTCCCACCTATGAATTGCATCTGTAGTTACAATACATGCTACACTTTGGTGCTCACCTTAGATCAGCTGACACTCAACTGGAACCCCAAAGGTTGAGTAACTGAACATTTCTACACCAAACTTAGGAAGACTCGGTGAGCTAGCTGTGTTTATGATTGATAATAGGATATTTTCATAATGGCCTCCAGGTAGGGGCCCACCTGATTAATCGGCCTAACTCGCCCGGTCTGGTTTACAATCCAATCCGTAATGCAAGTATACATATTGCAGTTGACATAATTTGCCATGGTAAGTTGTGATGGACATTAGAATGTTTCCTATGAAAAGCCAACACTGCCCAAAGTCCCACTAACCAAATCGATAAATAAAATTGTAGAAATAAAGCAACTTTTAGGGAAAAGAAAAAAACTGAAGTACAAAAAACCCCAGAAAAGAGTGGATTGCATCAGGTAAAGAGATGTTGTTTAGTAAAAGAGTCGAGTGAAGCTGAAGTGGAAATGATATAATAATTATCAAAATACAGTTGTGGCAAGAAATGTCAATTTTTTATGAAACTGTTTATTGAATCATGTTCGTTCAATTCATTTGTAGCCTGGATGTCTCGGTGGAAGCCTGTTGAGTCAGTTGCACCCTCGCAAAGTGCTCAAATTTCCCGGAAGATCCCACCGAGAGAGCCAAGCTTCCGCTTTAGCGAACAGCAACGGCAGGAGGCAGATAAATGCCTATTGATGCTTTCACAGATATCGTTTCCACTCGGGTTCTCTGCACATAACAAGTCTAAATGAAAGGAATTTCTTCATGGCAGGCACTGAAGAAACTGCAGTCATGGCAACAGCAACAGCACCAGCTGATCCATATGTTGAACATACAGTGCCTTCAGAAAGTATTCACACCCTTGACTTTTTCACATTTTCTTGTGTTATAGCCTGAATTTATAATGCATTGAATTGAGATTTTTTTTGTCACTGATCTTTTTTTTTTTTTTTAAATTATGAACAAAATAATTCAAAATGAAATACCAAAATATCTAATCTATGTAAGTATTCAATCCCTTGAGTCAATACTTCGTGAAGGCGCCTTTTGTAGTGATTACAACTTTGAGTATTCTTGGGTATATCTGCACCAGTTTTGCACATCTGGATTTGAGGAGTTTCTCCCATTCTTCCTTGCAGATTTGCTCAGCTCTGTCAAGTTGGTTGGGAAGCGTCGGTGAACAGCAATCTTCAAGTCTTTCTACAGATTCTCAATGGGATTCAAGTCTGGGCTCTGGCTGGGCCACTCAAGGACTTTCACATTCTTGTTCTGAAGCCATTCCAGTGTTGCTTTGTTGTAAGCTTGGGGTCATTGTCCTGTTGAAACACAAATCTTCGCCGCAGTCTAAGGTAATTTGCACTCGAAAGCAGGTTCTCCTCAAGGACTTCATGGTAGAGTTTCTTCTCTGACATGCACTGACAACTGTTGGACCTTATATAGAAAGGGGTGTTTCTTTCTCAATCATGTCCAATCAATTGACAGTGGACTCCAAACGAGTTGTAGCGACATCTCAAGGATGATCGTAGGACATTAGATGCACCTGAGCTCAATTTGGAGTGTAATCACAAAGGGGTTGAATACTTAAGGACTCAAGACTTTTCAGCTTTTCATTTTTAATTATTTAGTAAACATTTTTTTAAAAATCAATTTTTACATTTTGTGGTATTGTGTGTAGATCAGTGACAAAAAAAAATCTCAATTCAATCTATTTTAAATTCATACTGTAGCATAACAAAATGTGAAAAAAGTCAAGTGGTGTGAATACTTTATGAAGGTACTGTATGTAGCATACTAGTGCCAAACAAGCTGTAGTTGTATTAATACTACTTTTTCAACACCTCAGACATGGAGATGCACTAATTCTGTTTTTAAAAAATCCTGAATCAAAAATTCCTAACGCACACATAACTCTCCTCTCACATCGGGACATGACCGTTGCTACAAACTCTGAAGATGTTAATGAAGCAGGTAGACTTCTTTTCTCAAAACTCTTTAATACAATATACAATCAGCATTGATTTTCTCTTTAATACAATCGGAAACATCTGCTCTTTTATGGAGCAGCATTGGGGGGACGAGGAGGGTGGTTGAGGATAGGGAGCGAGAGAGGAGGTGGGGCGGGACAGTGGGGGAGGTGGGACCAGAGCAGCCGCACACAAGCCTAAGATCACCATGTGCAATGCCAAGTGTCGGCTGGAGTGGTGTAAAGCTCGCCGCCATTGGACTCTGGAGCAGTGGAAACGCATTCTCTGGAGTGATGAATCACGCTTCACTATCTGGCAGTCCAACGGACGAATCTGGGTTTAGCGGATGCCAGGTGAACGCTACCTGCCCGAATGCATAGTGCTAACGGTAAAGTTTGGTGGAGGAGGAATAATGGTCTGGAGCTGTTTTTCATGGTTCAGGCTCGGCCTCTTACAGTTACGTGAAAAAGTAAGTACACCCCATGTAAAATCTTGACTTTTTCAACATATTTCAACATACGGCGATTTGATCTTCATTTCAACAATATTGATAGATAAAGGTGATATAATATAACAAATATCATGAAACATTTACATGTTGTAGTCCATTGTATAGTTTAAATAAACATAAATGCAAATTTTGCATGTGGAAAAATTAAGTACACCCCTACATTTATCACTACTTCAAATACCTAAAGTTAGAATCAGGTGCACCAGCTCAGGTGCAAACGATTAGAACATCATTAGAGAGGATCTTGGAGGAACCTGTCTTATTTAAACCTCAGACATTTAGTTTGGTTTGCTCTTTGTTGTTGAAGTGTGTGATGTCACCATGCCTAGATCAAAAGAGCTTTCTGAGGCCTTCAGAAAGAAGGTTATAGATGCCTACGAGTCTGGGAAGGGATTTAAAAAGATCTCCAAACAATTTGAAATCAAATCAATCATTCGACTGTCCGGAAGATCATCTACAAGTGGAGAAGATTCCAAACAACTGCCAACTTGTTCAGGCCAGGCCGCCCCAACAAGTTCAGCCCAAGAGCAGACCGCAAGATGCTGAAAGAAGTCTCTAAGAACCCAATAATGTCATCACGGGACCTACAGGTAGCTCTTGCCACTGTTGATGTCAAAGTGCACAAGTCTACCATTAGAAAGAGGCTGCACAAATTTGATCTACATGGGAGGTGTGCCAGGAGGAAACCTTTGCTGTCCAGAAAGAACATCAGGGCAAGAATATAGTTTGCCAATGAACACCCAGGCAAAGACCAGCACTTCCTGAGCAATGTGGTCTGGACAGATGAGTCAAAGGTAGAGCTATTTGGCCACAGTACCAGAAGACATGTTTGGCGAAAACCAAAGACCGCATTTGAACACAAGAACCTGATACCAACTGTAAAGCATGGTTGTGGAAATATTATGGTTTGGGGAAGCTTTGCTGCATCAGGGCCTGGGCAGCTCACCATCACAGAATTCACTATGAATTCTTCATTGTACCAGAGGGTGCTTGAGGATAATGTGAGGCCATCTGTCAGAAAGTTGTAGCTCAACTGAAGGTGGACCTTGCAACATGACAATGACCCTAAACATACCAGTAAATCCACCAAGGAATGGCTGAAAAGAAAGAAATGGAGTGTTCTGGAATGGCCAAGTCAAAGCCCGGATCTAAATCCCATCGAGATATCGTGGGGGGATTTGAAACGAGCTGTGCATGCAAGAAACACCTCAAACATCGCACAGCTGAAAGAATTCTGCATGGAGGAGTGGGCAAAAATTTCTCCCAGTCGATGTCAGAGACTGGTAGACAGTTATAAGAAACGCCTACTTGAGGTTGTTTCTGCCAAAGGGGGCAATACCACCTATTAGAGCCAAGGGTGTACTTACTGTTTCCACATGCGAAATTTGCATTTATGTTTATTTAAATTATACAATGGACTATAAAATGTAATTGTTTCATGATATTTGTTATATTATATCACCTTTATCTATCAGTATTGTTGAAATGAAGATCAAATAGCTGTATGTTGAAATATGTTGAAAAAGTCAAAACTTTACATGGGGTGTACTTACTTTTTCACGTGGCTATAGTTCCAGTGAAGGGAAATCTTAACGCTACAGCATGCAATGACATTCTAGACGATTGTGTGCTTCCAACATTGTGGCAACAGTTTGTGGAAGGCCCTTTCCTGTTTCAGCATAACAATGGCCGTGTGCACAAAGCGAAGTCTATACAGAAATGGTTTGTCGAGAACGGTGTGGAAGAACTTGACTGGCCTGCACAGAGCCCTGACCTCAACCCCATCGAACACCTTTCGGATGAATTGGAACGCCGACTGCGAGCCAGGCCGATTCACCCAACATCCGTGCCCGATATCACTAATGCTCTTGTGCCTGAATGGAAGCAAATCCCCGCAGCAATGTTCCAACATCTAGTGGAAAGCCTTCCCAGAAGAGTGGAGGCTGCTGTTATAGCCGCAAAGGGCAGACCAACTCCATATTAATGCCCATGATTTTTGAATGAGATGTTCGATGTTTGTGTGTCCACATACTTTTGGTCATGTAGTGTATATTTGTGCCATGGCTAATAATCACCCTTCTCTGCAGCAGGGGTCACTAAACTACTTGAACTGTGGCACGTGTGCAGGAGAAAATCGTAAGTCATCTCCCCCCACTACTCGCAGGGATGGGTGGGGGTGAGGGTTGTACCCTTGACCACCTGACCCTGGGTACTGCCCATATGTATGTAAAAAAAATTCAGATGTACACAGAATTGGCCTAGCCCTGTTTTTTCCATGATTTCCAGATGTACACGTACACATATACATACACACATACAGAGAATTGCCTTATTTAATATATACACAAAGAATTAAGTGAAGCACCCCCCCCGCTTTTTTACAACCTCGCACATTACAAGTTTGTTGTCGTCAAAACAGTGTAATATACCCATGATATTGCTATATTTTCTGGAGAAGTGATATTATGGTCACATAAAAACATAACAATCATGCCGTTTTCAATATTTTATTCTGAATAATTTAAGGTGACATTTTTTGGGAATTTTAGGCATATTTTCACCTCAATTTAAGTATGGAGCTATAGGTCCATCACGGACAGTGTGGATGACGTTTATGTTTTCTAACGTACAGTCATTGTTCTGAGAAGACCTCTAGCGATCTTTGCGTCAATAACGTGTGTAGGACCCACGTGATCGGATCACTGACTCAACCAATCACTTTTTTTCACTTTGATCACTCAATTTCATCAATGGATAATTGCTAATGTCATACCAATCATTATTTGATCTCACATACCTTAGAATATATGCCAATGTATACATATACACAAAGAATATATATTAGGGGGTGCTTACCTTAATTCGTTGTGTAGGGGTGCTTAACTTAATTCTTTGTGTATAGTAGGATTTCTCAATTATTTGTCAAATTACTCGCGCTCACTACCGAGCGACAACTCACATTGGAAAAACCATTCCCACTTTATGAAATCTCTCGCTTTCTCACCCAAAAAAGCTTTAGCAAAAAGAATCATCCAGTGGTCTGGACAGATGTCCTATGATTTATTTTGTGACGTGGTTGGATCAGTTATTTTTGGTTGTCCACCATAATTTGAAACGAGACCGTGAACTCCTTGGGAGTTGTAGATGACCTGTCATCTCACTGTTTCCCAAGAAGAGTGACCGCACGATTATCCCAAATTGACATCCTATATCACTCCTATTATATACGTACTAATAAGATTGTTTTTTTTCCCCCGAAGGCCAAGCGTTTATCTCCAGTTTTAAAGACATATATGGCGAGACGTATTGAATTCCCGGCCATGATATTCCATGATTTTTATTGATGTCAGTAACAACTTTCATGATAATTTAGGTCTTGTTTTTCTATACCAAGAAAATGCTTTTCACTGTTTTTTTTAACCTGATTTGGTTTCTTCATTGAAAATTATTTTTTCAATGATTTTTTTTCTTTCAAAGAAAACTACACTAATATCAAAAAACCTTTTTGTGTTGGAAGTGGAATTTGGCAAGGATGTCCACCAGATGAAATCATGAAGATGTTGATTGGTGTATGGCATATGCTAACTGGCATGGCAAGCAAGAAGAAACGCACGTTTCAGGTGTTAACCCTACGTGGAACTAGCCTGTGTGTGTGTGTACACAGTCGAGGCTCATGGAAGAGTTTGGAGCTCAGCAGGTCTGATGAAAGTTTTCATCTATTGTTCACTCTTTTGCTCCGCCAAAAGGTTGATGCCCAAAATGTCACCTTGTCCTTGTTTCCCACGGCGGTTATCATGCCTCAATCAACATCCTGTTGCCGACGCAGATCAGTAGTTGCCTTCACCTCAAAGACCTCAAAGACTAGTTCTCCAACCATTGTACTCATCCGTTGAGCCACTTTTGCTTGCACTTCCATGGTCTCCATCAGATTGTACTGCTTCTGGCCTAACGCCCTTCATTAAAGGAACTGCCTATGCTGATGTGTGTGTCTGTATCACCATTCCAAAGATACTTCATGTGATGCATTATTTAAATATCTTTGAGAAAGCCTCTTCAGTTAAAATTAATTGGCATAAAAACCAAGGCAATGTGGTTCGGACCTTCTGATCCTATTATACCACCTCTCCCGATGAACACTTTATGGAGGAGGGATGGCCTTAAACTTTTAGGCTTTTTTCTTGGTCATCATTAGTACAATAACTTCTGGAAAGTGTCGAGTGTTACTGAACCCGCTGCAACTGTCGGTGTGAGCTCCTGCCGACTGGTTGATCGTCTGTTGCAAACAGTCCTCCGTGTGGAGCAGAAGCACAGAACAAGATGGAAAACTTCATTGGAACGACATTTGACAACTAGCTCTCTCCCCAATGTCTTCTTACCTTTAGTTGGATTTTGTGATCCAATAATTACCTCCGCCACCAAAGGTGGACGGAGGTTATGTTTTCACCCCGGTCTTTCTATTAGTGTAGCAGCATAGCAAACCTGTTGTGCATTTTGTGATACAAGCACCAAATTTGGTACACTAGTAGACTATCATATTATGAAAAGATCTGGATATTGGGCCATCTCAGATTCAGAGATTTGATTTTTGCAAGATTTCGATTCGATTGGGATCGAAGAGAACACCTTCTTCGTCTTCTGTACAGTGAAGTTGCCAGACCTGAATTCTCTGGCTACATCTGGGTGCTTCATTGGGAGTGCAACCGTGTCCCTCAGGTGAACAGGGACCCACCTGGCATAGTGTGTGTGGTCTAAGGCATGGAACCATGGGACCAGTTCGGTCAGGGCATCAAGGTACGTCGTGAATGAAGCCTGCCGCAGAGAACGCACGTAGACCAGTACCAACATCTCTAGTTCCAGCACAGTTGCCCAGTACTGAAAGTTGGGAATGTCTTCTCCTCTCTGGTGACACCAGTCTTCGAACTCAGGCAGGTCTTCTGCATCATCAGCATATGTCATACAGTGGCGTTCATACGCACGGTGTTGCAGGATGTGCAGTGCCGCTGCAGTGATTTGATGAGCTCTTCTTGTGCGGGTGACGTGGGCAGCTCGCAGGAAGTAGTCGGCCGTCCCTGGCGTTGCAATCTCAGCTTGCAAAATCTGCAAATCTTGCAAAAATCAAATCTCTGAATCTGAGATGGCCCAATATCCAGATCTTTTCATAATATGATAGTCTACTAGTGTGCCAAATTTGGTGCTTGTATCACAAAATGCACAATTCTTTTGAATATTTGGGCTAAGCCGCCCCACTATATCTGTTTGTCTTTGAGCAGGAAATCTCAACAAGTTATAGACGGATTCGCCAAAATTTGGTGGAGAGGTTGGGTGTGTGGCAAGGAGGAAATGATTAGATTTTGTCGATGATCCGGATACGATAACTATTTTATGCCCCCTCCCCCAAGGTGGTCAGGGGAATTATGTTTTCCGACAGCATTGTTCTATTTTCGGGTTGTCCGTCCATCTGTCCATCCATATGAGCTAAACCTCGTTTATCTCAGCAACCACATGTCCGATTGAGACAAAAGTTTCAGGGTAAGAGTGACACCCATGGAAGAACCACCTTCAGAGGCCATTTTTCCCCGCAGAGCAGGGGTTGGCCTTTTTCAGGCACCATGGTCCCCTTTGTGAAGCAATGTTTTATGGCCGGATGCCCTTCCTGCCACCAACCCTGTTGTTCGCCTCTTGCAACACACAGGGAATTACCAGTGAACTGGTGCTCAATTTGCCGACCTCGGAAGGATGACAGGATGAGTCAACCTCCCTGGTGTTAATTCAGCGATCGACTGGGATTTGAACCCAGGATCCTCGGATCCCAAGCCAGCACCCTAACCACTAAGCCAACACCAGGCTTTGGAGTAACACCCATGTAGAATGTTTTTTTGATAATGGTGATGTCATATGTCACGTGGTATGGCAGCCATCTTGGATTAAACGCAAATAATTAAAAATATTTCTCGGAAACCACTGAATGGGAAAATTTGAATCTTGACACATTGTCAAGTACGTACTCCCAATGGGGAAGAAAAGCATGATGATGATGACATCATCGGTGAAGTGGTATACCAGCCATAAATGTTTAAATCAAATATGCCTTATCGTAAAAAATCTGAAATTGCATGCACATAATCGCTGACCCATTTGCATTTAAATATTACATTTATGAAATCATATGTCACATGGTTTGGCAGCCATATTGGATTCAACTTAAAACTTTAAGAAAACATCTTCTCCCAAACCACCAAAGCAATCGACTCAAAACTTTACATGTGTCAACTATGCATGGCAATTAAAAGTTGGTCACAAAAACGTCATCGTGCACATGGTTTGGCAGCCATATTGGATTCAACTTAAAACCTTAAAAAACATCTCCCAAACCACCAAAGCGATCGACTCAAAACTTTACATGTCTCAACTATGCATGGCAATTAAAAGTTGATCACAAAAACGTCATCGTGCACATGGTGTGGCAGCCATATTGGATTAAACTTAAAACCTTTAAAAAAACATCTTCTCCCAAACCACCAAAGCAATCGACTCAAAACTTTACATGTGTCAACTATGCATGGCAATTAAAAGTTGATCACAAAAACGTCATCGTTGACATGGTGTGGCAGGCATATTGGATTGAAGGGCAATATTAAATAATTATATCTCAGAAACCTCTAACCCTATCGATGCAAAACTTTACAAATGCCATATAACACCATTGCTGCATATAGTTTAAAAATGATGACGTCGGAGGCCACGTGGTTTGGTCACTTTTTTTTCTTTCAAAAAAGATATAATGCAACTTTTTTCCATTCACCTGTTTATAAGCTTTGAGGCTCTTAACACAAGTCGTCCTTTCACTCAAAAACAAACAACCGATTGTTGAATTTAATATCAATATTGAAACGCATCTTCTATAATACATTTGCATTGTCACATTGTTTGCTCAAACTGACTTTTATCAAACCTCATTGCACTGATACACGCCAGAAGAGTGTCACAAAGTAGCTATCAACCTTTCGAATTGTGAAACAATAATGATGATACCACTCGGGCAAATAAACCCTCATCAGGGATGGTTTGGTGTCAACCCCTTGTGAAAGCCAAGCCTATAATTACACGTATAACATTTACCGTGAGCGTGTTTGGATACAAAAGGCCTGCATAATGACATTAGTTATAGATTTATTGTTATTTGCCAAGGATTAAATTACATAGTTTGCATTGGGGGGAATAAATGACTGGATGTTCAATTAGAGATGGCATTTTCTCCTTGTGCTGTTCAGTGACTATTCCTAATAGCATAATCATCACTTTTAAGGATCTTGGCAGGGCCACTGCGCAAAAAACATAACATTTCTTTTTCGTTCATTATTTTCAAACTCAAAACAAGGCCTGCAAGGGAAAATTATTGCATTCAATTTTAAATCTGTGTGGAAGACTGGTTGAAATAATGCAATGTTGCTTTGCAGGGAGAGATGCTATCTGGTGTTGCCTTGAAGACACTTTATAAAGTTGATGAGTCCATAATATCGATCAAAAAGTGTTAACTTGTGGGTTACTTGGGACCCTTGGTAAAGTTATGCTTCCTAGGATAGATTGTTTGGTACTGCGAGTAGGTGGATTTGAAACCTTGTCATCTTTGTGCAAACATCAGTGTGTGTTGTGTTTACTTGCGCAGCAAGTTTGTCTCATCACCCTTTCTAACACCCTACAACGACCCAACCCATCAAACGATCCCACAACTCCAAACCCCTCCAATAACCCAACTACTCAACCAACCCCACCCCACTTCCACCCCAACACCTCCATTAAGCCTACCCAAACGCCCCAACACATCCACACTGCTTTGGCGCACCCACACTCCTCCTTGGTACCCACGCCTGTTTGAGAGCCACACTCGTTCAACACCGGCAATCTCCCACCAACAACACTCACAACTTTCCAACCTCCCTCCAACACCACCCACTTCCTTCCAAGAGTAAATATAACAGTATTGTAGGCCTTTTATACCTTTCACCCATCCTCAAGGGAAATTGCAGTGCCAGTATAATTTATCTCGCCTCACCAAAACTGCACAGTGTAGTTGACAAAAGATTAATTATCATTTAAATAAACACATGTTCAAACTAAACAAAATCAGATGAATAACTGTTTACAAGAAATGCCATTCCATCCAAAGGCTCCTGCAATTCTCGTCCTGCAATTCTTACTTTCAACATTGTGCCTCCAGTAAGTTGAAATACCTGATTGTCATCTTAAGGGTGAGAAAAAGTGTGAATTGCGTCAGTTTTCTTCCCACGCACTGACGGTGCGGTTTCCTGGCAACATGATTCGGTCCCATCCCCTCTCTGCACTCAGAGGAGCCCAGGAAGCGACCCTGCCAGAGCGAACATTTCTCGGAGATGCGCGCAATTCCCGACTGCCCGTGAGGCTCTGTGCGGCGGGCAGAAAGGTCGTCGCTCGGAAGCTTTGCCCAGAGCAGAGCGAGAGCGAAAGGGGTCGCGGCCAATCGGACGAGTCCATAGCGTTTGGTAGTGGCATCGACAACCCGATGAGCCCCCGGCAAGATCCGCCACCCCAACCTGTGGCAAAACTCCCAGGCCGGTTCCGCTGTCGGTCCGAGCGAGTCGAGCGCAGAGTGGGACGTGGAGCCGGAATTGCACGAGGCTTTGCGCGTATGCAGCGAGATATGATGAGGCAGAGGAGTGTGCCAAGGCAGAGTAGTGTTCCAATGAGAACAGAGAGAAAGAACACAAACAAGGTGTCGGCACCCAGTCCCATTCCTGTGAGGAACATTCAAATGAGCGTTGAAACTCAACAATGCAATGGCTAAAATACAATAGTGTTCATAAAATATAGGAATGGAATGAACAAAAGTCTGCAATTTTATACTTAATAATTGTGTACAATGACAGATGAAATTGTTATACTCCTACTACCATCTTACTATAATTCACCAAATGTCCATCCGTCTGTCTGTACGTCCATCCGTCTGTCTGTCCGTCCATCCGTCTGTCTGTCTGTCCGTTCCCAGGTACCGCAAAAACGGCTGAACCGATCGCAACGAAATTTTGGGTGGGTAATCCTGGGAACCCCTGGAGTAAAATAGGCTCTATTGTTTTTCCAATTTCAGCTTTGGTCTCCAGCATTTTCAGGTTTGGTCTCCCGCCTAACGTTATTGTCCCAGGTACCGAAAAAATGGCTGCACCGATCGCAACGATACATCTCCATGCCCGTAGGATTCCCACGGGTGACCCCACTAGTTACATTAATGACATCAATTATTCCCACCATCTTGTTGGGTTAGTTAACCCATGCATGCAAAGTGAAAAGTGGGATTAAGCAATTGGTTTAACGTCTGTCTGTACAACTATCGGGGACGCCTGTTTGTGGTGGTTGTACCCCCTCCCCTCCAAGGCAAGTTGGGGGCCAAAGCTTCCCCATTCTTCCCTGCTTCCCCTTCCCTGGTCCCCCATATACTGGCCCTTTCCCTCTTCTCTCTCTCTCTCTCTCTCTCTCTCTCTCTCTCTCTCTCTCTCTCTCTCTCTCTCTAACTCTGTCGTGGCCCTGACTTTGTGATGGTGGGGGTACACGATCCTGGATGTGAGGGATCTTTGGGTCACTTTGGGTCAATCGAGATTGTTGTTGTTGTTGTTGTATTGCCCCGGACAGTCCTCTCGATTGACGAAGAGTCGATCTTACATGAAAGCCCGCTTGGAGTTTGCAAAAAAGCACCTAAAGGACTCTCAGACTGTGAGAAACAAGATTCTGTGGGCTTTCATGTGTCTTTCACTGAGGAGAGGCTTCCGTCTGGCCACTCTGCCATAAAGCCCAGATCGGTGGAGTGTTGCAGTGATGGTTGTCCTTCTGGAAGTTTCTCCCATCTCCACACAGGATCTCTGGAGCTCAGCCACAGTGACCATCGGGTTCTTGGTCACCTCTCTTACCAAGGCCCTTCTCCCCCGATTGCTCAGTTTGGCCGGGCGGTCAGCTCTAGGAAGAGTCCTGGTTGTTCCAAACTTCTTCCATTTAAGAATTATGGAGGCCACTGTGCTCTTGGGAACCTTCAATGCAGCAGAAATTTTTTTGTGGGCTTCCCAAGATCTGTGCCTCCACACAATCCTGTCTCTGAGCTCTGCAGGCAGTTCCTTCGACCTCATGACTTGGTTTTTGCTCTGATATGCATTGTCAGCTGTGAGACCTTATATAGATAGGTGTGTGCCTTTCCAAATCATGTCCAATCAATTGAATTTACCACAGGTGGACTCCAATCAAGGTGTAGAAACATCTCAAAGATGATCAAGAGAAATGGGAGGCACCTGAGCTAAATTTCAAGTGTCATGCCAAAGGGTATGAATACTTATGTAAATGTGATATTTCAGTTTTTTCTTTTTAATAAATTTGCAAAACTTTCTAAAATCCTGTTTTCTCTTTGTCATTATGGGGTATTGAGTGTAGATTGATGAGGGCAAAAAATGAATTTAAACGATTTCAGCATGAGGGTGCAACATGACAAAATGTAAAAAAAGTGAAGGGGTCTGAATACTTTCTGAATGCACTGTACATACATACATACATACATTCATACATACATACATACATACATACATACATACATACATACATACATACATACAACCACTTTTCTAGACGGCTTTGCCCTGTGGGCTACACCGTAAAAATAGTCATTACTGTTTAAATTGTCATATATTTGTTGTGAGGACACACTTTATGGTCAAAGAAAAAGTGTGTGTGTGTGTGTGTGTGTGTGTGTGTGTGTGTGTGTGTGTGTGTGTGTGTGTGTGTGTGTGTGTGTGTGTGTGTGTGTGTGTGTGTGTGTGTGTGTGTGTGTGTGTGTGTGTGTGTGTGTGTGTGTGTGTGTGTGTGTGTGCCAGTTGTTGTTATCTCCAAATGCGAGTTTCAGAAGGTGGAACGGTATCCTCCCTGGTCTTAAAGTGTGCACCTTCGTTATGGTAAGGGATCATGATTCATGGACAAAGTTGTGGTTTTGCTGTTCTCAAAGTTATGTTCCGAGGGCTCTTTTCGGGATCGTCACCGAGCCCGGACAGCAGCTTTCAACTGTAGTTTGTTTGTAATGTTCCTCGGGATGGTTTTTAAGATGTGTGCGTTCGTGTGTTCATGTTGCATGTGATATGAGTGATAATTCAAGTGATGAATAAATCCATTCCAGAGAATATAATTTTACACAAACATTAATTTATACAGGGTGGAACATTTTGAAATGGTGTTCTATCAATTTTAGTAACTCACACTCTACATAATATTTGTTGGAAATTAAATAATGAACCTTATTTTATGGCTTAAACCAAACTTTAACTTTCATTAATGGTAACAAATTTGCTTTGGGCTTTGACAAGACAAGATATAACATTATATTGGAATTATACGAGGTTACATTAGCAACAAAGACAAAATAAAATAAGTGAAAGCTCTTTCAATCATCACAAATAATAAATAATGATTGGGAAATTGAGCTCAATTCCATGAACACATTAATACCACACATAAAACTTAAACACTGAGTTTGAACTCACCGAGAATAGTATGGGGTCGTGATGAAGAAGTAGTATTATAATCACTGGCGTTGAAGTACATGGTGTTATAATCCAGGTAGCAGTAATATATCAAGCGAATGATTTGAGAGTCCAGTAGGCCATCTGTTCAGGGTTTGGCTGGTGAGGATGGGAAAGTCTTCACACTTCCTGTTACGGCTGAGCACAGCAACTGCACCATTGTCCACGTTCGGTTATTTCCTTCCGGGGAATGTCCCTGCAGGCTAGCCGCACACCAGATTATAACCTACCAACCTTGTTTCTCATGTTGTTGTTCATCTCTGTCAGCCATTCGGCATATCCCATCTATCGTTTGTGTTCATGTACCACCACTCTGGATATATATATATATATATATATATATATATATATATATATATATATATATATAATATATATATATATATATATATATTATACACACACATACACTACATGACCAAAAGTATCTGGACACCCGAACATTGAACATCTCATTCCAAAATCATTGGCATTAATATGGAGTTGGTCCCCCCCCCCCCCCCCTTTGCTGCTATAACAGCCTCCACTCTTCTCGGTAGGCTTTCCACTAGATGTTGGAACAATGCTGCGGGATTTGCTTCCATTCAGCCACAAGTGCATTAGTGAGGTCGGGCAATGATGTTGGGCGATTAGGCTTGGCTCACAGTTGGCATTCCAATTCATCCCAAAGGTGTTCGATGCGGTTGAGGTCAGGGCTCTGTGCAGCCCAGTCAAGTTCTTCCACACCGATCTCGACAAACCATTTTTGTATGGACCTCTCTTAGTACACAGGGCCATTGTTATGCTGAAACAGGAAAGGGCCTTCCACAAACTGTTGCCACAAAGTTGGAAGCACATAATCATCTAGAATGTCATTATATGCTGTAGCATTAAGATTTCTCTTCACTGAAGCTAAGTATAAGGGGCCTAGCCCGAACCATGAAAAACAGCCCCAGACCATTATTCCTCCTCCACCAAACTTTACAGTTGGCACTATGCATTCGGGCAGGAAGCATTCTCCTGGCACTTGCCAAACCCAGACCTGTCTGTCAGACTACCAGATGGTGAAGGGTGATTCATCACTCCAGAGAACGCGTTTCCAATGCTCCAGAGTCCAATGGCAGCGAGCTTTACACCACTCCAGCTGACACTTGGCATTGCGCATTGTGATCTTAGGCTTGTCTGCGACTGCTCGGCCATGGAAACTCATTTCATGAAGCTCCAGACAAACAGTTGTTGAGCTGACGTTGCTTCCAGAGGCAGTTTGGAACTCGGTAATGAGTGTTGCAACCGATGGTTTTTACGGTTTTTACGAGCTTCAGCATTAGGCGGTCCTGTTCTGTGAGTTTGTATGGCCACCACTTCGCAGTTGAGCTGTTGTTGCTCTGAGATGTTTCCACTTCACAATAACAGCACTTACAGTTGACCAGGGCAGCTCTCGAAGGGCAGAAATTTGACAAACTGACTTATTGGAAAGGTGGCATCCTATGACGGTGCCACGTTGAAAGTCACTGAGCTCTTCAGTTTGGGCCATTCTACTGCCAATGTTTGTCTCTGGCGATTGCATGGCTGTGTGCTTGATTATACTGTGTATACCTGTCAGCAATAGGTGTGGCTGAAACAGCCGAATCTACTAATTAGAAGGGGTGTCCGCATACATTTGGTCATGTAGTGTATATACAAAATACATATTGTTGTGGAAATGAGGATTGTGTTTTTTTATTGTGTTTTTTATTATTATTGCTTTATTCTGGACCCTCCTTACTCCAGTTATGTATAAAGGTCAAAGGGCGTCCCATAATTAGGTCATAAACAATCACGTCAGCCAATCATAGATTTCCCCCTTGTTGATAGTTATATCTTTATTATGTGTATTAGGGTAAGGCCTTGTCTTCCATTAAGATGACACTCCATTGCACCAAGTGAAATAAGATAGATTCCCTTCATTCCCCATTCCCACTCCCAAAACTTCCATTGCCAAGCCTCAATTGCCAGCTACATCCCCTCCAAGCCTCCATTGCCAACTGCACTGGGCAGTTTGCCAGGTTTGCTACAGCTGTGGGTTGCTGATTTAGCCCCAAAACCACCATTGAACATGTGCTCAGGGTGGGGAAGAAGGGCGTGCCCGCCCATCGTCATCAAGGGCAGAGCCCGAGGGCCTGTGCCCACCAATCAGGGCCGAAGCGAGCTCACCGAGGGGCGTGTCCTGAAGGCCGGCGGCTTGATCGCCTGAGGCGCTATAAAAGCGTGCGCGCAAGAAGCAAGGACGTGGTTGAGTTGAGTCTGAGTGGTTGGACCAGACGAGTCAGACGAGTCCTGGAGAAAGCACGCGACGTCCACGCAGCAGCAGTAGCTTCAACAGCAGCAACAGCGGCAGCTTCAACAGCAGCAACAGCGGCGGCTTCAGCAGCAGCCACAGCAGCTTCAGACACAGCAGCTTGCGGCCTTGACGGCAGTTTTGAGCGGGGCCGCGAAGGAACGACGGCTGCTAAACGCGCCGATCGTGCTGCAGTACCCGTGGACCTTCCTCTCCCTCCAGCCATCCACCTCCGGCCAGTCCTATCATCATTCCCCGCGTGAGTCTGTCCTTGTTTGTTCTGTCCCTGGGTTAATTAAGACTGTAGGTAAGCTAGCGTTGCCCTGTGTCTCTAATATCTTCTGTACATTATTTTATTATCTTTCATTCTCCTTGGTTACTTTGAGCGTGTATATAGTAGGAATAAATTTAGTAGTATTGCCAACCTTTTTGTCTTCTTCTTCTTCTTCACATCCGTGTCGCTTTTGTCTTTTCCATATTGAATATCTGTGGCGCGATCCGGCCAACGTTCGGGAATCGGGTTAATCGGGGTAACTGTTCGGCCACGGTGCCATCCGCTCGCCAAATCAACATCCTTATCCGCGGTCCGTAACAATTGGTGTCAGGAGTGGGATCGGACCCGAAGCGCGCTTAACGCGCTCAAAATTACAAGCTGCTGAAATTTGTTTTGTTTTAAAAAAAACCCCTAATTTTGAAATCGCGCCATGGCTAGTCAAGGCGATCGGATGCAGGTGGGTGAGCTAGAAGAGGGGTTAGACGTAACCCAGGACGAGAGGGAAGAAATGAAGGAGAACAATGAGGAGGTGGTTGAGGAGGTTTCGGGCACGCAAAATGGCGCTCTCGCGCACGTGGTTGGAGGGTCCCAAAATGGTGGCGCCGCGGAGGGCGAGCCCGCGGTGGCAGCTGGGGACGCTGGGCAAACCGGGGTTGACCTCAGATTATTCTTGACCCAACTGAATGCAAAAATGGATAGGATGGGAAGCCAAATTGGGGGGCTCGATGGAAAAACCGGGGGGCTCGATGGAAAAATCGGGGGGCTCAATGGAAAAATCGAGGGGCTAGACAACAAATTTTGGGGGTTAGACAAGAAATTTGAGGGGTTAGACGCAAATTTGAGGGGTTAGACAAGAAATTTGAGGGGTTAGACAATGGGATAGAAGGGGTGAAACATGGGTTAACGGGGGTGGAAAATAGAATGGCTGCCCAGGAGAATCAGATAGAGGGGGTGAAAAATGGGTTAATGGGGCTAGAAGATAGGATGGAAGGCAAATTGCGGGAAGTAGGGGAGCAATCCGCCCGGGAAATCAAACGGATGGGGAACCAGATAGAGGAGGTGAAAATCGGGTTAGAAGGTAAATTGGATGCTCAGAGGGATGAATTGGGACAGATGAGGGTGGTATCTACAAAAGAGATGGAGGAGCATCTACAAAAGAGATGGAGGAGATGAAGGAGGAGATACGACGAGGTGTAAGCGAGGAGGTCTCGGGGGTACGCGAGGAGGTAAAGCGAGGTGAAAAGCGTATGGAGAATGAGGTGAGGAATAATACGGCTAGGTGACGAGGGGGAATAGAGGACCTGACGCAGGAGGTGGAACAGCTGACGGTGGGACAGACGGAGTTAGTGGAGCAGGTACAAAGGAACACTGTGGTACTAGGAGGGTTAAAAGCGACACAAAACGACATAAAAAATGACAATAGCGACACAGAGGCAATGTCAGATGGTACGTGAGGGACTGACAACGAGGTTGGACGAGGTGACAGAAGTAATGGAGACAAAGGACCGGGAGGTGAGGACGCACATAGAAACGGTCAAGGTAGCCTTAGAGGATGAAATTGAGGAGACGCACCGGGAAATAAAAGAGGTGAAGAAAAAATTAGAGAAGGTGGAAGAAGGGGTGAGTGAAATTAAGAAGAGACGGAGGGAAACTGAGAAAGAGATAAAGGAGGAAGTAATGGAATTGGTACAAGGTCTGTGCTCGAATCATGATGGTGTGCTCGCTAACCAAATAAAGAGTTTGCAGGTGGCGAAGGAGGTGCGGAGACGAGCTGCCAAGGTGAGTGGCGATATACGCGGAAATGTATATGATGTGAGGAAAGCTTCAGTCGGCTTGGGGGTTGATTTGGATCCGGGTGTTCGTGAGAGGCCGTTGGTGAAGTGTGCGACAGGTACGGTGTGCGAAAGAGGAGGTGTGCGAGAATGTCCGACTCTGGGGTGTGTTAGGAAAAAGTGCGCGCCGAGGAGTGAGTGTGCTGTCGAGAGTGAGTTTTTTTTTTTTTTTTTTTTTTTTTTTTTTTTTTTTTTTTTTTTTTTTTTTTTTTTTTTTTTTTTTTTTTTTTGTATACAAGATCGAGGCTCGTGAAAGAGCGAACATTAATCACACAGAAAGACAAACCGACACATAAAACATATAACATCGGGAGCGGTAGACAAGATGGGGAGAGAGGGGGAAGGACACAAACACAACATTTGAGAGCAGGGACCGAGAGACATGGAGACATCGAGAGATCTGAGAGAGGGCGAGGGCTTTGGGGGGGGGGGGCATGGGAAGGGGGCGGTGGGAGAGGTATAAAATATATGGACACTGCCAGGACTTCCAGGAAAGAAGTTGGAATTTCAAACAAGGTGGATCTGGGGTGAATTAGCGGGGGTAGAAAAGATCAAGGTTTTGGATTTATTTTTTTTTTTTTTTTTTTTTTTTTTTTTTTTTTTTTTTTTTTATTTTTTTTTTTTTTTTTTTTTTTTTTTTTTTGTATACAAGATCGAGGCTCGTGAAAGAGCTAACATTAATCACACAAAAAGACAAACCGACACACAAAACACAAAAAACAAGGGGAGCGGTAGACAAGATGGTGAGAGAGGGGGAAGGACACAAAAGAGAGGGGGAAGGACACAAACACAACATTTGAGAACAGGGACATCGGGAGGACTTGGGGGGAGGTGGGAGAGGATTAAAACATATGAACACTGCAAGGACTCTGGGGTGAATTACCGGGGGTAGAAAAGATCAAGGTTTTCGATGGGGGAAGATAAGAGATGGTGGTGAACAGCTGTTTTAAAGACCTGGAGGGAGGAGTGGGATTGAAGGGAGTGGGGGAGTTTGTTCCAGAGGCGGGAGAAAAGGGGAATGAAAGAGTGAAGGTGAGCAGAGAGCCTAGACTTTGGCAGTTTAACCAGAAGAGGGTTGCAGGCAGATCTTGTGCGACCTGAAGGAATATTGGGGGGACAGAGCACAGAGAGAGCTGGGGGAGCAAGGCCGGAGAGGAGTCGGTAGAAGACAGAAAGACCACCAACCTGCCTGCGGTGAGTGAGTGAAAGGCCCTCAGCGTTGACTACATCGCAGGAGATTCCAATGATTCTGAAAGCTTTGGCCTCAACAGCGTGAAGCCGAGCAAGGTGTGAGGCAGGAGCACCAGCCCAGAGGGGGGAACAGTATTCCATTGAGCTGCGGATGAAAGCCTTGTATGTGGTGAGGAGCTCAGGTGTGCCAAGGAAGGACTTCGCACGACGGAGGATGCCCAGTCGGCGACTGGCTTTGGAGGCCAGCTTGGAAATGTGGTTCTCCCAAGAAAGATCATGGCAGATAGTGAGACCCAAAAGCTTGAGCGACAGAACTTCTTGGAGAGGATTGTTGAGAAAGTAGATGGGAGGGTTGTCCAGTCGGTCCTTTCGGAGAGACATTGTAAGAGTGTGAGATTTGTCAGGATTGAAAGACATGTTCCACTTGTTTGACCAGTCTGTGATTTTGTCCAGGTCTGCAGAGAGTGAGGAGGCTGCAGACTGCCGATCTGAGGGATGAGGAATGGAGCGACAGAGAGTAGAGTCGTCAGCAAAGAGATAGAGAGGATTTTCAAGAGAGTCAGAGAGATCATTGATGAAGACCAGAAGTGTTGGTCGTAGCGCGTGTGCGAGGGAGCACATGGAAGCGCGTAGTGGGGAGTGTTACAGAGGATGTAACGAAAGAGTGCACACCTGTGGTGAGTGTTATGGAGGAAGTAACGGGAGAGTGTGCGCAAGAGGATGCACAAGAAAGGTGTGTAACGGACGGGTGCATGGGGAAAGAGTGCGCTGTCAAGAGTAAGGGAGAATGCACGCCTGTGGTGAGTGTTACAGAGGGTGTAACGGGAGAGTGTGCGCAAGAGGATGCGTGAGAAAGGTGTGTAACAGAGGAGTGCATGAGGAAAGAGTGCTCTGTCAAAAGTAAGGGGGAGTGCGCGACCGAGTGTGGTGGTGAAAGTAGTGAGAGTGACACGGAGCGTGAGTTGGTTGTGGCAGGTGAGAGAGGATGTACACCTGGAATGGAAGGATGCACACCTGGAATGGTAGAGCGCGTCTGGGAATGCAGGCTGGAGTTGGTAGTAAGGCAAGTGATTGGCTGTGCAAGTGAGAGCACACCTGTGGTTGTCACAGAGGAGGTGACTGAGGAGGGGGCGCGAAGAGGTGTGTTGGTGAGGTGTGCGAACGACGAGTGTGTGCAAAGGTGTTCAGTGGTCAGGTGTGTGACCAAGTCTGTGAGCGAAAGAACGAGTGCAATAACGAGGTACGCGGGGTGTACGGGCGGCGTTGGAGCACCGAGCTCGGTGAGGGTGAAAGGGGTAGCGTATGCGTGTGAGCATGCAGGTGAAGCATCGACGGTAACCGGGTTAGCGGTTAGAGCGACGTATAGCCGAATCGGGCCCTCGGGGCACGCCGGGCAGCTTCGCGTGCCGCGAGGACCAGCGGGGATTCGAACCACGGCGGTTTCGAAAGAACCGCCATACGAGATCCACGCCGGGCCACGCTTTGAACGGCCGCGTCCGTGCTCCACTAGGCGGAGCGGGCAGCCCGATAGGAAGGGTCGTCATGGCGACCCCTTTTTATTGAGGCATTCCAGCAGGTCGAGACCGGGCCATTGGACGGCTCTGTGCCGAGATGGTGCGTGGGATCTCGGCCCGGGTAAGCGTCCTTCCGTGCACCGAATGCCGGACGTTTCCAGCCGCTGGCACCAAGCAACCCGCATTCATTGCTCGGCTTTACGAAGCCGAGCTTTGGAAATGAATTGGCGCACCGAGAGGCTCTAGTGAGTAGACGTGTGATGAGGATAGTGTTTTGGCCCCGAAATTAGAAAAAGCAAAATTTGATGATTGGCAAAGGATTGGCAGAGTGATGATTGGCAGAGGATTGGTAGTGATTGGCAAATTTTTGATTGGTTGAAATTTGGTGAGCAAAATTGGTAGTGGAAGATACCCGATGTGATGGGATGGCAACTCTGCCATCTCTCACAACGGGGGCAAAGGAGCACTAGACTTATGGGGTTTATGGCAGTGAAAACTAGCCCAGGAGGGTTAGGATATAATGATAGGGATCTAGAGAAGATGACCTTAGGTAACGTTAAGATTAGGTAGTGACAATGATACCGGTAGTGGGGACGCAGGTAGATTAGTGTGGATGATAATGACGTGGTATGTGCTTAGTTTAAAGGGAAGACGGGGAGCACGAAGTTAGCAGGGCAACAGGTAGATTAGATGATGCCGTGTGAGTGTTGGAGGTGTATTCAGAAGTGTATTGTGAAAAGTGTGTGGTTAAAAGGTGTGATTGCACAGGTGTGCAACTGAACAGGTGTATGGAGCAGTGTATGAGTGAGTGATAGTGAAGTGAGTTGTGCTGACCAAATGGTCCAGGGAGGAAGGAGGGTGCAGGTGGCACCAGGTGTGATTGCACTGGTGTGCAACAACAGGTGTATGGAAAAACAGGTGTATGGAATAAATGGTAGTGTGGAATATCTGGAGTATTGGAATGGATGGTCGTGGAGTGAGTATGGTGGAAACTATGGAGTGGAGTGGATGGTGCGAAGGTGTGAATGGGGGAAGGATGGATCCCCATCACGGATACCCGGGGAGGGTAGTGTAAGTGTTAGGTAGAGGGTATAGGTAAATTGTGGATGGATATTGGCATCTGTGGTGCGAGGTGAAAGAATGGTGTTTGGATGGGTGCATTAGTGTTGTGGAAATGGCTGGGCGTGTAGCCTGTTAGTGTGTGTAGTTGGTTTGGGCACTCCACCACTGTGAGGATGTCAGCCAGGTGAGGCCGCAGGTGGGCTCTGGGAGCCGGTAGAGTTGTTGTGGATGGGGCCCGAGGATCCGGAGGACGGACCCGGGTAGGCCAGTGCCAGAGGGCACCAAGGGGTGACAGAGCCAGGAGGGGCCTTCCCCAGTTAGTTAGGTTAGGATGAGGAGCTAGGTAAGCTCGGGTGGCAACTGCAGTGGTAGAGGTGTGCAGGCGGGTAGGCCTGCTGGGAGAGCTACACGACCCAGCCCTGAAATTGTGCAAGGGCACAGGGAGTTGCATCGGGGGGAGTGAGACCCCAAATTGAGAAGCACCACAGTTTGGTCAATGGGAATTGGTTTTTAAAACCACATAGAGTAAGATTGCCAATGGTTTGGCAGGGAAAGACCCCGGGTAGTGTAAAGTGTGTTAAAGTCATTTAGAGGATAGTTAGGATTGAAGTCTCCTCGCATCATCTGCATCCACTCACCTGGGATGACGTACCTCCACACCATGCCAGGTTGTTTTATTATTTTTGATGCAAATGTTTGGAATGTGAGACGCATCATGACGTGGGTGTGACATTGTGCTTGATGTTCCATCTCTGCCTCCTTATGAGGATTGATGATGAATTGGGTGACGGCAAATTTTGAAGTAGAGGGATTGTGGAGACGAATTTGGTATAAGGGAAATATGGGGAAGACGTGACATTAGCGACGAATTTGTAAAGGTGTAGATTTTGTAAATATGGGGTAAGGGCAAGGGTAGAGTAGGTGACGGGGGGGGGGTGACGTTCGGTAGGGACGAGCTTTCTCACTTCGCTCTCCGCACTTCGCCTTGCATTGCCTTATTGATGTGTACCCTTGTGACCTTACCCCTCGCTCATCTGTCTTTCCCCCCTTGTGTCTCCCACATGAGGACCTGTGCGCCACTGGGCGCCGAGGGGAGCGTGCGTGAGTCGGCCATTGTGCGCCCGAACCTCTCGCAACCACAGCTGTCTGCATCGATGCACCACCTTATGGACCACATGTCTGTGGCTGAGCACCACTGATGGACCCCATGGGTTGGGGCATGGCCCCTCTGCTGGAACCGGCCATGAAGGCTCGAGATCTTGCTGGCGGACCTTGGCCACAGGGCACCGATGCCCCACAGGTGAACCACACTAGTCGGCACTGTGGGCCATAAATAAATAAAAATGGACACATTGGGTGCATTTTAATAGTGCAAATAGGCCGCCAGCAAAGAAAATGACATCTGGAAGAAAGCAAATAGCCAGCAGAGGGAGCCGAAGAGCAAGAGACCACCAGCAGGGTTAGGGGTTTGTTTGTTGTTTTTATTTTCTTGAACAATGGTGACTGTGCACCGATTGGTGCTTGAGGGTGTGTTGGTGCGTTTTGGGTGCTTTCATGGTGCATTGATGCAGAGCAGACTGTCTCCCCCCCCAGAAAGAACAATCACAGGTCCTGGGTTAGTTTTGTATATAAAATAGCGTCACTGTAAATAATGCTCCCCACCGTCCATGTATAGCTTGAAGACCATTCCGCAATTCTGTTAGCTGTGGGCATGAGTCTGTTAGGCAGGGTGCAATGGAGCAGCGGGACATATTTATTTATGTTTTAAAACTGTCGCACTCAGGGTCAGGTTAAAATTAGAGGGAACTACACCTACGTGTCACACTAAATTAAAGTTATAGGCCCGGGACGTGCCTAAGAGGAGGAGGGTGCAGTGTTTTGGATCTGAGGATTGTGTTTTTTTATTGTGTTTTATTATTATTATTGCTTTATTCTGGACCCTCCTTACTCCAGTTATGTATAAAGGTCAAAGGGCGTCCCATAATTAGGTCATAAACAATCACGTCAGCCAATCATAGATTTCCCCCTTGTTGATAGTTATATCTTTATTATGTGTATTAGGGTAAGGCCTTGTCTTCCATTAAGATGACACTCCATTGCACCAAGTGAAATAAGATAGATTCCCTTCATTCCCCATTCCCACTCCCAAAACTTCCATTGCCACGCCTCAATTGCCAGCTACATCCCCTCCAAGCCTCCATTGCCAACTGCACTGGGCAGTTTGCCAGGTTTGCGACAGCTGTGGGTTGCTGATTTCGCCCCAAAACCACCATTGAACATGTGCTCGGGGCGGGGAAGAAGGGCGTGCCCGCCCATCATCATCAAGGGTGGAGCCAGAGGGCCTGTGCCCACCAATCAGGGCCGAAGCGAGCTCACCGAGGGGCGTGTCCTGAAGGCCGGCGGCTTGATCGCCTGAGGCGCTATAAAAGCGTGCGCGCAAGAAGCAAGGACGTGGTTGAGTTGAGTCTGAGTGGTTGGACCAGACGAGTCAGACGAGTCCTGGAGAAAGCACGCGACGTCCACGCAGCAGCAGCAGCTTCAACAGCAGCAACAGCGGCAGCTTCAACAGCAGCAACAGCGGCGGCTTCAGCAGCAGCCACAGCAGCTTCAGACACAGCAGCTTGGGGCCTTGACTGCAGTTTTGAGCGGGGCCGCGAAGGAACGACGGCTGCTAAACGCGCCGATCGTGCTGCAGTACCCGTGGACCTTCCTCTCCCTCCAGCCATCCACCTCCGGCCAGTCCTATCATCATTCCCCGCGTGAGTCTGTCCTTGTTTGTTCTGTCCCTGGGTTAATTAAGACTGTAGGTAAGCTAGCGTTGCCCTGTGTCTCTAATATCTTCTGTACATTATTTTATTATCTTTCCTTCTCCTTGGTTACTTTGAGCGTGTATATCGTAGGAATAAATTTAGTAGTATTGCCAACCTTTTTGGCTTCTTCTTCTTCTTCACATCCGTGTCGCTTTTGTCTTTTCCATATTGAATATCTGTGGCGCGATCCGGCCAACGTTCGGGAATCGGGTTAATCGGGGTAACTGTTCGGCCGCGGTGCCATCCGCTCGGCAAATCAACATCCTTATCCGCCGTCCATAACAATATATATATATATATATATATATATATATATATATATATATATATATATATATATATATATACATATATATATATATATATATATATATATATATATATATATATATATATATTGTTGCGGATATGAGGATTGTATTTTTTTGATTGTATTGTATTGTATGAATTGTTATGAATTATTGCTTTATTCTGAGCCCTCCTTGCTCCAGTCTGTTGTATAAAGGTCAAAGGGCGTTCCGGTAGTTAATTCCATAAAGCATACATTGAAGGACACTATAATACCCTTGTTCAGTAGTTTATTTCCTTATTCTGTGTTTGAGGTTAAGGCTTTGTCTTCCATTAAAATGACACTCCATTGCACCAAGTGAAATAGATAGAATCCTTTCATTCCATTCCCACTCCCAAAACTTCCATTGCCAAGCCTCAATTTCCAGCTACATCCCCTCCAAGTCTCCATTGCCAACTGCACTGGGCAGTTTGCCAGTTTGTTACAGCTGTGGGTTGTTTTCGCTCCAAAACCACCATTGCCCATGTGCTCGGGTCGGGGAAGAAAGGCGTGCCCGCCCGTCGTCATCAAGGGCGGAGCCAGAGGGTCGCGCGACCAACCAGGGCCGAGGTGAGCACACGGATGGGCGTGTCCTAAAAGCCGGCGGCTTAATCGCTGGAGGCGCTATAAAGGCGCGCGCGCAAGAAGTTGCAAAGAGCTGAGTTGTGTGGTTTTTATCAGAGCTGGGTTGGTCGTCAGTGGTGGTCAGTGGTTGCGTTGAGTGGTCAGTGGTTGCGTTGAGTGGTCAGTGGTTGCGTTGAGTTGTCGGTGGTGAGGAGTGATTGGACCAAGAGAGAGAAAGAGTCCTGGAGTTAGTGAGAGAGGGAGAGAGAACCCGTCACGCCAGACCCCCCACCAGCAGCGTTGACTTGGCTCCACCAAGCAGCTCCGACCCGTTACCCCGCGCACACGACAGGATCGGTGGCATCGGCGGCCGTCGAGGTCCAGCCCGACGTCCCGTGCGGGATCAAGCTCCAGCCAGCTCCGTGCCTTCCTCCCCCTTCAGCCACCCACCTCCTGTCATTCCTGCCTGCAAGTTCCCCATTTGTGTACGTGAGTTTGTTCTGTTTGTTTTGTCCCTGGGGATTTAGTTAAGCCTGTTTAGATAAGCTAGTAATTTTCACTGTCACCTGCTTTTTCCATGTTCCCTGTACATAACCGTGACTGCTCCTTTTGCTTGTGTGTGTAAATAATAAATCCTGTTACTCTTCTGTACGTCTTCTTCTTCCTCTTTACATTCGGTCGCTTTAGAGTTTTCCATATTGAATATCTGTGGCGCGATACGGCCAACGTTCGGGTGAATCGGGGAAACTGTTAGGTCGCGGTGCCATCCGCTCGGCAAACCAACATCCTTAACCGCGGACCGTAACAATATATATGTATATATACACAAAGAATTAAGTTAAGCACCCCTACACAACGAATTAAGGTAAGCACCCCCTAATATATATTCTTTGTGTATATGTATACATTGGCATATATTCTAAGGTATGTGAGATCAAATAATGATTGGTATGACATTAGCAATTATCCATTGATGAAATGCAGATGAGTGCACTCATCTGTGACGCCCATCGCTCGTGCAGCACGTGTTATCATCCACGTGGTCGTGATTTTCTGTAAATGCACTATCATCACGGGTTATTGCAAGTCACGCCTGAGCTCGTGTGGGGGTTACATGGTCATTTTCTCGTAATGGTGGCTCGTAGACGGTTGTCGGACGGAGAACGATGGCGGATAATAGGCATGATCGAGTCCGGAATGTCCAGAAAAGCTGTAGCTCGAACGTTTGGTTACCACCATTCGGTGATCAGTCGGTTGGTGCAGAAACACCAGGAAACGGATGCGGTGAAGGACCGCCCAAGGTCTGGAAGACCTCGCATGACAACAGTCCGCCAAGATAGAGCGCTTTTGAGACTGGTGCGACGATATCCCTTCGCCTCGAGCCATTTCCTGAAGGACAACTGGCTGCCCAACAGAAGGCTATGTCACCGTACCATGAGGAACCGCCTGAAATCGGCCGGTTTAAGGTCAAGACGAGTGATCAAGCGTCCAAGGCTACTCGAACGACATCAGGGGGAGCGTTTGGCATGGTGCCTAGCGCGACGTGGATGGAACATCCGGTCTTGGAGGCGAGTTCATTGGTCGGATGAAAGCCGGTTCTTGCTGTACGTGACAGATGGGCGTGTTCGGGTGTGGCGCCACAAAAACACCGCGTATGCACCTAAAAACATTCAACCAACGGTACCCTTTGGTGGTGGCTCGATTATGGTCTGGGAATGCTTCTCCCATGACTGTAAGTTGGACCTGATAACTGTGCGAGGTAACCTCAACGGAGAGCGATATGCCGAGGAAATCCTGAATACCACCGTAATCCCGCACTTCGATGACCACACCCTCGCCAGCAGACCCATCTTCATGGATGACAATGCCAGGCCTCACCGTGCGCGACGCGTACGAGCCTTGCTGGAGCAAGGTGCGGTGACAACCATCCCCTGGCCTGCGTACAGTCCTGACCTGAACCCCCTCGAGCACGTTTGGGACATGTTGGGACGACAAATTGCGAAGATGGTCCCTCCAATAGCCAATCTGGATGAATTGGAACGTGCATTACATCGGGAATGGAACAACCTGCCACAGCAACGCATACGACGGCTTACAGGGTCTATGAGACGTCGGGTTGAGTCAGTGATCCGATCACGTGGGTCCTACACACGTTATTGACGCAAAGATCGCTAGAGGTCTTCTCAGAACAATGACTGTACGTTAGAAAACATACACGTCATCCACACTGTCCGTGATGGACCTATAGCTCCATACTTAAATTGAGGTGCAAATATGCCTAAAATTCCCAACAAATTTCACCTTTAATTATTCAGAATAAAATATTGAAAACGGCATGATTGTTATGTTTTTATGTGACCATAATATCACTTCTCCAGAAAATATAGCAATATCATGGGTATATTACACTGTTTTGACGACAACAAACTTGTAATGTGCGAGGTTGTAAAAAAACGGGGGGGGGGGTGCTTAACTTAATTCTTTGTGTATATATATATATATATATGTATATATATATATATATATATATATATATATATATATATATATATATATATATGTATTGTTACAGACACGACTTTGATGTTAAAGTGGGCCGAGCGGAATGGCCGTCGTGTCCGCACAAATTACCCGACTATACTCGACGTTGACGAAGTCGCGCGATGCTGGCTCAATAAGAAAAAGAAGACACCCGGCTGGCTCACAATAACACAATACGACACCAGGGGTTCAGTTCTCAAGACCTCCGGAGGAGGTTATATTAAGGCGGAAGGTTAGATTACAACTACAAGAGGGACAGCATAGAAAGACAAGCACTTAGACACACTCTTATATTAACCCCGGACAGACGACAGATAAACGGGACAAAATGCTGACTCACACGGGGATTGATGGCAAGGAAAGGCAGGCAGTCGATGGCTCAAGGTGCACTCTTGGCTCAAGGCAGAATCGACTCGGTCCGGTCCAGAGATGCGGGGAGGTATCGTCGCGCTGGGGGTGGCGGTGGCTTCTCTCTCCAGTCTCCAAGCTGAGGCGCATCTCTCGTCACATCCGGCGCGTGGCCGCGTATATCCGGCGGGGAGTGACACGCCCTCGGCTCGTTAGCTCCGCCTCGTGGAATCGGCACGTTGCTTCTCATTGGGTGCGTGCGGGGGGTTTACCAGGCTCCGCCCTTGACGAGGAGCTGACAAGGAGCCCCTTCGTGGTAACCCCGTGGAGCGCATGGTCTATGGCGCTAATCGAGCCGGTGTGAGGACGCATCCTCCCCCGCTCCGCCGCCATCTCCTCTGTTGTTGTTGTAATTGTTGGGGAAGAAGATGGAAGGAGGTATGGGAAAGGTCCTAAACTCACTACTGATGCCATATAATCACATTCTGGTGCAACGAAGAGTCATAATTAATGGAGACGAGGCCTTAACTGACATAGAATAAGAATAACTAGGAAGATGTCCGAAAGTTGTCTACGTGTGGTGCGGTGGACCTGGGCACGACATTTAATGGGGGAATAAGGGGAAGGTCGGCTCTACTGATTGTTATTTACATGCAATGGGACTAGGGAATGGGGGATCGGGGAAAGTTGGGGAGTATTGGAGAAAATAGGGGAATATTTACAAGCGGATATGGAGGCCAAATTCCATATTCGCAACATTGCACCCTTCTCTACCCTCGGGGCGTCCCGACCCGATAAATTTTTACCTACTTTAGTGTGGCACGCAATGTAGTTCCCTCTACTATTAACTCTACCCTGAGTGCGACAGTTTTACAGATATTCACAAATGAGTAAATATGTCCCCCTGCGACGTTGCACCCTTCTCCTCACAGAAACACACCCACAGGATAACCGAATCCGGAAAGAATTCTCAAACTAAACATACAGCCGGTAGGGAGCATTATTTACAAGACTACGCTGCTATTTACACTACGATCCAGGACCTGTTTTTGGAGGAACACATGCAGATGTTATGCATAGAGAGAGAGCGCTTGCCAACATCGATACACCAACCCACGAGTGCTCTGTGGCCGACGGCCTTTAATAACGTGCAGAGCACCCTTCCCGAGCATCAACAGCACCACCCCACCACCAATCGGTGCAGTCACCATTGTTCATTGGAATAAAAATAAATTCGACAACCCCTAACCCTGCAGGTGTCTTGCTCTTCTTGTGGTGCACTTGGTGGTGTTAACTAAAAGTGGTTCACCTGTATGGCATAGGTGCCACGTTGACCCATAGGTCCATCCCCGGGTGGTGCTTGGCCGCAAACGAACTGCGGTCCATTGTGGGTGGCCACAAACATTGCGGTCCATATGGTGTATCGATCCCGGCAGCAAACAGCGAAAGTGCAGGCCCACAACTGCGCAGCCAGCACCTCTCTCTCCTCTCTCTCTACCCCAAAGCCAGATCCTCGGAGGTGGGAGACAAAAGAAGAAACAAGTGAGTAAGGTGGTAAGGGCGCAAAAGTGCACGCAATGTAAGGTGATGCACACTGGGGGCACATGGGAACCAGGTGAGACAGGTACGTTCCTATCGTACGCCCCCCCCCCCCCACCAGGTAACCTACATGGCCCCTCCCTTACCCCTTACTGTATCCACACAACACAACACTACCCATAAACATCTACTTTACAAATCAACAAACATCCCTACTGTCTTCCCCGTTCCTCCCATAAACCAAATTCGTCTTCTCTCCCTCCTAACCAATCAAATTTGCCATTTTCAACTCTCATCAAAATTTGCCATCTCCAACTCAACATCATAATTTGCCATTACCAATTCATCATCAGTCCCTCCTAGGGAGGGAGAGATGGAATCACCCCAATGTCTCATCCACGTCGTGATGCGTCTCACAAATCCAACAGCAATTCTCATTTCTGCAACACAAACAAAGAAAACACAGGTGTGGAGTCATCATCATCACCACAGGTAAGTGGCTGCGTATGGTGCGACAGGTTCATCAATCCTAACTATCTCCTAAATGACTTTAACAACTTTACACTACCCGGGGTCTTTCTCCGGCCAAACCATTGGCCCTCTTACACTATGGGTTCTAAAAACCAATTCCCATTGGCCAAACTGTGGTGCTCTTCAATTTGGGGTCTCACTCCCCCGATTCATCTCCCGGTGCCCTCGTACAATTTCTGGGCTGCGACGTGTACCTCTCCCAGTGGGTCTACCCACCTGCACACCTCCACCACTGCAGTTGCCTCCGAGCTTACCTGCTCCTTACCCTAACCTAACTACCAGGGGAAGGCCCTCTGGCTCTCTCCCCACTCCGTGCCCTCTCTGGCACTGGGCTGCCCGATCCACACCCGGGATCCTCAGGCACCCACTCACAACTACCGGCTCCCAGAGCCCACCTGCGGCCTCACCTGGCCGACATCCTCACAGTGGTGGAGTGCCCAACCAACTACACACACTAACAGGCTACACGCCCAGCCATTTCCACAACACTAATGCACCCATTCACAACACCATTCTGCAACCGCACCACAAATGCCAATATCCAACCACAATTTACCTGCACCCTCTACCTAACACTTACACTACCCGCCCCGGGTACTCGTGAAAGGGGTCCACTCTTCCCCCATCCACACCTTCGCACCATGCACACCACTCCGTACCACTCACTCCAACTCTCTCCACACACCTGTACCTGCACACCTGTGCTCTCACACCTGGTGCCACCTGCACCCTTCTCTCCCCAAGCGCATTCGCGCTGATCCACAACACTCACTACTCATACACTGCTCCACACACCTGTCCAGTTGCACACCTGTGCAATCACACCTGTTCAATTCTCACAAACACGGCATCATCTCAGCTAACTACTCCCTTCTGAAACTTGCGCTTCCCAGTCGTCCCTTTAAACTATTGCGCTCCCTCGTCATTATCATCCACACTAATCTACCTGCGTCCCTACTACAGGTATCAGTCACTAACTAAACTTAACGTCACCTAATGTCATCTTCGCTAGATCCCTACACACAATATCCTAACCCACCCGGGCTAGTTTTCACTGCCATACACCCCATAAGCTATTGCTCCTTTGCCCCCCCCTGTGAGGGATGGTGGATTTGCCATCCCACCACATCGGGGGTCTCTCACTACCAATTTTGCACATCAAATTTCAACAAATTAAAAATTTGCCAATCACTGCCCATCATCTGCCAATCACTACTGCCAATCCCTTGCCAATCATCAAATTTTGTTTTTCTCTAATTTTGGGTCCAATACACTAACCTCATCACCCAGTCTACTCACTACTGCCTCTCGGTGCGCCAATTCCTGTCCAAAGCCCGGCTTCGTAAAGCCAAGCAATGGATGCTGGTTGTTTTGTGCCAGCGGCTGGATGCGTCCGGCACTCGGTGCAGGGACGGGGGCTTACCCGGGCCGAGATCCCACGCATCACCTCGGCGTGGAGCCATCCAATGTCCCGATCTCGACCTGCCGGCACGTCTCACCAAAAAGTGGTCGCCATGACGACCCTTTCTATCGGGCTGCCAGCTCCGCCTAGTGGAGCACGGACGCGGCCGTTCAAAGCGAGGCCCAGCACGCACCGAGGGCCCGCTTCGGCTAAAAGTCGCTCTAACCTCTAACCCGTGTAACGTCGATGCTTCACCTGGACGCTTACACCCCGCAGCCCGTTCCTTGCTCACACATCCAGCTGTGCCCATGCTCCTCGTACCCTTCCTTACACACCCAGGTACCCTCATTCCACTCACAGCCTTGGTCACACACCTGACCACCGAACACTTTGGCACACATTCGTTGGTCGCACACCTCACCAATACACCGCTTCGCACCCCCTCCTCGGTCACCTCCTCTGTGACAATCACAGGTGTGCCCTCATTCGCACACCCAACCACGTGCCTCACCACCAACTCCAGCGTGCATTCCCACTCACGCTCTACCATTCCAGGTGTGCATCCTTCCATCCCAGGTGTACATCCTCGCTCACCTGTCACAACTAACTCACGCTCCATGTCACTCTCACTACTTTCACCTCCATTCCTGACAGCGCACTCACCCTTACTCTTGACAGCACACTCTTTCCCCATGCACCTGTCCGTCACACACCTTTCTCGCGCACACTCTCCCGTTACACCCTCTGTAACACTCACCACAGGTGGACACTCTTCCTTACTTCTGACAGCGCACTCTTTCCTCATGCACCTGTCCGTCACACACCTTTCTCGCGCACACTCTCCCGTTACACCCTCTGTAACACTCACCACAGGTGGACACTCTTCCTTACTTCTGACAGCGCACTCTTTCCTCATGCACCTGTCCGTCACACACCTTTCTCGCGCACACTCTCCCGTCACACCCTCTGTAACACTCACCACACCACGCTTCCATGTGCTCCCTCGCACACGCGCTACGACCGACTCACTCTCGCCAGCACCCTCACTCCTTGGCACGCACTTTTTCCTCACACACCCCAGAGTCGGACTTTCTCGCACACCTCCTCTTTCGCACACCAGACCTGTCGCACACTTCACCAGTGGCCTCTCACGAACACCCGGGTCCATCTCGAACCCCAAGCCTCTTAAATCACCTGGCGCATCATACGCACGACCATATTGGTCACCACTTACACCGGGTCCTCTGCCTCTTCGCTTCTCCTCCATCACCTGCGAATCCCTCATCCGGTTAACGAGCACATCACGATCCAAACACAGACTTTGGACCAATTCTTTTATCTCCTCTTTTATCTCTTTGTTATCCCCTCTCCGTCGCTTCTTAATTTCGCTCACCCCTTCTTCCACTTCTTCTAATTTGTGCCTCACCTCTTTTATTCCCCGGTACGTCTCCTCAAGCTCATCCTCTAAGGCTACCTTGACCGTTTCCAGGTGCGTCCTCACCTGCCGGTCCTTCGTCTCCATTACCTCTATCACCTCGTCCAGCCTCGTTGTCAGTCCCTCACGTACCATCTGACATTCCCTCTTTGTCGCTATCAAGTCGTTTTTTATGTCGTTTTGTGTCGCTTTTAACCCTCCTAATACCGCAGTGTTCCTTTGAACCTGCTCCGTTAGTCCTTTTTGTCCCTCCGTCAGCTGTTCCACCTCCTGCGTCAGGTCCTCTATGCCCCCTTGTAACTTTACAGTCCCCTTTCTCACCTCCTTCTCCATGTGCTCCTTACAGTGCCTCACCTCCTCGCGCACTCCTCCGACCTCCTCACTCACTCCTCTTCTGATCTCCTCTCCCATCACTTGCATCTCCTGCCCAGATGCCACCCTCATCTGCTCCATTTCCTCCCTGTGAGCATCCAGTTTGGTTTCTACCCCCATTCTGACCCCCTCTATCTGCTGCTCCATTTGTTTAACTTCCCTTTCCGCTTGGTCCCTCATGTCCCTCAATTTGCCTTCCATACTGTTTTCTAACCCCTCTAACCCATTTTTCACTCCCTCTATCTGATTCTCCTGGGCAGCCATTCTATTTTCTACCCCCATTAACCCATTTTTCACTTCTTTTATCCCGTTGTCTAACCCCTCAAAATTATTGTCTAACTTCCCAATTTTCTTGTCTAACTCCTCAAAATTATTGTCTAACTTCTCACCGGTACCCCTCGCTTCGTCCCTCATTACCCCCATTTGGTTTCCCATTACCCCCATTTGGCCCTCTAATCGCCCACTATCAACCCTCATTTGGCCCTCCATCCTATCCATTTTTGCATTCAGTTGGGTCAAGAATAATCTGAGGTCAAACCCGGTTTGCCCAGCGTCCCCAGCCGCCACCGCAGGCTCGCCCTCCGCGGCGCCGCTATTTTGGGACCCTTCAACCACGTGAGCGAGCGCGCCATTTTGCGCGCCCGCTACTTCGTGCGTGACGGCGCTATTTTGCGAACCTGCCGCCCTCACTGCTTCGCTCTCCTCATGTCCCTCAATTTGGTCCTGGACCGACCCTGCTTCACTCTCCCCTACCGGACCCCAGCCGTCTTGATCCGCCATAGCGCGACTTGCAAAATTCGAGTTTCGTAAAACAAAACAAATTTCGGCCGCTCCAAATTTTGACCAATTTTTTTTTTTTCCTCTATTCGTTTTTTTTTTTTCAAAATTTGGTCGGGCCTCGAATCTCACTCCCGACACCAATTGTTACAGACACGACTTTGATGTTAAAGTGGGCCGAGCGGAATGGCCGTCGTGTCCGCACAAATTACCCGACTATACTCGACGTTGACGAAGTCGCGCGATGCTGGCTCAATAAGAAAAAGAAGACACCCGGCTGGCTCACAATAACACAATACGACACCAGGGGTTCAGTTCTCAAGACCTCCGGAGGAGGTTATATTAAGGCGGAAGGTTAGATTACAACTACAAGAGGGACAGCATAGAAAGACAAGCACTTAGACACACTCTTATATTAACCCCGGACAGACGACAGATAAACGGGACAAAATGCTGACTCACACGGGGATTGATGGCAAGGAAAGGCAGGCAGTCGATGGCTCAAGGTGCACTCTTGGCTCAAGGCAGAATCGACTCGGTCCGGTCCAGAGTTGCGGGGAGGTATCGTCGCGCTGGGGGTGGCGGTGGCTTCTCTCTCCAGTCTCCAAGCTGAGGCGCATCTCTCGTCACATCCCGCGCGTGGCCGCGTATATCCGGCGGGGAGTGACACGCCCTCGGCTCGTTAGCTCCGCCTCGTGGAATCGGCACGTTGCTTCTCATTGGGTGCGTGCGGGGGGTTTACCAGGCTCCGCCCTTGACGAGGAGCTGACAAGGAGCCCCTTCGTGGTAACCCCGTGGAGCGCATGGTCTATGGCGCTAATCGAGCCGGTGTGAGGACGCATCCTCCCCCGCTCCGCCGCCATCTCCTCTGTTGTTGTTGTAATTGTTGGGGAAGAAGATGGAAGGAGGTATGGGAAAGGTCCTAAACTCACTACTGATGCCATATAATCACATTCTGGTGCAACGAAGAGTCATAATTAATGGAGACGAGGCCTTAACTGACATAGAATAAGAATAACTAGGAAGATGTCCGAAAGTTGTCTACGTGTGGTGCGGTGGACCTGGGCACGACATTTAATGGGGGAATAAGGGGAAGGTCGGCTCTACTGATTGTTATTTACATGCAATGGGACTAGGGAATGGGGGATCGGGGAAAGTTGGGGAGTATTGGAGAAAATAGGGGAATATTTACAAGCGGATATGGAGGCCAAATTCCATATTCGCAACAATATATTGTTGCGGATATGAGGCTTGTATTTTTTTGATTGTGTGTATTGTATTGGAAATTGCTGTGTAACATTGTTGGATTATGGCCCCTCCTGCCTCCAGAGTTGCAAAAAGGTCCAAGGCTGAGCTGAGCTGCGTGGTGAGGTGCAAAGCAAAGAGCTGGGTCGTCAGGAGATGAGCTTTTACGAGATGAGCTTCGACAAGAGCTGAGTGTGTGGTTTTTGGTCAGAGCTGGGTTGGTCGTCAGTGGTGGTCAGTGGTTGCGTAGAGTGGAGGGGTTGCGTTGAGTTGTCGGTGGTGAGGAAGGGTTGGACTAAGCAAGAGAGAAAGAGTCCTGGAGTTAGTGAGAGAGGGAGAGAGAACCCGTCACGCCAGACCCCCCACCAGCAGTGTTGGCTTGGCTCCACCAAGCAGCTCCGACCCGTTACCCCGCGCACACGACAGGATCGGTGGCATCGGCAGCCGTCGAGGTCCAGCCCGACGTCCCGTGCGGGATCAAACTCCAGCCAGCTCCGTGCCTTCCTCCAGCCACCCACTTCCAGCCATTCCTGCCTACAACGACAAGTTCCCCATTCGTGTACGTGAGTTTGTTCTGTTCGTTCTGTCCTGGGTAGTCAATTAAGTCTGTATAAGCTAGTAATTTTCCCTGTGTCTCTAAAAGCTTCTGTATATTATTTTCTTATCTTTCCTTCTCCTTGGTTATTTTGAGCCTGTAAATAGTAAATAAATTTAGTAGTATTTTCAACCTTTGTTTCGTCTTTTTAGTCCTTTTCTTCACATCCATCGTCTTTGTCTTTTCCCTGATTGAATAGCTGTGGCGCGATACGGCCAACGTCTGGGTGAATCGGGTTTAGTCGGGGAAAAACTGTTCGGCCGCGGCGCCTCCGCTCGGCAAACAACATCCTTAACCGCAGACCGTAACAATTGGTGTCAGAAGTGTCGGATTCGGACCTGAAGCGTTTAACGCGCTCAAAATTACAAAGTACCGAAATTTGCTTTTGTTTTACAAAACCCGAATTTTGAAATCGCGCCATGGCTGGTCAAGGCGACGGGATACCGGTGGGAGAGATAAACAGGGTAGAATCGACCCAGGACCCTGGGGAGGATTTGGGAGAAATGGCGGAGCGCAATACGCATTGGGTTTCGTAGGCTTCAGGCACACGAGATGGCGGCTCCTCCTCGCACGAGGTTGCAGCAGCACCAAATTGCGCCGCGCACGTGACCGCAGCGGCCGCGCCCGCGGCGCCGATGAACTGGGTGCATTTTCTGGCACAAATGAGGGCCTCTATGGAAGAGTCAATGTATAATTGGAAGAGGGACGCCATGTCAGACGAATCCGGGTGTGATCTGGAAAAATTGAGGGAGGAATCCAGGTGTGAAGTAGAAAAACGGATAGCAGAGGCAAAAAGGGATAATAAAAAAAATGATGGAGGACATGAGGCGCGGGTCGGGCGGGGTCCCAAGGGTGCACGATGAGGTAACGCGGGTCGAGAAGCGCTGGTTGAGCGAAGCGGAGGAAAGCGCGGGTACAATGACGGGGGTAGAAATCGCGACACGGGGTTTGGAAAAGCCGGCGACCGATGAGGTAGAGGGAATTTTATTAAAGCCAACGGTCGTCGAGTGGAACAAAGACAAAGCAGTCGTGGGTACAATTAAAATTGAAGAGATGACGGAGGTAGCCCGGGAATTGCAGGGAGAAATGGAAAATGTGCAAAGTCCCTGCTCACATCACGATGCTGTGCTTAACCCGAATGGAAGTTTGCAGGTGCGCGTGGGGAAAAGAATCCCCCAGGTGAGTCGTGCTGTGTATTGTGCGGGGTGATTTTGTAAAAGGATGTTTAGCGACAAAAGAATTGTCGCGCGATTGGGATCGATATGGCACCCGGGCGTTGGTAAAGGGTCCCGTGTGAGTGGAAATGGCACGCGTGTGAGGAAAAAGTGTGCGTCGGCGAGTGGGTGTGTTATAAAGTGTGGGAGTGAAACCAAGTGCGAGCGAGAATGCACGTTGGGGTGTACGGAGTGTGACACGGGGAGTGAGTTGGTGGTGGAGTGGGTGCGAGAATGCACGCTTGGAATGGTTGAGGGTGTGCGAGGAAGCACACCTGAGTTGGTCATGGTGCGGGTGTGGGAGAGCCCATGTGAGCGCGTTTGTGATAGTGGGTGGATGCAAGGGTGCACGCCCATGGTGGTGAGTGGTACGGAGTACGTACCGAGGGAGAGTGCGCAAGACGGTGCGCGAGGTGTGTTAAGGGAGTGTGCGAATGGCGAGTGTGCGAACAGCGAGTGTGCGCGAGAGGTGTGGTGTGTAACAGGGAGAGCGTTGGTGGAATGTACGGACGGCGTTGACGCACCGACCTCGGTGAGGGTGAAAGGGGTAGCGTATGCGTGTGAGCATGCAGGTGAAGCATCGACGGTAACCGGGTTATCGTTTAGGGCGACGGATAGCCGATGCGAGCACTTGGGGCGCGGTGTGTTTTGTTGGATGCAGGGCTCAGCGCGGATCGAAGCTGCGTCGTTTCTCTTCGAAGCGTCGTTGCCGATTCGGGCTTGGCTCCGCCCTGCACGGTCGAGTCCGGGCCTTGGCGGGCGAGGCGACCGGTACGGTTCAAGGGCGAGTGGGAGGAAGTGAAACGGTGCCCCCTGGCGGGGACGGGGTTCCGACCGAGGGAGATTGAGCCATCGGGCCCGGGACCGCAAGGTTCCGTGCCGAGATGGTGCGTGGAATCTCGGCCCGACCAAACCCCACCACCCTTGAAACGAAAGCCGGACGGATTCAACCTGCAGGTGACCAAACCACCCGAATTCATTGCTCGGCTTTACGAAGCCGAGTTTAATGATGTCATGACGCACGGAGGCTAGGATATAGCGGACTGTGATGATGATGGTGATAGTGATAGTGATTTGATACGAAATTTAGAATAGTGAATAGAATTGGCAGTAATTGGAAAATTTTGATTGGTTGGAATTTGGTAAGCAAAATTGATAGTGGGACGTCCCCGATGTGGTGGGATGGCAACTCTGTCATCCCTCACAGAGGGGGCAAAGGAGCACTAGTTTATGGGGTTTATGGCAGTGAAAACTAGCCCGGGAGGGTTTGGATACTGTGTAGGGACCTAGAAGATGACCTTAGGTGACGTTAAGGTTAGGTAGTGACAATGACACCTGTAGTGGGGACGCAGGTAGTTTAGAGTGGATAATAATGACGAGGGAGCGCAATAATGTAAGGGGCGACGAGGAAGCGCAAGTTTCAGAGGGGAGTAGTTAGATGAGATGATGCCGTGTGTTTGAGAATTGGAAGTGTATTGTGAAAAGTGTGTAAGGAACAAGTGTGATTGCACAGGTGTGCAACTGAACAGGTGGATGGAGCAGTGTATGAGGGAGTGATGGTGATGTGTGTTATGTTGACCAACTGGTCCAGGAAGAGGAGGAGGGTGCAGGTGGCACCAGGTGTGAGTGCACAGGTGTGCACCAACAGGTGTATGGAGAATGGTTGTGTGGAATACATGGAGTGTGGAATACATGGAGTGTGGAAGATATGGAGTATTGGAATGGATGGTCGTGGAGTGAGTATGGTGGAAACTATGGAGTGGAGTGGATGGTGCGAAGGTGTGAATGGGGGAAGAGTGGACCCCCATCACGAATACCCGGGGCGGGTAGTGTAAGAGTTAGGTAGAGGGTACAGGTAAATTGTGGTTGGATATTGGCATCTGTGGTGCGGGTGAGAGAATGGTATTTGGATGGGTGCATTAGTGTTGTGGAAATGGCTGGGCGTGTAGCCTGTTAGTGTGTGTAGTTGGTTGGGCACTCCACCACTGTGAGGATGTCGGCCAGGTGAGGCCGCAGGTGGGCTCTGGGAGCCGGTAGTTGTGGATGGGGCCCGAGGATCCGGAGGACGGACCCGGGTAGCCCAGTGCCAGAGGGCACCAAGGGGTGACAGAGCCAGGAGGGGCCTTCCCCAGTTAGTTAGGTTAGGGTGAGGAGCTAGGTAAGCTCGGGTGGCAACTACAGTGGTGGAGGTGTGCAGGTGGGTAGACCTGCTGGGAGAGCTACACGTTTCAGCCCAGAAATTGCGCAAGGGCACCGGGAGATGAATCGGGGGAGTGAGACCCCAAATTGAGAAGCACCACAGTTTGGTCAATGGGAATTGGTTTTTAGAACCCATAGTGTAAGTTGGCCAATGGATTGGCAGGCAAAGACCCCGGGTAGTGTAAAGTGTGTAAATGTCATTTAGAAAGTAGTTAGGATGAAAATCTCCTTGCACCATCTGCATCCACTCACCTGAGGTGACAGGTACTCCACACCATGCAAGGTGGTTTTTATTATTTTTATTGATGCAAATGTTTGGAATGTGAGACGCATCATGACGTGGGTGTGACATTGTGCTTTGTTGTTCCTTCTCTTCCTCCTTATGAGGATTGATGATGAATTGGGTGATGGCAAATTTTGGTTAGAGGGATTGTGGTGACGAATTTGGTGTAGGGGAAATATGGGGAAGACGTGACAGTAGTGACGAATTTGTAAATGTGTAGATTTTTGTAAATATGGGGTAAGGGCAAGGGTAGAGTAGGTGTCAGGGGGGTGACGTACGGAAGGGACGAGCTTTTCTCACTTCGCTCTCCGTATGCATTTCACCTTGCATTGCCTTATTGATGTGTACCCTTGTGACCTTACCCCTCGCTCATCTGTCTTCCCCCCTTTTGTCTCCCACATGACCTGTGCGCCACTGGGCGCCGAGGGGAGCGTGCGTGAGTCCGCCATTGTGCGCCCGGAACTCCCAGAACCAGCTGTCTGCATCGATGCACCACATTATGGACCACATGTCTGTGGCCGAGCACCACTTATGGACCCCATGGGTTGGGGCGTGGCCCCTCTGCTGGAACCGGCCATGAAGGCCTGAAATCTTGCTGGCGGACCTTGGCCACAGGGCACCGATGCCCCACAGGTGAACCACACTAGTCGGCCCTGTGGGCCATAAATAAAATAAACATGGACACGTTAGGTGCATTTTATTGCAAATAGGCCGCCAGCAAAGGAGAAAGACAACATCTGGAAGAAATAATAATAGCCAGCAGAGGGAGCCGAAGAGCAAGAGATCACCTGCAGGGTTAGGGGTTGTCGATTTATTTTATTCATTGAACAGTGATGACTGTGCACCGATTGGTGCTTAAGGGTGTGTTGGTGCATTGTGGGTGCTTCATGGTTCATTGATGCAGAACAGACTGTCTCCCCCCCAGAAAGAACAATCACAGGTCCTGGGTTGCGTTTTGTAAATAAAGTAGCGTCAATTGTAAATAATGCTCCCCACCGTCAATGTATAGTTTGAAGACCAATTCCGCAATTCGGTTAACTGTGGGCGTGAGTCTGTTAGGCAGGGTGCAATGGAGCAGCGGGACACATTTATCTATGTTTTAAAACTGTCGCACTCAGGGTCAGGTTAAAAGTAGAGGGAACTACACCTACGTGTCACACTAACTTAAAGTTATAGGCCCGGGACGTGCCTAAGAGGAGGAGGGTGCAGTGTTGCGGATATGAGGATTGTATTTTTTTGATTGTGTGTATTGTATTGGAAATTGCTGTGTAACATTGTTGGATTATGGCCCCTCCTGCCTCCAGAGTTGCAAAAACGTCCAAGGCTGAGCTGAGATGCGTGGTGAGGTGCAAAGCAAAGAGCTGGGTCATCAGGAGATGAGCTTTTACGAGATGAGCTACGACAAGAGCTGAGTGTGTGGTTTTTGGTCAGAGCTGGGTTGGTCGTCAGTGGTGGTCAGTCGTTGCGTAGAGTGGAGGGGTTGCGTTGAGTTGTCGGTGGTGAGGAAGAGTTGGACTAAGCAAGAGAGAAAGAGTCCTGGAGTTAGTGAGAGAGGGAGAGAGAACCCGTCACACCAGACCCCCCACCAGCAGCATTGGCTTGGCTCCACCAAGCAGCTCCGACCCGTTACCCCGCGCACACGACAGGATCGGTGGCATCGGCAGCCGTCGAGGTCCAGCCCGACGTCCCGTGCGGGATCAAACTCCAGCCAGCTCCGTGCCTTCCTCCAGCCACCCACTTCCAGCCATTCCTGCCTACAACTACAAGTTCCCCATTCGTGTACGTGAGTTTGTTCTGTTCGTTCTGTCCTGGGTAGTCAATTAAGTCTGTATAAGCTAGTAATTTTCCCTGTGTCTCTAAAAGCTTCTGTATATTATTTTCTTATCTTTCCTTCTCCTTGGTTATTTTGAGCCTGTAAATAGTAAATAAATTTAGTAGTATTTTCAACCTTTGTTTCGTCTTTTTATTCCTTTTCTTCACATCCGTCGTCTTTGTCTTTTCCCTGATTGAATAGCTGTGGCGCGATACGGCCAACGTCTGGGTGAATCGGGTTTAGTCGGAGAAAAACTGTTCGGCCGCGGCGCCTCCGCTCGGCAAACAACATCCTTAACCGCGGACCGTAACAATATATATATATATTGTTACAGACGCTGTTTTAGATGTTAGTTTACCGAGCGGTTTGGTATTACCGCGTCCGCACAGGTACTCCCTGATTATAACCCTATCCCGCCCGATTCCACTCGAACGTTGGCCAAATCGCGCTATGCTAAATCAATGAAGGAAAGGACACAACGGCTGGGATTAAGGCAACGACACAAGGGGTACAGTTCTCAAGACCTCCGGAGGAGGATATAATATTGGTTATGCAGAAACGGGTAGATTACACGGCAAGAGGTAAAGCACAGCAAGATGGGCACTTAGACACAGTCTTATCTATCCCCGACAGACCACAGACAAACGGGACAAGACTGACTTACACAGGGATTGATGGCAAGGAAGGGCAGGCAGTCGATAGCTCAAGGTGCACCTTGGCTCAGGGACAGGATACAGCTCGGTCCAGTCCAGAGATGCGGGGAGGTATTCAGCGCTTGGAGGTGGCGTCTTCTCTCTCCGTGGTGTGGGCGCATCTGACGTCACCTCCCTCTTCCTGCGCATGTCCAGCGGGGAGTGACACGCCCTCGGCTCGTTAGCTCCGCCCCAGATGGAATCGGTCCGCCGCTTCTTATTGGGTGCGGGGGGTTACCGGGCTCCGCCCTTGACGAGGAGCTGACAGCGAGCCCCTGCGTGGTAACCCCGTCGGAGCACATGTTCAATGGCGGCTAACCAAGCCGGAGTGAGGACGCACACTCCCCGCGCCGCCGCCGCTGTTGTTGTTGTTGTTGTTGTTGTTGTACCATGAGGAAGAGCTGCGGGGAGGTATTGGGAGGTCCTAAACTTTCTAACGGTGCCATACAATCACATTCTGGTGCAACGAAGAGTCAGAATTAATGGAAACGAGTCCTTAACTGACATAGACTAAGAATAACTAGCAAGATGTCCTATAGTTGTCTACGTGAGATGCAGTGAACCTGGGTGCGACATTTAATGGGGGAAATAGGGTAAGGTCGGTTCTACAGAGTGTTGTTTACAGAAAATGGGACTAGGGAATGGGGGATTGGGGATAGTTGGGAAGTATTGGGGAAATAGGGGAATATTTACAAGCGGATATGGATGGAGGCCAAATCCCATATCCGCAACATTGCACCCTTCTCTACCTCGGGGCGACCCGACCCGATAAATTTTTACCTACGTTAGTGTGACACTCAGATGTAGTTCCCTCTACTATTAACTCAACCCTGAGTGCGACAGTTTTACAGATGTTCACAAATGAGTAAATATGTCCCCCTGCGACGTTGCACCCTTCTCCTCACAGAACCACACCCACAGGATAACCGAATCGCGGAAAGAATCCTCAAACTAAACATACAGCCGGTAGGGAGCATTATTTACACAAGACTACACTGATATTTACACTACGATCCAGGACCTGCTCTTTGAGGAACACATGCAGATGTTATGCATAGAGAGAGCACGCATGCCAGCATCGATACACCAACCCACGAGTGCCCTGTGGCCTTACGGCCTTTAATAATGTGCAGAGCACCCCATCCAAGCACCAAAAGCACCACCCTTATTCATACAGTCAGCACCATCCGGTGCACCAATAAAGTGTTCAATAATCACCGGTGGTGTCGCAGCCGGCCGATGTTCTGCCGCTGGTCTTGCCTTGGAGCCCACTTGGTGTTCTAGCTTCCTTAAAAAATAAAGAAAGGCGCCAACCGCGTCCATTTCTGAATTGTGGCCGTCAGGGGGCCAACTAAAAGTGGTTCACCTGTATGGCATAGGTGCCACGTTGACCCATAGGTCCATCAACGGGTGGTGCTTGCCCGCAAGAGAACTGCGGTCCATGGTGGGCGGCCACAAAAATTGCGGTCCATCTGGTGTATCGATCCAGGCAGCAAGCAGCGAAAGTACAGGCCCACAACTGCGGAGCCAGCACCTCTCTCTCCTCTCTCTCTGCCCCAAAGCCAGATCCTCGGAGGTGGGAGACAAAAGAAGAAGACAAGTGAGTAAGGTGGTAAGGGCGCAAAAGTGCACGCAATACAAGGTGATGCACACTGGGGGCACATGGGAACCAGGTGAGACAGGTACGTTCCTACCGTACGCCCCCCCCCCCCACCAGGTAACCTACATTGCCCCTCCCTTACCCCTTACTGTATCCACAAAACACAACACTACCCATAAACATCTACTTTACAAATCAACAAACGTCCCTACTGTCTTCCCCGTTCCTCCCATAAACCAAATTCGTCTTCTCTCCCTCCTAACCAATCAAATTTGCCATTTCCAACTCTCATCACAATTTGCCATCTCCAACTCAACATCAAAATTTGCCATCACCAATTCATCATCAGTCCTTCCTAAGGAGGGAGAGATGGAATCACCCCAATGTCTCATCCACGTTGTGATGCGTCCCACAAATCCACACAGCAATTCTCCTTTCCTGCACACAGAACAAAGAAAACACAGGTGTGGAGTCATCATCACCACAGGTAAGTGGCTGCGTATGGTGCGACAGGTTCATCAATCCTAACTATTTCCTAAATGACTTTAACAACTTTACATTACCCGGGGTCTTTCCCTGCCAATCCATTGGCCAACTTACACTATGGGTTCTAAAAACCAATTCCCATTGCCCAAACTGTGGTGCCTCTCAATTTGGGGTCTCACTCCCCCGATTCATCTCCCGGTGCCTTCGCACAATTTCTGGGCTGTGACGTGTAGCTCTCCCAGCAGGTCTACCCACCTGCACACCTCCACCACTGTAGTTGCCACCCGAGCTTACCTGCTCCTCACCCTAACCTAACTAACTGGGGAAGGCCCTCTCGCCCTCTCACCCCCTCAGTGCCCTCTCTGGCACGGGCTGCCCGATCCACACCCGGGATCCTCAGGCACCCACTGACACTAACGGCTCCCCGAGCCCACCTGCGGCCTCACCTGGCCGACATCCTCACAGTGGTGGAGTGCCCAAACCAACTACACACACTAACAGGCTACATGCCCAGCCATTTCCACAACACTAATGCACCCATCCACAACACCATTCTGCATCCGCACCACAAATGCCAATATCCAACCACAATTTACCTATACCCTCTACCTAACACTTACACTACCCGCCCCGGGTACTCGTGAAAGGGGTCCACTCTTCCCCCATCCACACCTTCGCACCATGCACACCACTCCGTACCACTTACTCCATGTACTCCACACACCTGTACTTGCACACCTGTGCTCTCACACCTGGTGCCACCTGCACCCTTCTCTCCCCAAGCGCATTCGCGCTGATCCACAACACTCACTACTCCACACACTGCTCCACACTGCTCCACACACCTGTCCAGTTCTCACACAGCATCATCTCATCTAACTACTCCCCTCTGAAACTTGCGCTTCCCAGTCGTCCCTTTAAACTATTGCGCTCCCACGTCATTATCATCCACACTAAACTACCTGCGTCCCCACTACAGGTATCAGTCACTAACTAACCTTAACGTCACCTAATGTCATCTTCGCTAGATCCCTACAATATAACCTAACCCACCCGGGCTAGTTTTCACTGCCATCAACCCCATAAGCTATAGCGCATTTGCCCCACCTGTGAGGGATGGTAGAGTTGCCATCCCACCACATCGGGCATCTCCCACTACCAATTTTGCACATCAAATTTCAACAAATCAAAAATTTGCCAATCACTACTCATCATCTGCCAATCATTACTGCCAATCCTTTGCCAATCATCAAATTTTGTTTTTCTAATTTCGGGGCCAAAACACTATCCTCGTCACACAGTCTACTCACTAATGCCTCTCGGTGCGCCAATTCCTGTCCAAAGCCCGGCTTCGTAAAGCCGAGCAATGAATGCGGGTTGTTTGGTGCCAGCGGCTGGATACGTCCCGCATTCGGTGCAGGGAAGGAGGTTTACCCGGGCCGAGATCCCATGCACCATCTCGGCACGGAGCCATCCCATGGCCCGATCTCGACCTGCCGGAATGCCTCAACAAAAGGTGGTCGCCATGACGACCCTTCCTATCGGGCTGCCCGCTCCGCCTAGTGGAGCCCGGACGCGGCCTTTCCAAGCGAGGCCCAGCGTGGATCGCGTACGGCGGTCCTTTCGAACCCGCCGTGGCTCGGATCCCCGCTGGTTCTCGCGGCACGCGAAGCCCGGCACGCACCGAGGGCCCGATTCGGCTATAAGTCGTTCTAACCTCTAACCCGGTTACCGTCGATGCTTCACCTGCATGCTTACATGCATACGCTACCCCTTTCTTGCTCATACCTCCAGCTGTTCCCATGCTCCTCGTACCTTTCCTTACACACCCAGGTACACTCATTCCACTCACAGCCTTGGTCACACACCTGACCACCGAACACTTTGGCACACATTCGTCGGTCGCACACCTCACCAACACACCTCTTCGCGCCCCTTCCTCGGTCACCTCCTCTGTGACAATCACAGGTGTGCTTCCACTCGCACACCCAACCACGTGCCTCACGACCAACTCAAGTGTGCATTCCCACACACGCTCTACCATTCCAGGTGTGCATCCTCCCATGCCAGGTGTACATCCTCGCTCACCTGTCACAACCAACTCACGCTCCGTGTCACTCGTACTACTCTCACCTCCACTCTTGACAGCGCACTCACCCTTACTCTCGACAGCGCACTCTTTCCTCATGCACCCGTCCGTTACACACCTTTCTCGCGCACACTCTCCCGTTACACCCTCTGTAACACTCACCACAGGTGTACACTCTTCCTTACTTTTGACAGCGCACTCTTTCCCCATGCACCTGTCCGTCACACATCTTTCTCGCACACCCTCTCCCGTTACATCCTCTGTAACACTCACCACAGGCGTGCATTCTCCCTTTACACCCTCCGTAACACTCCTCACTACGCGCTCCCATGTGCTCCCTCGCACACGCGCTCCGACCGACTCACTCTCGCCAGCACCCTCACTCCTTGGCACGCACTTTTTCCTCACACACCCCAGAGTCGGACTTTCTCGCACACCTCCTTTTTCGCACACCAGACCTGTCGCACACTTCACCAACGGCCTCTCACGAACACCCGGGTTCATCTCGACCCCCAAGCTTCTTAAATCACCTGGCGCATCATACGCACGACCATATTGGTCACCACTTACACCGGGTCCTCTTTCTCTTCGCTTCTCCTCCATCACCTGCGAATCCCTCATCCGGTTAATGAGCACATCATCACGATCCGAACACAGACTTTGGACCAATTCTTTTACTTCCTCCTTTATCTCTTTCTTATCCTCTCTCCGTCACTTCTTAATTTCGCTCACCCCTTCTTCCACTTCTTCTAATTTCTGCTTCACCTCTTTTATGTCCCGGTACGTCTCCTCAAGCTCGTCCTCTAAGGCTACCTTGACCGTTTCCATGTGCGTCCTCACCTGCCGGTCCTTCGTCTCCATTACCTCTGTCACCTCGTCCAACCTCGTTGTCAGTCCCTCACGTACCATCTGACATTGCTTCTGTGTCGCTATTAAGTCATTTTTTATGTCGTTTTGTGTCGCTCTTAACCCTCCTAGTACCGCAGTGTTCCTTTGAACCTGCTCCGTTACTTCTTTTTGTCCCTCCGTCAGCTGTTCCACCTCCTGCGTCAGGTCCTCTATGCCCCCTTGTAACTTTACAGTCCCCTTTCTCACCTCCTTCTCCATGTGCTCCTTACAGTGCCTCACCTCCTCGCGCACTCCTCCGACCTCCTCACTCACACCTCTTCTGATCTCTTCTCCCATCACTTGCATCTCCTGCCCAGATGCCACCCTCATCTGCTCCATTTCCTCCCTGTGAGCATCCAGTTTGGTTTCTACCCCCATTCTGACCCCCTCTATCTGCTGCCCCATTTGTTTAACTTCCCTTTCCGCTTGGTCCCTCATGTCCCTCAATTTGCCTTCCATACTGTTTTCTAACCCCTCTAACCCCTTTTGCATCCCTTCCATTTGATTCTCTTGAGCGGCCATTCTGTTTTCTACCCCCATTAACCCATTTTTCACCTCTTTTATCCCGTTGTCTAACCCCTCAAATTTGTCGTCTAACTTCCCAAATTTCTTGTCTAATCCCTTAAAATTATTGTCTAACCCCTCACCGGTACCCCTCGCTTCGTCCCTCATTACCCCCATTTGGCCCTCCAATCGCTCACCCTGAGCATCCATCCGGTTCCCCATTACCCCCATTTTGCCCCCCAATTCGTCCCTCATTGCCCCCATACTGTTTTTTAAACCTCCAATTTGGTCTCCCATTTGTCCCATAAGGGCCCCCTTCATTCTGTTTTCCATTTCTTCATTATTCTTGTCCATAAGGGCCTTCATTTGTATAAAAAAAAGGTTCAAATCCATCGGTGGCGCTACTACGGTCGCGGGCGCGGTCGCCGTGGCCATCTGCGAGGCGCCATTTTGCGCGCCCGCAACCTCGTGCGCGACGACGCTATTTTGCGAACCTGCCACCCTCACTGCTTCGCTCTCCTCTTGTCCCTCAATTTGGTCCTGGATCGACCCTGCCTCACTCTCCTCTACCGGAACCCAGCCGTCTTGATCTGCCATAGCGCGACTTTCAAAATTCGGGTTTTTATTTTTGTAAAACACAATCAAATTTCGCCGTTATAATTTTGAACGCGTGAAGCGCGCTTCGGGTCCAATCTCACTCCTCGACACCAATTGTTACTCTAATAGTACAATTGGTGTTCCAAAATTTGGGCCTAACAAATTTAGTCCCAGGTCTGAATCCAACTCCTGACAACCAATTGTTACAGACGCGGTTTTAGATGTTAGTTTACCGAGCGGTTTGGTATTACCGCGTCCGAACAGGTACTCCCCGATTAGAACCCTATCCCGCCCGATTCCACTCGAACGTTGGCCAAATCGCGCTATGCTAAATCAATGAAGGAAAGGACACAACGGCTGGGATTAAGGCAACGACACAAGGGGTACAGTTCTCAAGACCTCCGGAGGAGGATATAATATTGGTTATGCAGAAATGGGTAGATTACACGGCAAGAGGTAAAGCACAGCAAGATGGGCACTTAGACACAGTCTTATCTATCCCCGACAGACCACAGACAAACGGGACAAGACTGACTTACACAGGGATTGATGGCAAGGAAGGGCAGGCAGTCGATAGCTCAAGGTGCACCTTGGCTCAGGGACAGGATACAGCTCGGTCCAGTCCAGAGATGCGGGGAGGTATTCAGCGCTTGGAGGTGGCGTCTTCTCTCTCCGTGGTGTGGGCGCATCTGACGTCACCTCCCTCTTCCTGCGCATGTCCAGCGGGGAGTGACACGCCCTCGGCTCGTTAGCTCCGCCCCAGATGGAATCGGTCCGCCGCTTCTTATTGGGTGTGGGGGGTTACCGGGCTCTGCCCTTGACGAGGAGCTGACAGCGAGCCCCTGCGTGGTAACCCCGTCGGAGCACATGTTCAATGGCGGCTAACCAAGCCGGAGTGAGGACGCACACACACGCCGCCGCTGTTGTTGTTGTTGTTGTTGTTGTTGTACCATGAGGAAGAGCTGCGGGGAGGTATTGGGAGGTCCTAAACTTTCTAACGGTGCCATACAATCACATTCTGGTGCAACGAAGAGTCAGAATTAATGGAAATGAGTCCTTAACTGACATAGACTAAGAATAACTAGCAAGATGTCCTATAGTTGTCTACATGAGATGCGGTGAACCTGGGTGCGACATTTAATGGGGGAAATAGGGGAAGGTCGGTTCTACAGAGTGTTGTTTACAGAAAATGGGACTAGGGAATGGGGGATTGGGGATAGTTGGGAAGTATTGGGGAAATAGGGGAATATTTACAAGCGGATATGGATGGAGGCCAAATCCCATATCCGCAACAATATATATATATATATATATATATATATATATATATATATACATACATATATGTGTGTATATATATATATATATATATATATATATATATATACATATATGTGTGTTTTTTTTGTTACGGTACGCGGTTAAGGATGGTATGTTTGCCGAGCGGAGGCTCCGCGACCGAACAGTTGTTCCCCGACTAAACCCGATTCACCCAAACGTTGGCCGTATCGCGCCACAGATATTCAATGGGGAAAAGACTAAGACGACGAATGCAAAGAGGAAGAAGAAGAAGACGTACAGAAGAGTAACAGGGTTTATTATTATTTACACACACATAAGCAAAAAGAGCAGTCACGGGTATTTACAGCGGACATGAAAAAGCAGGTAACACAGTGCAAATTACTAGCTTACACTGACTTAGTTTACTACCCAGGACAGCACGAACAGAACAAACTCACGTACGCAAATGGATGGAAGGGCAGCGAGCAGGTCCACTCCGGGCGGGAAGCGAGGAGCCGGCAGCTCCTTGTATTCGGCTTTACAGCGCACGCCGGCAGCTCCTTGTATTCGGCTTTACAGCGCACGCCGGCAGGGTCACTCGCTGCCCCGTCAGGGCTTCACGTGGCTGGTTGAAACGGGGCTGGTTGAAGCGGCTCTTTGTCAAAGGCTTTTCGTATCTCTCACGCAACTCCGGTGCAACTCTGAACTCTCTCCCGGTGGACTGCCAACCCTCTTACGCACCTGGACTCATCTGCCGTATCTCTCGTGTCGCTTGTCCCAGCGATCGTCGCACCCATCTCTCCAAACCTTCAGCGCGGGTCTGACACGCCCTCCTCGGTTTCGGTACCGCCCTCCCCCCCCGTGCTCTGTTTCGTGACCTTGTATGGTCATCCCACGGGCTTGTCTCCTTATTTGGGCATGGCGCCGACGGCACGCCCCTCGTGGCGAGCCACGGGCTTGTTTCCTTATTTGGGCATGGGGCTGAACAGCCCCGCCCTTCGTGGCGCACCCTGGGCTTGCCTCTCCCGGGCGACCCCGCCCCTCCTGTTCAAACAGAGCACGGAGCACATATTCACTATAGCAGCGAAATGAGAGGGCGTGCACCCCACGCTTGTGAACTGCTTTACCCGCAGATGGAGAGTTTGGCTGGGAAATGGAATGATTGAAGAGGAGCTATTCTTAATTGATTCGGTGCAATGGAGTGTCATTCTAATGGAAGACAAGGCCTTACTCTAAAACACATAATAAGATATAAGCTACTGAACAAGGGTTTTATCGTGTCCTTAAATGTGGTGTTTCATGGAATAACTACCGGGACGCCCTTTTTACCTTTACACAACTCTGGAGGCAGGAGGGGCCATATTCAAACAATGTTCATCACCATTTCCAATATAATACAACACAATCAAAAAAATGCAATCCTCATATCCGCAACAATATATATATATATATATATATATAGATATATATATGTATATATATATATATATATATATATATATATATATATATATATATATACATATATATATATATATATACATATATATATATATATATACATATATATATATATATATATATATATATATATATATATATATATATATATATATATATATATAATATATATATATATATATATATATATATATATATATACATATATATATATATATATATATATATATATATATATATATATATATATATATATATATATATATATATATATATATATATATATATATATAAATAAAATTCATTTATTTTGTATAGCGCTTTTCATGAAGCCCAAAGGCGCTTTGACAGAGTGCAAAACATAATGCATAACAAAACATGAAAACAACAATTGCAAAAAGACAAGAATCAATAGGGAAATATTTAAAGCAAAAGGAGGGAGAAGGAGAAGTGATAGTCAGGGGTTAAATGCTGTGGGTTGAATGTTGAATGCAGTGCTGAACAGGTGGGTCTTGAGTGATGTTTTGAATGTGGTGAGTGAGGAGGAGTCTCTGATGGTGTGAGGTAGTGAGTTCCAGAGGGTGGGAGCAGCGATGGAGAAGGCCCTGTCCCCCCAGGATCTGAATTTGGTCCGGATGGGGGGGTCAGGAGGTTGGTACCAGCAGAGCGGAGGTTGCGGGTGGGAGTGTGTCTGGAGAGGAGGTCAGCCAGGTAGGATGGGGCCAGGTTATGGAGGGCTTTGTAGGTCAAGAGGAGGATTTTGTACTGGATTCTCTGGGAGATGGTGAGCCAGTGAAGCTTGTAAAGGACGGGGGTGATGTGGTCACGGGTCCGGGAATGGGTGAGTAGACGGGCAGCGGAGTTCTGAATGTATTGGAGTTTATTGGTGATTGTTGAGGGTGAACCATAGAGGAGGCTATTGCAGTAGTCCAGACGGGAGGTGATGAAGGCGTGGATGAGGGTTTCTGCAGCCGTGGAGGAGAGGGATGAGCGGAGACGGGCGATGTTTTTCAGGTGAAAGAAGGCTGTCTTTGTGATCTGTTTAGTGTATTTGTCGAAGGAGAGGGTTTGGTCAAAGAGACCAGGACAAGGTGTCGACCAAAGAGCAAACCAAATATATATATATATATGTACATTATACATACTAGTGTGACTTGGTGTTTGTTTGTGACTGTGACTCATGGTGTTTTGGGTCTTCAGGGCCATTTGGGTCTTCAAGGTCAATTGGATCCTCTGGGCCTTTAAGGGTATTTGGGGTGTTTTGGGTCTTTGGGGTATTTTGGCTCTTCGGTGTCTTCGGGGGGCTTTTGGTCCTTAACGTTCTTTTGTTTCCTCTGGGTCTTTAAGGGTCTTTTGGGTATTTTGGTAATTTGGGGTATTTAAGGGTCTTTTAGGTCCAAGGGGTATTTAAGGGTCTTTGGGGTCTTCAGTGTGTTTTGGGTCTTCAGGGTGTTTTGGGTCTTCAGGGTGTTTTGAGTCTTCAGGGTGTTTTGGGTCTTTGAGGTGTTTTAGGTCTTCTGGGTTTTTTTGGGGCCCTCGCGGTCTTTTGGGTATTTGGGGTGTTTTGGGTCTTCAGGTTATTTTGGGACTTCGGGGTATTTTGGGTCTTCAGGGTATTTTGGGTCTTCAGGGTCTTCTGGGTCTTTGGGGTCTTTTGGGACTTCAATGTCTTTTGGGTCTTTGGGGTCTTTTGGGACTTGATGTCTTTTGGGTATTCGGTGTCTTCAGGAGCTTTTCTGTATTAAGGGTCTTTTGGTTCTTCTGGGTATTTAAGGGTATTTGGGATCTTCAGGGTGTTTGGGTCTTCAGGGTCTTTTGGGTCTTCGGGGTGTTTTGGGTCTTCGCGGTGTTTTGCGTCTTCAGGATATTTTGGGTGTTCAGGGTGTTTTGGGTATCCGTGGTATTTTGGGTCTCCGGGGTCTTTTGGGTATTTGGGGTCTTTTGGGTGTTCAGGGTGTTTTGAGTCTTCGGGGCCATTTGGGTCTTCAGGGTCTTTTTGAGCCTCAGGGCCTTCAAGGGTATTTTGGGGGCTTTGGGGTGTTTTGGGTCTTTGGAGTCTTTGGGGTATTTTGTGTCTTTAAGGGTATTTTGGGTCTTCAGGGGTGTTGGTGGTCTTAAGAGTCTTGGGGGACTTAAAGGTTCGTCAAAGGTCTGAGGGGTCTCAGCGGTCTAAACATAATTAAGAGGGTGTTAAGTTTATTTGAAGAAGAAGAAGAAGACGTTTCGTCGCATAAAAACATGACCATATAAGTTTGCTCTATTATAATAAGATATATACATTATACATTTTTATACGATATATATATATATATATATGTATATATATATATATATATATATCAGTCACTATGCGACCTTCATATCATCAGTGGAGAACCGCCAGCAAGGTGTCCCATACAGCTGCTGCTGCACCTTGCTGGGAGCGATACGCACCGCCTGCCACGCGGTGACGTTATCTCTGGTATCCACTCATCATATGGAGTCGACCTGGTTGCGGTTGGGAGTTACTAATAATGGTATCTGTAATCTGGTTCTCCAACCTAATGAGCGGACAACATGACGTCATCGCCATGCACGTCCGCCTTGCCTGCAAAGTTCCAGAGGAACCATCTAGCAGTGCGTCATTACGGATTATAAATACAGATACTGTCACAAGTGCATGCAAAACTCACAGTTACTTAGTAACTCCCAACCGCAACCAGGTCGACTCCATATGATGAGTGGATACCAGAGATAACGTCACCGCGTGGCAGGCGGTGCGTATCGCTCCCAGCAAGGTGCAGCAGCAGCTGTATGGGACACCTTGCTGGCGGTTCTCCACTGATGATATGAAGGTCGCATAGTGACTGATATAAAAACCGAAAGGGTCACAGAGTTACAAGTGTATGGAAAGCCTCACTGCGTTGCCCTGATGAAGCCCCAACAAGGGTGAAACCAGGTCGGTAACTGTGAGTTTTGCATGCACTTGTGACAGTATCTGTATTTATAATCCGTAATGACGCACTGCTAGATGGTTCCTCTGGAACTTTGCAGGCAAGGCGGACGTGCATGGCGATGACGTCATGTTGTCCGCTCATTAGGTTGGAGAACCAGATTACAGATACCATTATTAGTAACTCCCAACCGCAACCAGGTCGACTCCATATGATGAGTGGATACCAGAGATAACGTCACCGCGTGGCAGGCGGTGCGTATCGCTCCCAGCAAGGTGCAGCAGCAGCTGTATGGGACACCTTGCTGGCGGTTCTCCACTGATGATATGAAGGTCGCATAGTGAATGATATAAAAACCGAAAGGGTCACAGAGTTACAAGTGTATGGAAAGCCTCACTGCGTTGCCCTGATGAAGCCCCAACAAGGGCGAAACCAGGTCGGTAACTGTGAGTTTTGCATGCACTTGTGACAGTATCTGTATTTATAATCCGTAATGACGCACTGCTAGATGGTTCCTCTGGAACTTTGCAGGCAAGGCGGACGTGCATGGCGATGACGTCATGTTGTCCGCTCATTAGGTTGGAGAACCAGATTACAGATACCATTATATATATATATATATATATATATATTTTATAAACAGGAATTAAATTTATGCGTGGGGCTAAGTGTTAAAAACTCAACACGGGACTCGAACCAAGGGCCTCCATCAGTTTCACGGCAACAGCCCACTGCGCTATTGAGCCAGCCAAAATCTCCTCAGAATTTTCCACACTTAACACTGAGAGCTTTATAATGGCCGATGTCTTATGTGCCTGCTGCTCAGCGGACCCAGGATGTGAGCGTAAGTATATGTATGTGTACGTATGTGTATGCAAGTACAGTCACGTGAAAAAGTAAGTACACCCCAAGTAAAGTTTTGACTTTTTCAACATATTTCAACATACAGCTATTTGATCTTCATTTCAACAATATTGATAGATAAAGGTGATATAATATAACAAATATCATGAAATATTTACATTTTGTAGTACATTGTATCTATCTATAATTCCAGTAATCTCTGTACGTTTGTACGTTTGTACGTCTGTACGTCTGTTTGTCTGTGACCGCTGTTTCTCGACAACCACGGGTCCGATATACTTTTAACTTGCCAGGTATATTGCTGGGGACCCGAGGATGTGCCTTTTCAAGGTTTCATATTAATCGGACAATTACTTACCGAGCTATGTCCAAAAAACGATTCAACCAATCAGAGAGCAGCGAACTATCGCGTGTGCCGAACGTGGCGGACACACTCTGCCTCGGATGGCACATTTGAGAGCGTATTCATTTATTTCACGTTTGCAAACTATGTTGGCGCTATGTTGGCGTTAAACGATGTTTTAAAACTAATAAAAACGAATTTGCGATTCATTCGCTTTCCTGCGCGTTTGTGCACGCGATGGCGATTTCTTTACCAAACTCCGGAAGCCGTTCGCTTTGGACCAAACCATTTCATGTAAATAGAGGGGGGGGATTGTCACTGTACTCGCAAGCCGTTCGCTTTGGACCAAACCATTTCATGTAAATAGAGGGGGGGGATATAATTTTAGATATAGATATAGTACGGGCAATGCCCTAGTAATTTAAATAAACAAAAATGCAAATTTCGCATGTGGAAAAAGTAAGTACACCCTTGGATCTAATAGGTGGTATTGCCCCCTTTGGCAGAAACAACCTCAAGTAGGCGTTTCTTATAACTGTCTACCAGTCTCTGACATCGACTGGGAGAAATATTTGCCCACTCCTCCATGCAGAATTCTTTTAGCTGTGCGATGTTTGAGGGGTTTCTTGCATGCACAGCTCGTTTCAAATCCCCCCACATCTCGATGGGATTTAGATCCGTGCTTTGACTTGGCCATTCCAGAACCCTACATTTCTTTCTTTTCAGCCATTCCTTGGTGGATTTACTGGCATGTTTGGGGTCATTGTCATGTTGCAAGGTCCACCTTCGGTTGAGCTTCAATTTTCCGACAGATGGCCTCACATTATCCTCAAGCACCCTCTGGTACAATGAAGAATTCATAGTGGATTATATGATGGTGAGCTGCCCAAGCCCTGATGCAGCAAAGCTGCCCCAAACCATAATATTTCCACCACCATGCTTTACAATTGGTATCAGGTTCTTGTGGTCAAATGCTGTCTTTGGTTTTCGCCAAACATGTCTTCTGCTACTGTGGCCAAATAGCTCCACCTTTGACTCATCTGTCCAGAGCACATTGCTCCAGAAGTGCTGGTCTTTGCAGAGGTGTTCATTAGCAAACTTTAGTCTTGTCCTGATGTTCTTTCTGGAAAGCAAAGGTTTCCTCCTGGCACACCTCCCATGTAGATCAAATTTGTGCAGCCTCTTTCTAATGGTAGACTCGTGCACTTTGACATCAACAGTGGCAAGAGCTACCTGTAGGTCCCCTGATGACATTCTGGGGTTCTTAGAGACATCTTTCAGCATCTTGCGGTCTGCTCTCGGGCTGAACTTGCTGGGGTGGCCTGGCCTGAACAAGTTGGCAGTTGTTTGGAATCTTCTCCACTTGTAGATGATCTTCCGGACAGTCGAATGATTGATTTCAAATTGTTTGGAGATCTTTTTAAATCCCTTCCCAGACTCGTAGGCATCTATAACCTTCTTTCTGAAGGCCTCAGAGAGCTCTTTTGATCTAGGCATGGTGACGCCACACACTTCAATAACAAAGAGCAAACCAAACGAAATGTCTGAGGTTTAAATAAGACAGGTTCCTCCAAGATCCTCTCTAACGATGTTCTAATCATTTGCACCTGAGCTGGTGCACCTGATTCTAATTTTAGGTATTTGAAGTAGTGATAAATGTAGGGGTGTACTTACTTTTTCCACATGCGAAATTTGCATTTATGTTTATTTAAATTATACAATGGACTACAAAATGTAAATGTTTCATGATATTTGTTATGTTATATCGCCTTTATCTATCAATATTGTTGAAATGAAGATCAAATAGCTGTATGTTGAAATATGTTGAAAAGGTCAGAACTTTACATGGGGTGTACTTACATTTTCACGTGACTGTATATGCAGAAGTGCATTGGAGATTAACTCATCCGTATTAATTCACGTATCCTATCACCTTCTAGCCAAAGGAAGCTGCATAACTGCCACCTTGAAAGGCTACACAAGGTAAGCCCTATGCTGTTTCAAACTCTTCCCAGAGTCCCTCCACAGCTGTAACGACATTTACATATAGTACATACAAGAGAATCCCAATGCTACACACACCGTCACACCGTCAGCTTTCATTGCTTATTGGTGAATCATCAGTGACAGCGTAGACAGAAACGCGTACCATCGAGGCTCCCAAACCTGTACCACATGCAAGCGTCAAGTAGTCAACCTACAATGAAAAACAAAGACCCACCCACATCTCTCACATGTGAATGGAGAGAATAACCAACCAGCTCTCACCTAATCAATTACCCCAGGTGGCTAGGATTAGAGATGAGATTTGTTTTGCTTGTTTATTTTAATATAAAATGTAAAAATAAACTGTTGCAGTGAGAAAAAAGAAAAGGATTGTTTGACTGACAATGACGACGGCTGTGGCGACTGAAGGGAGGGAGGGAGGAGGTGAGTGCTGAGTGGTGGTGAACCGTGGGGTCTCCATAATGACGGTGTTCATCACAACTAGTCTGTAACATCTCTTGACACCCTGCAATCGCTATCACTAACTTTTTCGCATTTAGAGGTGTTATTGCTTGTGCACTGGCTCTTACTTTTTTATTGTCCTTTATTGCGCCCACTGTCGAGGTCGCAAGGCCCAGTACTTTTGCAATGTCACTCAGTTTTTCAACAACAGTGTGATAGTTGCATCCTGCTGCACTTTCTTTGCATCCCGCTGCACTTGGGGTCGGTGGGAAGGGGAGGATGATGAGTTTGGGTGGTGGGGGTCGTTAATACTTCAAATATTCTCGAATTTAAACGTAGATGGTGACATCATTTGTTTACGCATGAGTTCGGAGAGTCGGATGTTATATCAAATGTGGAAAGGCAGTACGGTAACACTAATACAGTACGTATGTATGTACATCTCGCCTCCAAAAGTTTACATACAATGCTAACTTGTTCAAAAATATAACCCGAGGGCACCTATAATACGCAAGTTGACTTGAAGTGCATATATACTCTTGCCCATAGGTCATGTGGTGTATGTAAAACTTATGAAGAGAAAAAATAACTGTTTTTAGATTCAAATTTCCGTTCTGAATTTTGCTTTCCGTTATATGAATTTTAGTCATGACTTCTTGGTGTCCGTTATAGCAAATTTCCTTGAAGTGAATTTCATAATGCAGGGGACTACTGTACCTCAAATAGGTTTCTTACCTTTTAAAGGACTGACTTTGCAGAGTAAACAGGGAAGAGAGTAAAACAAGAGCCTATAAACAAAAGTGGAATGAACCAATTGAATTAAAAGTACACAGAGGTAAATTGAAACACTCAAGCTTTTGTACAATGATAATAAATAAACCAAAATCAATCCCACTAGGTGTCACAGATCACACTCATACAACAAGACAATAATGCGGGCGATACTTCCCTTCCCATCTGATGCGCAATGTGGACGCCGGACTCAATGAAACCCGCTTTGCAAACCAGATGCATACAAGAGCCAGTGTCGAGTAGCTCCCAAGATGAAGTAAAACCAAATGATCAGCACGATGAAGATCAGTCATGAGGATGTCCAGCGACGATCAGCCTCCACCAGGCTTCGTGGATCCCTTTGTCCTCCAAGTGAGGCCTTCTGGTTTGCCCTTCGTCCTCTTCCTCTAGGCCCTCAAAAAACACAGGGTGATCTCAGCTTGGGTCAATCCCAAAATTTCAGAGAAATCCACTTGTTTGTGCTCCTTTCACACGAGGCATTTTGATCTCTCCAAAGACACACACGATCCCTCTTTCTCGTCCTCATCTCCAGGTCTCTCTTTTGTATCCTCCCTACAATATATATATTGCATACAGAATCGAGGCTCGTGTAAGAGCTAACACATTGAACATGAAAACCTGCACAGACATATAACACATACAATGAAGGAGCAGGAGAAAAGAGGGGGAGAGCGAGGGAAGCGCACAAACACAACAGTAGAGAACAGGGACGTCAGTAGATCTGTGGGAGTGGGAGGGCTGGGGGATGAGGGAGGGGTACACAGTATATAGCAAATGAACACTACTAGGAATTTCAGGAAATAAGTTGGGGATTGAAAGAGGTGGATTTGGGGTGTTTTAATGGGGGTAGAAAAGATCAAGGTTTTGGATGGGGGAAGACAAGAGATGGTGGTGAACAGCTGTTTTAAAGACCTGGAGGGAGGAGAGGGATTGAAGAGTGTGGGAGATTGTTCCACAGGCAGGAGTAAAGAGGTATGAAAGAGTGAAGGTGAGCAGAGTCTTGATTTTGGCAGTTTCACCAGAAGAGGGTTGCTGGCAGCTCTTGTGTGTCCTGCAGGAATATTTGGGGGGCAGAGCACAGACAGAGCAGGGGGAGTAAGGCCGGAGAAGAGTCGGTAGAAGACAGAAAGACCACCAACCTGCCTGCGGTGAGCAGTAAAAGGCCCTCAGAATCAGCTTCATCGCGGGAGATTCCAATGATTCTGAATGCTTTGGTTTCAACTGCTTCTGAGCTGCGGATGAAAGCTTTGTATGTGGTGAGGAGCTTACCGGTGCAGCTGGCGATCATCTCTCCTTATGATTCTGCGGGGACGTCCTGGCCTCGGCATTGGAGTAGGGACACCCCTCTGAGCATTTCGTTTCAGGATCTTTGACACCTGACCTTGAGTGATGCCATACTGCCGAGCAATAGCACGCTGTTTCATGCCAGAATTTCGTAAAGCCACCACTCCATGACAAACAGCATTGTCAAGTTGACGGACCATCTCCAGAGGAAGCAGCAATAACTTTTGTAGACGTGCAGCAGTTGTTTTCCACGAATACAGAACGCAACAACCCTTATATACCCGATTGTGAAGCCAATCATCAAATGTACCTGTCCTTACATTTTGTCACACCACCTGTGATATTATCCTGTTGTTGACTTCTTGCTGCGAAAGACAATCAGTGACATGGTTCTTTTGACAAAGAAATCACTGAAGCATAAAAGAAACTCACCAGATTGATATACTACACATACATATTGTTACGGACATGACTTATTAAGATGTTATGCTGGGCCGAGCGGAATGGCCGCCGTGTTCGCACAAGTTACCCGATTATACTCGAACGTTGGCCGAATCGCGCTATGCTAGATCAATGAAGGAAAGGACACAACGGCTGGGTTAAATGACACGACACCAGGGGTACAGTTCTCAAGACCTCCGGAGGAGGTTATAATATGGGTTTGCAGAACGTTTAGATTACACGGCACAAGAGGTACAGCACAGAAAGGTGGGCACTTAAACACGGTCTTATCTTAGCCCCGACAGACCACAGATAAACGGGACAAGACTGACTCACACAGGGATTGATGGCAAGGGAGGGCAGGCAGTCGATGGCTCAAGGTGCACCTTGGCTCAGGGGCAGAATCGACCCGGTCCGGTCCAGAGATGCGGGAGGTATCTCTCAGCGCTAGGAGGTGACGTCCTTTCTCCTTCGTAGCTCAGGCGCATCTGACGTCACCTCCGTCCTCCTGTGCATATCCAGCGGGGAGTGACACGCCCTCGGCTCGTTAGCTCCGCCCCAGATGGAATCGGTCCGCCGCTTCTTATTGGGTGCGGGGGGTTACCGGGCTCCGCCCTTGACGAGGAGCTGACAGTGAGCTCCTGTGTGGTAACCCGGTCGGAGCACATGGTCAATGGCGGCTAACCAAGCCGGAGTGAGGACGCGCACTCCCCGCGCCGCTGTTGTTGTTGTTGGTGTTGTTGTTTCATGAGGAAGAGATGCGGGGAGGTATTGGGAGGTCCTAAACTTACTACTGGTGCCATACAATCACATTCTGGTGCAACGAAGAGTCAGAATTAATGGAAACGAGTCCTTAACTGACATAGACTAAGAATAACTAGCAAGATGTCCTATAGTTGTCTACGTGAGATGCGGTGAACCTGGGCACGACATTTAATGGGGGAAAAAGGGGAAGGTCGGGGCTACAGAGTGTTGTTTACAGACAATGGGACTAGGGAATGGGGGATTGGGGATAGTTGGGGAGTATTGGGGAAATAGGGGAATATTTACAAGCGGATATGGATGGAGGCCAAATCCCATATCCGCAACATTGCACCCTTCTCTACCTCGGGGCGTCCCGACCCGATAAATTTTTACCTACTTTAGTGTGGCACTCAGATGTAGTTCCCTCTACTATTAACTCTACCCTGAGTGCGACAGTTTTACAGATGTTCACAAATGAGTAAATATGTCCCCCTGCGACGTTGCACCCTTCTCCTCACCGAAACACACCCACAGGATAACCGAATCGCGGAAAGAATCCTCAAACTAAACATACAGCCGGTAGGGAGCATTATTTACACAAGACTACACTGATATTTACACTACGATCCAGGACCTGTTTTTGGAGGAACACATGCAGATGTTATGCATAGAGAGAGCACGCATGCCAGCATCGATACACCAACCCACGAGTGCCTTACGGCCTTTAATAATGTGCAGAGCACCCCATCCAACCACCAAAAGCACCACCCCATAACACAGTCAGCACCATCCGGTGCACCAATAAAATGTTCAACGTCACCGGTGGTGTTGCAGCCGGCCGATGTTCTGCCGCTGGTCTTGCCTTCTCGAAGTGCACTTGGCCTTCTGGCTTCTTTAAAAATAAAGAAAGGCGCCAACCGCGTCCATTTCTAAATTGTGGCCATCAGGGGCCAACTATTAGTGGTTCACCTGTATGGCATAGGTGCCACGTTGACCCATAGGTCCATCAACGGGTGGTGCTTGCCCGCAAAAGAACTGCGGTCCATGGTGGGCGGCCACAAACATTGCGGTCCATATGGTGTATCGATCCCGGCAGCAAGCAGCGAAAGTGCAGGCCCACAACTGCGGAGCCAGCACCTCTCTCTCCTCTCTCTCTGCCCCAAAGCCAGATCCTCGGAGGTGGGAGACAAAAGAAGAGGACAAGTGAGTAAGGTGGTAAGGGCGCAAAAGTGCACGCAATACAAGGTGATGCACACTGGGGGCACATGGGAACCAGGTGAGACAGGTACGTTCCTACCGTACGCCCCCCCCCCCCACCAGGTAACCTACATTGCCCCTCCCTTACCCCTTACTGTATCCACAAAACACAACACTACCCATAAACATCTACTTTACAAATCAACAAACGTCCCTACTGTCTTCCCCGTTCCTCCCATAAACCAAATTCCTCTTCTCTCCCTCCTAACCAATCAAATTTGCCATTTCCAACTCTCATCAAAATTTGCCATCTCCAATTCAACATCCAAAATTTGCCATCACCAATTCATCATCAGTCCCTCCTAAGGAGGGAGAGATGGAATCACCCCAATGTCTCATCCACGTCGTGATGCGTCTCACAAATCCAAACAGCAATTCTCATTTCCTGCACACAGAACAAAGAAACACAGGTGTGGAGTCATCATCACCACAGGTAAGTGGCTGCGTATGGTGCGACAGGTTCATCAATCCTAACTATTTCCTAAATGACTTTAACAACTTTACATCACCCGGGGTCTTTCTCCTGCCAAACCATTGGCCCTCTTACACTATGGGTTCTAAAAACCAATTCCCATTGACCAAACTGTGGTGCTTTTCAATTTGGGGTCTCACTCCCCCGATTCATCTCCCGGTGCCCTCGCACAATTTCTGGGCCGCGACGGGTAGCTCTCCCAGCAGGTCTACCCACCTGCACACCTCCACCACTGCAGTTGCCTCCGAGCTTACCTGCTCCTTACCCTAACCTAACTACCTGGGGAAGGCCCTCTGGCGCTCTCCCCACTCGGTGCCCTCTCTGGCACTGGGCTACCCGGGTCCGTCCTCCAGATCCTCGGGCCCCACTGACACTAACGGCTCCCAGAGCCCACCTGCGGCCTCACCTGGCCGACATCCTCACAGTGGTGGAGTGCCCAACCAACTACACACACTAACAGGCTACACGCCCAGCCATTTCCACAACACTAATGCACCCATCCGCAATACCATTCTGCAACCGCACCACAAATGCCAATATCCAACCACAATTTACCTATACCCTCTACCTAACACTTACACTACCCGCCCCGGGTATCCGTGATGGGGGTCCACTCTTCCCCCATTCACACCTTCGCACCATGCACACCACTCCGTACCACTTACTCCAACTCTCTCCACACACCTGTACTTGCACACCTGTGCTCTCACTCTTGGTGCCGCCTGCACCCTTCCCTCCCCAAGCGCATTCGCGCTGATCCACAACACTCACTACTCACACACTGCTCCACACACCTGTCCAGTTGCACACCTGTGCAATCACACCTGTTCAATTCTCAACCACACGGCAACATCTCATCTAACTACTCCCCTCTGAAACTTGCGCTTCCCAGTCGCCCCTTTAAACTATTGCGCTCCCTCGTCATTATAATCCACACTAATCTACCTGCGTCCCCACTACAGGTATCAGTCACTAACTAATCTTAACGTTACCTACTGTCATCTTCGCTAGATCCCTATCAATATCCTAACCCACCCGGGCTAGTTTTCACTGCCATACACCCCATAAGCTATTGCGCATTTGCCCCACATGGGAAGGGTGGCAGGGATGCCACCCTTACCCACCGGGCCCATCGCTCACTACCAATTTTGCACATCAAATTTCAACAAATCAAAAATTTGCCAATCACTACCCATCATCTGCCAATCATTACTGCCAATCCTTTGCCAATCATCAAATTTTGTTTTTCTCTAATTTTGGGTCCAAAACACTAACCTCATCACCCAGTCTACTCACTAATGCCTCTCGGTGCGCCAATTCCTGTCCAAAGCCCGGCTTCGTAAAGCCGAGCAATGAATGCGGGTTGTTTGGTGCCAGCGGCTGGATACGTTCCGCATTCGGTGCAGGGAAGGAGGTTTACCCGGGCCGAGATCCCACGCACCATCTCGGCGTGGAGCCATCCAATGTCCCGATCTCGACCTGCCGGCACGTCTCAACAAAACGTGGTCGCCATGACGACCCTTCCTATCCAGCTGCCCGCTCCGCCTAGTGGAGCACGGACGCGGCCGTTCAAAGCGAGGCCCGGCACGCACCGAGGGCCCGATTCGGCTATGAGTCGTTCTAACCTCTCACCCAGTTACCGTCGATGCTTCACCTGGATGCTTACATGTATACGCTACCCCTTGCTTGCTCATACCTTTCCTTACACACCCAGGTACCCTCATTCCGCTCACCGACTTGGTCACACACCTGACCACCGAACACCTTGGCACACATTCGTCACCCGCACACCTCACCAACACACCTCTTCGCGCCCCCTCCTCGGTCACCTCCTCTGTGACAATCACAGGTGTGCTCTCACTCGCACACCCAACCACGTGCCTCACTACCAATTCCAGCATGCATTCCCACTCACGCTCTACCATTCCAGGTGTGCATCCTTCCATTCCAGGTGTGCATCCTCGCTCACCTGTCACAACCAACTCACGCTCCGTGTCACTCTCACTACTCTCACCTCCATTCTTGACAGCGCACTCACCCTTACTCTCGACAGCACACTCTTTCCTCAGGCACCTGTCCGTTACACACCTTTCTCGCGCACACTCTTGCGCACACTCTCCCGTCACACCCTCTGTAACACTCACCACCGGCGTGCATTCTTCCTTGCCTTTGACAGCGCACTCTTTCCCCATGCACCTGTCCGTCACACACCTTTCTCGCGCACACTCTTGCGCACACTCTCCCGTCACACCCTCTGTAACACTTACCACACCGCGCTTCCATGTGCTCCCTCGCACACGCGCTACGACCGACTCACTCTCGCCAGCACCCTCACTCCTTGGCACGCACTTTTTCCTCACACACCCCAGAGTTGGACTTTCTCGCACACCTCCTTTTTCGCACACCAGACCTGTCGCACACTTCACCAACGGCCTCTCACGAACACCCGGGTCCATCTCGACCCCCAAGCTTCTTAAATCCCCTGGCACATCATACGCACGACCATATTGGTCACCACTTACACCGGGTCCTCTTCCTCTTCGCTTCTCCTCCATCACCTGCGAATCCCTCATCCGGTTAATGAGCACATCATCACGATCCAAACACAGACTTTGGACCAATTCTTTTACCTCCTCTTTTATCTCTTTCTTATCCTCTCTCCGTCACTTCTTAATTTTGCTCACCCCTTCTTCCACTTCTTCTAATTTCTGCTTCACCTCTTTTATGTCCCGGTACGTCTCCTCAAGTTCGTCCTCTAAGGCGACCTTGACCGTTTCCATGTGCGTCCTCACCTGCCGGTCCTTCGTCTCCATTACCTCTGTCACCTCGTCCAACCTCGTTGTCAGTCCCTCACGTACCATCTGACAATCCCCTCTTCGTCGCTATCAAGTCGTTTTTTATGTCGTTTTGTGTCGCTTTTAACCCTCCTAATACCGCAGTGTTCCTTTGAACCTGCTCCGTTAGTCCTTTTTGTCCCTCCGTCAGCTGTTCCACCTCCTGTGTCAGGTCCTCTATGCCCCCTTGCAATTTTACAGTCCCCTTTCTCACCTCCTTCTCCATGTGCTCCTTACAGTGCCTCACCTCCTTGCGCACTCCTCCGACCTCCTCACTCACACCTCTTCTGATCTCTTCTCCCATCACTTGCATCTCCTGCCCAGATGCCGCCCTCATCTGCTCCATTTCCTCCCTGTGAGCATCCAGTTTAGTTTCTACCCCCATTCTGACCTTCTCTATCTGCTGCCCCATTTGTTTAACTTCCCTTTCCGCTTGGTCTCTCATGTCCCTCAATTTGCCTTCCATCCTGTTTTCTAACCCCTCTAACCCATTTTTCACTCCCTCTATCTGATTCTCCTGGGTAGCCATTCTATTTTCTACCCCCGTTAACCCCTCCTGTAATTCCCCTAATCTATTGTCTAATTTCCCAAATTTCTTGTCTAATCCCTTAAAATTATTGTCTAACCCCTCACCGGTACCCCTCGCTTCGTCCCTCATTACCCCCATTTGGTTTCCCAACCGCTCACTATCAGCCCTCATTCCCACAATTTGGTCTCCCATTTGTTCCATAAGGGCCCTCATTTGCAGGAGGAAAAGGTTCGAATCCACCAGCGGCGCTACCACGGTCGCGGGCGTGGTCGCCGTGGCCATGTGCGAGGCGCCATTTTGCGCACCCGTAACCTCGTGCGCGACGACGCTATTTTGCGACCCTGCCACCCTCACTGCTTCGCTCTCCTCATGTCCCTCAATTTGGTCCTGGATCGACCCTGCCTCACTCTCCTCTACCGGAACCCAGCCGTCTTGGTCTGCCATAGCGCGACTTTCAAAATTCGGGTTTTTAATTTTTTTTGTAAAACACAATTAAATTTCGCCGTTATAATTTCGAGCGCGTGAAACGCGCTCCGGGACCGATCCCACTTCCCGACACCAATTGTTACTCTAATAGTACAATTGGTGTTCCAAAATTTGGGCCTAACAAATTTAGTCCCAGGTCCGAATCCAACTCCTGACAACCAATTGTTACGGACACGACTTATTGAGATGTTATGCTGGGCCGAGCGGAATGGCCGCCGTGTTCGCACAAGTTACCCGATTATACTCGAACGTTGGCCGAATCGCGCTATGCTAGATCAATGAAGGAAAGGACACAACGGCTGGGTTAAATGACACGACACCAGGGGTACAGTTCTCAAGACCTCCGGAGGAGGTTATAATATGGGTTTGCAGAACGTTTAGATTACACGGCACAAGAGGTACAGCACAGAAAGGTGGGCACTTAAACACGGTCTTATCTTAGCCCCGACAGACCACAGATAAACGGGACAAGACTGACTCACACAGGGATTGATGGCAAGGGAGGGCAGGCAGTCGATGGCTCAAGGTGCACCTTGGCTCAGGGGCAGAATCGACCCGGTCCGGTCCAGAGATGCGGGAGGTATCTCTCAGCGCTAGGAGGTGACGTCCTTTCTCCTTCGTAGCTCAGGCGCATCTGACGTCACCTCCGTCCTCCTGTGCATATCCAGCGGGGAGTGACACGCCCTCGGCTCGTTAGCTCCGCCCCAGATGGAATCGGTCCGCCGCTTCTTATTGGGTGCGGGGGGTTACCGGGCTCCGCCCTTGACGAGGAGCTGACGGTGAGCCCCTGTGTGGTAACCCCGTCGGAGCACATGGTCAATGGCGGCTAACCAAGCCGGAGTGAGGACGCGCACTCCCCGCGCCGCTGTTGTTGTTGTTGGTGTTGTTGTTTCATGAGGAAGAGATGCGGGGAGGTATTGGGAGGTCCTAAACTTACTACTGGTGCCATACAATCACATTCTGGTGCAACGAAGAGTCAGAATTAATGGAAACGAGTCCTTAACTGACATAGACTAAGAATAACTAGCAAGATGTCCTATAGTTGTCTACGTGAGATGCGGTGAACCTGGGCACAACATTTAATGGGGGAAAAAGGGGAAGGTCGGGGCTACAGAGTGTTGTTTACAGACAATGGGACTAGGGAATGGGGGATTGGGGATAGTTGGGGAGTATTGGGGAAATAGGGGAATATTTACAAGCAGATATGGATGGAGGCCAAATCCCATATCCGCAACAATATACTTGCCCAGATACGTACACATAGATACATACACATACATATACTTGCCCAGAAAGGACTCTGCATGATGGAGGATTCCCAGTCGGTGATTGGCTTTGGAGGCCAGCTTGGAAATGTGGTTTACCCAGGAAAGATCATGGCAGATAGTGAGACCCAAAAGCTTGAGTGATCGAACTTCTTCAAGCGGATTGTTGAGAAAGTAGATGGGAGGGTTGTCCAGATGGTCTTTTCGGAGAGACAAAGTGAGAGCGTGAGATTTGTCAGGATTGAAAGACATGTTCCACTTGTTTGACCAGTTTGTGATGTTATCCAGGTCTGCAGAGAGTGAAGAGGCTGCTCCCTGCCGATCTGACGGTTGGGATATGGAGCGGCAGAGATTGGAGTCATCAGCAAAGAGATGGAGAGGATTTTCCAGAGTCAGAGAGATCATTAATGAAGACAAATTCCTCCTCAAATGAACACAATTCCTTCCTTCTCAAAGCGAGGTCTCTCCTGGCAGTCCCAGCCATCGGGTGGCCCCAATAAAAATAAATGCACATTGGTACTTCCAGCTCCACAGCACATTATGCCACCATGGCTGATACATACTGGCCAGCCAGATCGTGATGGCCTTTCGCACACTTTCGTGACATGTGTGCCTCGAGGAAAATTCTCACCTAACTCCACCGACAAATACAGGTCTTTACACCCACAAAATTAGTCTAACCTGTCTATAAATTACACACGCTGCCTCTTCAGCATCACGTGTAGCAAACGACTTAGACCTACTCTTACAGGTCCATGTTACAATTGTTACATGGCAATCTAACCTACTAAAAACACACATGTCATACTACACTTACCTCAGTCTAGTTAAGGATCCCTTCCTTCCACGTAACAATATATATAATGTTGACCCTTCCGTCCTTCGGTGTAAATTTGGGTGATTAGTGACATGACAGCTCAGTATAAAACTGCTGTCTTTTATCCTCTTTTTGCTTTTAGAAATGATAGAAACTCCAGGTTTCAACCCTATCTGTATCGTAGACCATGCTGTACTTTGTAGGAGGTTTTTAATGTGATAATCCATCCTGCTTTCATTTCTAGATATCTAAAGATCTCACTAATCACTATAACCTCAAAAGACTGCAGATGAAAACTGTTAGAAAAGTTTTGCTCTTGCATTAGCATTGGCCTTTCTCCGTTTAGAACAAATTGTTCCAACTTGATCTCAATTCCCATCACTGCACATATTAATGCCATAAATCTGTAATAACAACGCAAGCCTACATACACCCAGTTTACAGTGTGAATCAGATGCCTTTTGCTATTAGGCTTAATTAGGATTAATACGAATTATGGACAATGCTTTTATTTGGATTCAACTCATTTTAAGAACAAGAACTTCATTCCAAAGAGCGGAAGCATATTCCAATTGATTGTGAATAATTGTTCAGTGAACATTGAGAAACTGATCATATTAAAGGATGTCTATCAAACTTTATGAAGAAACCCTGATGTACCGTATAAAATGAACGTTGGAATTACTTTCAAATCTAGGCATATTACATCTTATTTAAATTCACACAAATATAAATGCACACACATACACAGTATGTAATCCAGTTGCTTGATATGTTTATGTTCCTTGACATTCACATGAGAGTCTTGTATTATACAAAATTTCAATACCTTGGACAGTCGAAAGTGTAAATACCTTTTTACCCCCTTTTTTCGAATCTACCTCCTTCTCTTATTAGTCCCCTACACCGGAGGGGACTAGAGGATTGCACGCCGTCCCTCCGTCTGTCAGTCCGTCAGTCTGTCCGTCTGTCAGTCTGTCAGTCCGTCACGTAAAGAACAGTTTTCCGGACTTTTTTTCGAAACTCTTAATGCTAATGATTTCAAACTTGACACATGGTTTCCTCATGATAAGTTACAGATCAAGTTCACGACGTTTCGATGATTTTTGACAAAGTTATGGCACTTTGAACTTTGGGAATTCTGATAATTCTGATGATCCTTAACTCAGTGCCATTTTAAGTTTTAATTTCCTTTAAAAAAGATTTTCTCTCGAATAATTGGACCGATTGAGATCATATTTTCACCATAGGAGGGACTCAGTCAGAAGAATATTTTAATGGTAATTATGACGTCACAGGTCACGTGGTGCGGCCGCCATATTGTTTTTCGTGAAAACACAAAAACCCCTTTTTCTCTGCAACGGCTGAACAGATCGAGGCCAAACTTTGCAGGCAGAATCGCATACCCATAAAAAACCACCGTTTGGAGGCCATTTTTCCCCGCAAAGCGGGGGTTGGCCTTTTTCGGGGAACGTGGTTGTTGTTGTTTTTTTTTGGTCCCATTTTTGAAGCAATGTTTTACGGCCAGATGTCCTTCCTGCCGCCAACCCTGTTTGTCGCCTTTTTACGACACACAGGGAATTACCAGTGAACTGGTACTCAATTTGCCGACCTCGGAAGGATGACAGGCTGAGTCAACCCCCCTGGCGTTAATTCAGCGATCGACCGGGATTCGAACCCAGTATCCTTGGATCCTAAGCTGGCACCCTAGCCGCTAGCCCAACACCAGGCAGAATCGCATACCCATGACGAACAAAAAGGTCAGCGAGCATGACGTCATGCGTCACATGGTTTCAGAGTTATGACGTTTTTAAGCATGAACCTTTAAAACCGAGCTCCTCCGTCATTTGTGATCCAATCGAGGGGAAACTTCACAGATCTGTTCATTATGTCAATTTACTAAAATGTCCTTTTGGAATTTGCGATAGGGCACGTGGTTTGGCAGATATCGTTATCTAAACGAAAATATATTTTTTTAAATGGATATCTCTTGTTTATTCTAGAGTTCTCCTCAAGCCGCACCGCGCGCCCTCAGCCTCGTCTTGCGAACGTCAACAGCGCGACACAGCGCGTGCTTTCGGGAGGGGCGGAGCCAAGCCGAGCAACATATATATATACACATCGATCATTGATCGTGAACCGGAAAATATAATAAATTACTGATATTTAGCGACTCGAAAAGTTCTTTATCAACAACTTATTTTCTCGTGCTTCTGCTGACCTGTCTGCAGGTGTATAAATCGAAGTCCCGAGTGCGAATCACAGGTGAGCCCGTCCTGAGGTAATTAGCGATTGGGAACGATTCAGAACCTGTGGGTAAATAACCCTTGGTAATTTCCCCAACAGTTTTCCGGACGACAGACTGACGGTAGGGGACATGTATTGCAGCGCAATACTCAGAATGCTTGTTCTTTCTATTTTGATGGTTGTTTTATTATGTTTATTTAAGTATTTAACCCTCTTCTTTCGCTATTTTTAACTTGTTGTTTTCTGATTATTCCCGATTTTCTGCCAGTCTCAATCCACTTGACTTTTAACCCCTGAACCCTGAAACTTCCTGTTATATACCTTTTTACCGCCTTTTTTCGACTCTAACCTGCTTCTCTTGTTTGTCCCCTACCGGTGTACACCAGAGGGGACTAAAGGTTTGCACGCCGTCCCTCCGTCCGTCAGTCTGTCAGTCCGTTAGTCCGTCAGTCTGTCACGCAAAGAACAGTTTTCCGGACTTTTTTTTCTAAACGCTTAATGCTAATGATTGTAAACTTGGCACATGGTTTCCTCATGATAAGTTACAGGTCAAGTTCGAACTTCACGACGTTTCGATCATTTTTGACAAAGTTATGGCACTTTGAACTTTGGGAATTCTGATAATTCTGATGATCCTTAACTCAGTGCCATTTTAAGTGTTAATTTCCTTTAAAAAAGATTTTCTCTGCAATAATAGGACCGATTGAGATCAAATTTTCACCGTAGGGGGGACTCGGTCTGCAGAATATTCTAATGGTAATTATGACGTCACAGGTCACGTGGTTCGGCCGCCATATTGTTTTTCGTGAAAACACGAAAACCCCTTTTTCTCTGCAACGGCTGAACAGATCGAGGCCAAACTTTGCAGGCAGAATCGCATACCCATGACGAACAAAAAAGTCAATGAGCATGACGTCATGCATCACATGCTTTCAGAGTTATGACGTTTTTAAGTATGAACCTTTAAAACCGAGCCTCTCCCTCATTTGTGATCCAATCGAGGGGAAAATTCACAGATCTGTTCAGCATGCCAATCTACTAAAATGTCCTTTTGGAATATGCGATAGGGCATGTGGTTTGGCAGATATCGTTAATTAAACGAAAATATTTTAAAATGGACATCTCTTGTTTATTCTCAAGTGCTCCTCAAGCCGCACCGCGCGCCCTCAGCCTCGTCTCGCGAACGTCAACAGCGCGACACAGCGCGCGCTTTCGGGAGGGGTGGAGCCAAGCCAAACAACATATATATATATATATGCACATCGATCATTGATCGTGAACCGGAAAATATAATAAATTACTGATATTTAGCGACTCGAAAAGTTCTTTATCAACAACTTATTTTCTCGTGCTTCTGCTGACCTGTCTGCAGGTGTATAAATCGAAGTCCCGAGTGCGAATCACAGGTGAGCCCGTCCTGAGGTAATTTGCGATTGGGAACGATTCAGAACCTGTGGGTGAATAACCCTTAGTAATTTCCCCAACAGTTTTCCGGACGACAGACTGCCGGTAGGGGACATGTATTGCAGCGCAATACTCAGAATGCTTGTTCTTTCTATTTTTATGGTTGTTTTATTATGTTTATTTAAGTATTTAACCCTCTGCTTTCCCTATTTTTAACTTGTTGTTTTCTGATTATTCCCGATTTTCTGCCAGTCTCAATCCACTTGACTTTTAACCCCTGAACCTTGAAACTTCCTGTTAAAAAGAAACATTCACAACCCACGTGCACCCTGATCCCTGAGGTAGATGCATGCATCTCTGACAATTATTATTTATCCCATATCAACCTTCGTCCATATCCCGTCTCCCATTTTTGCTCCAAGGAGGGGTTAAAGGGACACGATCATTAAATGTTTTTAAGAGATATGTTTTAGACTTAGAGGATTATATCCCTAATTCCTTAGCACAATATAATATTTTTGGGATATTAATAAGCTGCTTAATCATGTTTTCAAATCAGACTATTTTCACTTCCGTTGTGAAAATGAGCTACTTCCGTTTATTCGCGTGACGTCACGGGCGCACAGCTCAAAAAGTGTGCACCTCGTGTCTATATTTGCTAACCAAATTAGCATATGCATATTTCTTGTAAATTTCGCATTACAAAATATTTCGTTTCTAACGATATAATTTCAGAATTGTTTATAAAATATACCGAATGTTGAAAACTACAAATGCCAAATCCGTGAATGTAGAAACCCTCACGTCATTTCCTCATTCTGCTTGATTTTCATTACAAACAGCATCTTATTATAATAGAGCAAACGTATATGGTTATGTATGTTTTTTGTTTGTTTGTATGTATGTTTATATTCGACCAAAACGTCCTCTTCTTCTTCAAATAAAATGAACACCCTCTTACTTACGTTTAGACTTCTCAGACCCCTCAGACATTTGACGACCCTTTAAGTCCCCCAAGACCCTTAAGACAACCAAGTCCCCCGCAGACCCTAAAGACCCAGAAGACCCCAAAGACCCCAAGCACCCTGAAGACCCAAAAGACACCAGAGACCCAAAAGACCCCGAAGACCCAAAACACTCCAAAGACCCAAAACACTCCGAAGACCCAAAACACTCCGAAGACCCAAAACACCCCGAAGACCCAAAATACCATTGAAGGCCCCAAGGCTCAAAAAGACGCTGAAGACCCAAATGGCCCCAAAGACCCAAAAGACCCCGAATATCCAAAACACCCTGAAGACCCAAAAGACCCCAGAGACCCAAAATACCCCGAAGACCCAAAACACCCCGAAGACCAAAAAGACCCCCAAAGACCCAAAAGACTCCGAAAACCCAAAACACCCCGAAGAAGCAAAAGACCCGGAAGATCCTGAAGACCCTGAAGACCCAAAACACCCTGAAGACACAAAACACCCTGAAGACACAAAACACCCTGAAGACACAAAACACCGTGAAGACACAAAACACCCTGAAGACACAAAACACCCTGAAGACACAAAACACCCTGAAGACACAAAACACCCTGAAGACCACAAAGACCCTTAAAGACCGAAAAGACACTGAAGACCCCAAATACCCCAAAGACCCCAAAACACCCAAAATACCCTTAAATGCCCAGAGGAACCAAAACACCCCGAAGACCCAAAATACCCCCAAGACCCAAAAGACCCCGAAGACCCACACAGACCCTTAAATACCCAGAGGAACCAAACGACCATTAAGACCCAAAAGACCCTGAAGACCACAAAAACCCCAAAGACCCTGAAGATCCAAAACACCCCAAAGGCCCAAAATACAACTTAAAGGCCCAGAGGATCCAAAAGACCCAAAACACCTTGACGACTCAAAACACCCTGAAGACCCCAAATACCCTTAACGACCCAGAGGAACCAAAAAGCGCTTAATATCCTGAAGAGACCCAAAAGACCCTGAATACCCTTTAGTCCAAAACACACCAAAATGTTCAAAGATGCCTATCCCTCTGAAACGATGTGTGGTGAGGCGCGCAGAGCGTGTGGTGAGGCACGCAGAGCACGCCAAGTCACGCTAGGAAATATAACAAAATACAATCGCAGGGTAATTAATACTATAGAATAAATATAACAAAATACAATGTAAAAATACACGTGATGTAAACACATATTTGCTGATCTGACATAATAACATATACAGATAAATCTGCCGGTGAGAGAGAGTGGATATGAAACACTTACAAATCGAAAATGAAAATCATAATTGTATTGAGAAATTTATGAAACTTCCCAGCCACCTTAGGATGGATAAACGCGTTGTTGTTCGGGTGGAAATTCAAAAGCACGATTGTATTGAAATATAAAACCAGCGAATGATCGTGATCGTGTGTTTACTTCCGGATTGAGACAAAGATAACTACTTCAGGACTAGGTCTGAGATTTGCTCACATGGGTCTGGCTTCAAATCAACACGCAAGTCTCGCCCGTATCTAGCACACCGCCAGCAATGGCACAATACTAGCGAGCAGGCCAGGTGGACAGCTCTGGAAGCTGAAAGCAATAATATCCCATTCAATCAATGATGACATTTATTTTTACTTACTTGTAGAGAAAGGGGAAACCCCCTTTTGATCACATATCTTTATGGGAAAGAAATGGTTTATTGCAAAAATAATTTTAAAAAACATGTTGAGTTGACTGACTGGGAGTGGGCAATAGCAGTACCCTCCACTATACTCGCTGAATATAACGTAGAGGTAGTATGTACATTACTAGAGGACTGTCTTTGCGCAACTAGCAACATTGACAAAGTTGCAAAGTATAATATCATGGAAAAAATACAGTTAAAATATACTCACCAAATCTATTCATTCCAAAAAAAAATTCCATCTCTTACAATTCCTCTTTTCTACATTCCCGAAACTCTCCTGTACTCCATCCCCCCTCCAGCGTCCTTAAACGTATCTTTGACTCGAAGGTCACAAGAAACTCATTTTGCAATAAATGTTCGTTTCCCATTAATCGTACAACAATTTCGAAATTCCAATCTCACCCCTCCCCTCCAAATCTTCCCCATCACCCATCCCTTTCAAATCTCCCACCTTGCCCCTCCCCTCCAAATCTTCCCCATCACCCATCCCTTTCAAATTTCCCCCCTTGCCCCTCCCCTCCAAATCTTCCCCATCACCCATCCCTTTAAAATCACCCCCCCCCCTTTTCCCTTCTCTCCAAAACTCCCCCATAACCCCTACCCACATAAACTCCCCCCTCGCCCCTCCCCTTCAAATCTCCCCACCCTCATTTTTTCTCCATTTCCCCCCTCTCACCCCTCATCCTCAAAGCGTCCTCCCCGCTTCTTCCCCATTCCAACATTCACCTCCATCTCCCCCAACCTTCTGCCTCGCTCTGCCCCCCCCCCCCCCTCAAATAACACCTCACTGTGCCTCACCCAATCACCATCAAACCTTTTGTCTGCCCCATCCTTCCCTTTCTCCAAGCTATTCTGAAATCTCTGACACACTTTCAACAGCTCTCCCTACCTCTTCTTCCTCTTCCACATCTTAACCTGCCCCTCCCCCCCCCCCCCCCCCCGTTCTGTATCCGATGCTCCCCCTTCCCCTTCATTAATGGTATGGACCTCAAACATCCGGGGCCTTCGCTCAAATTTGACTGATCTCTCCATACAGGTTGCTTCTGACAAACCAGACTTGATCTGCTCAACAGAAACTTTCCTTCTTCATGATGTCTCTGATTCCTTATCTCTCTCGGGTTACTCCATCCTCTGGTATGATAGACCTGAGCCTCGTCCTGGAGGCGGAGTTCCTATCTTTATCAAAAACTCTCTTCCTCACTCGCCCTGCACTGCCTTCTCTCAACCTCACCCCCAGGAGTACCTCTGGCTACGGCTCCCCCTTCGCTCCAACCTTTTGTTCATGTGTGTGTTGTACCGTCCATCAAACAGTGATGGCTCCATCTGCATCTCGCTGTCTGATTATATGGACCAACGTCTACCTACTCATCCCAACTCTCTCTTCCTCATATGTGGTGATTTCAATTGTCATCATGCCAGTTGGCTGGATGTGGGTACCTCTCTCACCAGCCATGGCTCCTCAGCAAAGGACTTCTGCGACTCACTGGGACTGACACAATCTGTCAATTTCCCGACCCGGATCTCAGGCAATGGAGCATCTTCTCTTCTAGTCTTGGTTATGACTAACTTCCCTGCAAATGTCTGCTGCTCTTCTTCTGCTCCAATCGGCTCATCTGATCATGTGCTTGTTAAAGTGGACATCTCTCTGACCATTCTCAGAGAGCCTCCTCAGCGTCAACGAGTCTGGCATTTCAATCAGGCCAACTGGCACGGTCTTCAAGTGGCCATCAATCATCTGGACTGGTCTCCCATCTCTACTGCCTCTGACATCAACTCATCCTGGGAATTCTTCAAAAGTAAATTGCTCTCTCTCATGCACAGATTTATCCCATTTCGCCTTCAGTTGTCATACCCTTCCTCCCGTCCATGGTACACGGAATCTTGTGGTGAGGCAGTTGCCCAGAAACAACTTGTCTTCGCCTCCTGGAAAGCAAATCCAACGGAAGGAAATCTCATTTCCTTTCACAAAGCCCGAAACAAGTGTGTGTCCACCCTCAGGAGAGCCAGGAAACAATATCTCTCCACTCTCAAGACCGAACTCTCAAACCTGTCTCCCTCTTCCAAATCCTGGTGGCATCTGGTCAAATCCGTTTCTGGTGTTTGTTCCCCCTCCATCCCCTCGCTTACCTCAAACAGCTACACAGCTGACTCTGCACGTGAAAAAGCTGAATGCCTCAACATTGCGTTTGCCTTTAAATCTTGTGTCCCAAACCAATCCCTCTCTGTACCCACCGCACCCAGTCGTACCCAGCTGTTCCTGGACTCTGTGTCCTTTCCTCCTGACAAGGTGGAAAAGTTTCTGTCAACCCTCGACTATGATTCTGCAACTGGACCTGACGGCATCAGCCCACGGGTCCTAAAATCCTGCTCCGCCGCTCTTTCACTTCCTCTCTCTGTTCTCTTCACCCTCTCTTTTGCTCAAGGTCATCTGCCATCACCTTGGAAATCAGCCAACATCACCGCTTTATACAAAAAGGTGCAAAAACAGATCTTTGCAACTACAGACCAATCAGCCTTCTCCCAATTATCAGCAAAGTCATGGAATCCATCATTGCATTGGATATCAAATCTTTCCTCTTCTTAAATGCCTTGATCTCTGGTCATCAATTTGATTTCAGACCAGCTCACTCTACTCTGGGCATGCTGCTTCTGCTGTCTCAACAATGGATGGAGGTCCTCAATGCCAAACAGGAAATTATTGCTGTCTCCCTTGACATATCACGTGCCTTCGATACAGTCTGGCACCCCACTCTGCTCAACAAACTCTCCTCCTATGGTATCCATGGCAATCTCCATGCTTGGCTTGCGGACTTCCTCTCTAGTCATAGTCAACGTGTGGCCCTGAATGGGTTTCTCTCATCTCCCCTTCCTGTTCAGGCTGGAGTTCCCCAAGGCAGGGTTCTGGGCCCAGTGCCTTTTCTGGTCTTCATCAATGATCTCTCTGACTCTCTTGAAAATCCTCTTGGAAAAAGTGGAAAGTGGAAAATCCTCCATTCTCTGCCGCTCCATTCCTCATCCCTCAGATCGGCAGTCTGCAGCCTCCTCACTCTCTGCAGACCTGGACAAAATCAGACTGGGCAAACAAGTGGAACATGTCTTTCAATCCTGACAACACACTCTTACGATGTCTCTCCGAAAAGACCGACTGGACAACCCTCCCATCTACTTTCTGAATAATCCTCTCCAAGAAGTTCTGTCACTCAAGCTTTTGGGTCTCACTATCTGCCATGATCTTTCCTGGGAAAACCACATTTCCAAGCTGGCCTCCAAAGCCAGTCGCCGACTGGGCATCCTCCATCGTGCGAAGTCCTTCCTTGGCACACCTGAGCTCCTCACCACATACAAGGCTTTCATCCGCAGCTCAATGGAGTACTGCTCTCCCCTCTGGGCTGGTGCTCCTTCCTCACACCTAGCTCGTCTTCACGCTGTTGAAACCAGCGTTCAGAATCATTGGAATCTCCCTCGATGAAGCTGACTCCGAGGGCCTTTCACTTCGTCACCACAGGCAGGTTGGTGGGCTTTATGTCTTCTACCGACTCCTCTCCAGCCTTGCTCCCCCAGCTCTCTCTGGGCTTTGTCCCCCAAATATTCCTGCAGGTCGCACAAGATCTGCCTGCAACCCTCTTATGGTTAAACTGCCAAAATCAAGACTCTCTGCTCACCTTCACTCCTTCATTCCTCTTTTCTCCCACCTCTGGAACAAACTCCCTCACTCTCTTCAATCCCACTCCTCCCTCCAGGTCTGTAAAACAGCTGTTCTCCACCATCTCTTATCTTCCCCCATCCAAAACCTTGATCTTTTCTACCCCCGCTAATTTCACCCAAGATTCACTTTTTTGAAATACCGACTTCCTTCCTGGAAGTCCTTGCATTGTCCTTGTGTTTTATCCCTCTCCCACCCCTCCCACACCTCCTCCCCCCAATCCCTCCCACAGATCTCCCGATGTCCCTGCTCTCAAATGTTGTGTTTGTGTATTTCCCCTTCTCTCCCCATCTTGTCTACCTCTACGCTTATTATATGTTTTGTGTGTCTGTTTGATTTTTTTTGTGTGATAAATGTTAGCTCTTTCACGAGCCTCGATCCTGTATACAAAAAAAAAAATGAAATGTCCTACCTGTCTTTGTATTTGAGCGTTATCTCTCCAAACCATAGACATAGAGGGTCATGATGAGGGCACTGTGTCGGATTTGCGGCTGAAAAGTGTCGGTACGGCGTCATGTTTCAGCAATTTCTGAGGCTTGTTTCCCAGGTAGTGAGCCAGTTGATCAAATACAAAGGCCGACAGCTCGAAGTGGTCTTCGCAAACAACATGATATTTTGAATTAACAGACGTTTATATGTTGAATTTGCTTGTACCTAGCTTTTTCAACCACAAAGCACACGATCGTTGACACGATCTTTTTGTGGGTCAAGGATGCAAAAAACACAATTTCTTTGTTGCTGTGGACAAATTTCTCGACGATTTGAACAATTAAAAGCTTGGCACATCAGCATGCTGAATGCTAGAATAACTTATGATGAAACGCAGACGTATGCATCCGTAAATTGAGTTGTGCGTGATGTCATGCGAATATATGGAAGTAGCTAATTTGCATAACGGAACTGAAAAAATAGTCAGATATTAAAGCACGCTTATCTGGCTTTTTATTCTCCCTAAAAATTTTTTTTGTGCTAATGGGTCAGCCGGGATATCATCCTCTAAAATACATCTCTTTAAAAAAAATTAATGATTGAGTCCCTTTAATACCGGAAACGTCAGCGTCTTGCTTCCCATGACAGTTAGCACACTTTCATCGACGTTCTGTTGATTGCTTCCATTTTTCAAATATACTTGCATCATGATAATCCTTTTCAACATCACATGCATTGGGGTCCATCCCTTTATTATGCACATGAGGATGGAATAACTTCACAGCATTTAGCCTTCTCCCAACTCCTTTCACTCCCATGTGCTTCCAAGCTTCTCTGTCTTCTCCATACCTCCCACCCTTCCATATTTTCCCCCACTTTGCATCCTTTTGTCAAGTTATCAAATCGTATGTACATGATAAATGTGCGGCTCCTGAGTTATAACCTTTTAATAGCACTTTAATAATTAAATTGGAAATATTAAAGGGTATTGGAGGATTTGAAGTCAAGTGATCAATATTAGTGATTCTATTCACTGTGCAGAATGTAGCATGAATGGAAATTCTGACACAATAGACAAAGCAAATTCCAACTAGAAAGAGTAATCAGAGATTGCAGACCCTAATCAGGACTTGTTTATTGTGGTGTGTTTAGTGTGGTGTGTTTAGTGTGGTGGGTTTTGTATGGTTTGTCTTGTGTGGTTTGTTTTGTTATTTTTGTCATTTAGTTTTGTTTTGTTTTGTGTTTGTGTGGTGCCATTCAGACAAACAGACAGACAGACAGACAAACAGACCCAAATGCAATGCCCTCTCCTCTGGTGAGGGTAATAATGATACAGTGACATATATATATTGTTGCGGATATGAGGATTGTATGTTTTTGATTGTGTGTATTGTATTGGAAATTGCTGTGTAACATTGTTGAATATGGCCCCTCCTGCCTCCAGTGTTGTGTAAAGGTTAAAAGGGCGTCCCGGTAGTTAATTCCATGAAACACCACATTGAAGGACACGATAAAACCCTTGTTCAGTAGCTTATATCTTTATTATGTGTTTTAGATTAAGGCTTTGTCTTCCATTAACCTGACACTCCATTGCACCGAGTGAAAGAGATAGATTCCCTTCATTCCCATTCCCAAAAAACCTCCATTTCCCCTTTCGTAATGGCCAAGCCTCAATTTGGCAATTACATCCCCTCCAAAGCTGCCATTGGCCACGAGGCAGGGTCGGGGAAGAAAGGCGTGCCCGCCCGTCGTCATCAAGGGCGGAGCCAGAGGGTCGCGCGACCAACCATGGCCGAGGTGATCACACCGATGGGCGTGTCCTGAAGGCCGGCGGCTTAATCGCCGGAGGCGCTATAAGAGCGCGTGCGCAAGAGTGACCAGGGCTGAGCTGAGCTGCGTGGTGAGGGGCAAAGCAAAGAGCTGGGTCGTCAGAGGAGAAGAGAGTCGCAAAAAGGTCCAAGGCAGATGAGCTGAGAAGAGAGATGAGCCATGACAAGAGCTGAGTTGTGAGGTCCAAAAGCAGAAGATCATCCAGGGAAGCACAAAGCCTGCTATTCGTCACCTTGCTCGCCAGCATCAGCGTCTACAGCAGCAACAAGACTCGACAGCCGTTTGGGGCCTGGACGGCAGTTTGGAGCAGGGCCGCGAAGAAACGGCGGCTGCCCAATGCGCGGATCGTGCTGCCGGACCCATTGGACTTTCCTCTCCTTCCAGCCATTCCTGCCTGCAAGTTCCCCATTCGTGTACGTGAGTTTGTTCTGTTCGTTCTGTCCTGGGTAGTCAATTAAGTCTGTATAAGCTAGTAATTTGCACTGTGTCACCTGCTATTTCATGTCCCTGTACATAACCGTGACTGCTCCTTTTTGCTTGTGTGTGTAATAATAAATCCCGTTACTCTTCTGTACTTCTTCTTCTTCCTCTTTGCATTCGGTCGCTTTAGAGTTTTCCCACATTGAATAGCTGTGGCGCGATACGGCCAACGTCTGGGTGAATCGGGTGAGTCGGGGAAAAACTGTTCAGCCGCGGTGCCTCCGCTCGGAAAACAACATCCTTAACTGCGGACCGTAACAATTGGTGTCTGGGAGTGAGATTCGAGGCCCGAACCCAATTTTTTAAAAAACATCTAGGAAAAAATTTGGTCAAAATTTGGAGCTGCTGGAAATTTGTGTTGTTTTAAAGCAAAACCTGAATTTTGAAATCACGCCATGTCTGGTCAAGGCGACGGGATGTCGGTGGGAGAGATAGACGGGGTAGAATCGACCCAGGACCTTGGGGAAATGTATGTGGATGAAAGAGAGGAGGAGAACATTGGCAATGTGGTTGAGGGGGTATCAGGCGCGCAAAATGGCGTCCTCGCGCACGTGGGTGTAGCGGCACCAAATTTTGCCGCGCCCGCGACCGTAGCGGCACCAAATTTAGCGGCGCCCGTGACCGTAGCAGTGCCGCTGGTGGATTCGAACCTTTTTTTTCCTGCAAATGGGGGCCTTTATGGACAAAATGAGGGACGAAGCGAGGACTGATAGTGAGCGAATGAGGGATGAAGCGAGGGCTAATAGTGAAAAAATGGAAAACAGCATGATGGGGGCCCTTATGGGACAAATGGGGAACCGGATGGATGCTCAGAGTGAGCAACTGGGGGTAATGAGGGACGAAGCGAGGGGTACCAGTGCCCAAATAGGGAAGATAGACAGCAAATTTGAGGGAATAGACAAGAAATTTGAGAGGTTAGACAATGGGATAGAGGGGGTGAAAAATGGGTTAATGGGGCTGGAAGATAGAATGGAAGACAAATTGCAGGAGATAGGGGAGCAATCCGCCCAAGAAATTAAACAAATGGGAGAGCAGATAGAGGAGGTGAAAATCGGGGTAGAAACCAAATTGGATGCCCAGAGGGATGAATTGGGACAGATGAGGGTGGCATCTACAAAAGAGAGGGAGGAGATGAAGGAGGAGATACGACGAGGTGTAAGTGAGGAGGTCTCGGGGGTACGCGAGGAGGTAAAGTGAGGCGAAAAGCGTATAGAGAAAGAGGTGAGAAATGGGACGGCAAAGTTACAAGGGGGAATAGAGGACCTGACGGAGGAGGTGGAACAGCTGACGGAGGGACAGACGGAGTTAGTGGAGCAGGTTCAAAGGAACACTGCGGTACTAGGAGGGTTAAAAGCGACACAAAAAGACATCAAGGACGACTTAATAGCGACACAGAGGCAATGCCAGATGGTACGTGAGGGACTGACAATGAGGTTGGACGAGGTGACAGAGGTAATGGAGACGAAGGACCGGCAGGTGAGGACGCACATAGAAACGGTCAAGGTAGCCTTAGAGGACGAGATAGAGGAGACGCACCGGGAAATAAAAGAGGTGAAGCAAAAGATAAAGGAGGTGGAAGAGGGGGTGAGTGAAATTAAGAAGAGACGGACAGAAACTAAGAGAGAAATACAGGAGGAGGTGATGGAATATGTACAAGGTCGGTGCTCAAATCGTGATGTGCTCACTAACCAAATAAAGAGTTTGCAGGTGGCGAAGGAGGTGCGGAGACGAGGTGCCAAGGTGAGTGGCGATATACGAGGAAATGTACATGATGTGAGGGGAGCTTCAGTCGGCTTGGGGGTTGATTTGGATCCGGGTGTTCGTGAGAGGCCGTTGGTGAAGTGTGCGACAGGTACGGTGTGCGAAGGAGGAGGTGTGCGAGAATGTCCGACTCTGGGGTGTGTGAGAAAAAAGTGCGCGCCGAGGAGTGAGTGTGCTGTCGAGAGTGAGTTGGTCGAAGCGCGTGTGCGAGGGAGCACATGGAAGCGCGTAGTGAGGAGTGTTACAGAGGATGTAACGAGAGAGTGTACACCTGTGGTGAGTGTTATGGAGGGAGTAACGAGAGAGTGTGCACAAGAGGATGCGCGAGAAAGGTGTGTAACGGACAGGTGCATGAGGAATGAGTGCGCTGTCAAAAGTAAGGAAGAATGCACACCTGTGGTGAGTGTTACGGAGGAAGTAACGGGAGAGTGTGCACAAGACGATGCGCGAGAAAGGTGTGTAACGGACAGGTGCATGAGGAAAGAGTGCACTGTCAAGAGTAAGGGTGAGTGCGCTGTCAAGAGTGGTGGTGAAAGTGGTAAGAGTGGCACGGCGCGTGAGTTGGTTGTGGCAGGTGAGAGAGGATGTACACCTGGAATGGAAGGATGCACACCTGGAATGGTAGAGCGTGTGGGAATGCACACTTGAGTTGGTAGTGAGGCACGTGGTTGGGTGTGCGAGTGAGAGCACACCTGTGATTGTCACAGAGGAGGTGACCAAGGAGGGGGCGCGAAGAGGTGTGTTGGTGAGCTGTGCGGGCGACGAGTGTGTGCCAGGGTGTTCGGTGGTCAGGTGTGTGACCAAGTCTGTGAGCGGAATGAGTGTACAGAGGTGTGTAAGAGAAGGTACGACGAGGAGCATGGGAGCAGCTGGATGTATGAGCAAGAAAGGGGTAGCGTATGCGTGTAAGCATGCAGGTGAGGCATCGACGGTAACCGGGTTAGCGGATAGAACGACATTTAGCCGAATCGGGCCCTCGGTGCTCGTCGGGCAGCTTCGCGTGCCGCGAGGACCAGCGGGGATCCGAACCACAGCGGGTTCGAAAGGACCGCCGTACGTGATCCATGCTGGGCCGCGTTTAGAACGGCCGCGTCCGTGCTCCGCTAGGTGGAGCGGGCAGCCCGATAGGAAGGGTCGTCATGGCGACCCCTTTTTGTTGAGACGTTCCGGCAGGTCGAGATCGGGCCATGGGACGGCTCCGTGCCGAGGTGGTGCGTGGGATCTCGGCCCGGGTAAGCGTCCTTCCCTGCACCGAGTGCCGGACGCATCCAGCCGCCGGCACCAAACAACCCGCATTCATTGCTCGGCTTTACGAAGCCGGGCTGTGGAAGTGAATTGGCGCACCGAGAGGCACTAGTGAGTGGACGGTGATGATGGTGATAGTGATAGTGATTTGATACGAAATTTAGAATAGTGGGTAGAATTGGCAGTAATTGGAAAATTTTTGATTTGTGGAAATTGGACGAGCAAAATTAATAGTAAGAGATGCCCCATGTGATGGGATGGCCAATCCACCATCCCTCACAGGGGGGGCAAAGGAGCACTAGTTATGGGGTTTATGGCAGTGTAAGCTCGCCGAGGGAGGGTTTGGATAATGTGTAGGGACCTAGAAGATGACCTTAGGTGACGTTAAGATTAGGTAGTGACAATGATACCTGTAGTGGGGACGCAGGTAGATTAGTGTGGATGATAATGACGTGGTATGTGCTTAGTTTAAAGGGAAGACGGGGAGCACTAAGTTAGCAGGGCAACAGGTAGTTTAGATGATGCCGTGTGAGTGTTGGAGGTGTATCCAGAAGTGTATTGTGAAAAGTGTGTAAGGAACAGGTGTGATTGCACAGGTGTGCAACTGGACAGGTGTATGGAGCAGTGTTTGAGTGATAGTGATGGTGATGGTGAGGTGTGTTGTGTTGACCAACTGGTCCAGGAAGAAGGAGGGTGCAGGTGGCACCAGGTGTGAGTGCACAGGTGTGCAACTACAGGTGAATGGAGAATGGTTGTGTGGAATAAATGGTATGGAGTATATGGAGTATTGGAATGGATGGTCGTGGAGTGAGTATGGTGGAAACTATGGAGTGGAGTGGATGTTGCGAAGGTGTGAATGGGGGAAGGATGGACCCCCATCACGAATACCCGGGGAGGGTAGTGTAAGTGTTAGGTAGAGGGTATAGGTAAATTGTGGTTGGATATTGGCATCTGTGGTGCGGGTGAGAGAATGGTATTTGGATGGGTGCATTAGTGTTGTGGAAATGGCTGGGCGTGTAGCCTGTTAGTGTGTGTAGTTGGTTTGGGCACTCCAGCACTGTGAGGATGTCGGCCAGGTGAGGCCGCAGGTGGGCTCTGGGAATTCGGGAGGAAAGGGGAATTCGGACCTTTTTATGATACAAATGGGGGCCCTTATGGAGAGGCTAGAAGCCAAAATGGGACAAATGGGGAACCGGATGGATGCTCAGGGTGAGCGATTGGAGGGCCAAATGGGGGTAATGAGGGATGAAGTGAGGGCTGATAGTGAGCGATTGGAGGGCCAAATGGGGGTAATGAGGGACGATGTGAGGGCTGATAGTGAGCGATTGGGGGGGGAAATGGGGGGCAAAATGGGAGAAATGGGGGGCAAAATGGGAGAAATGGGGGAACGGATACCTGTAGTGGGGACGCAGGTAGATTAGTGTGGATTATAATGACGTGGGAGGGCAATAGTTTAAAGGGACGACTGGGAAGCGCAAGTTTCAGAGGGGAGTAGTTAGCTGAGATGATGCCGTGTGGGTGAGGATTGAACAGGTGTGATTGAACAGGTGTGCAACTGAACAGGTGTATGGAGCAGTGTTTGAGTGATAGTGATGGTGATGGTGAGGTGTGTTGTGTTGACCAACTGGTCCAGGAAGAAGGAGGGTGCAGGTGGCACCAGGTGTGAGTGCACAGGTGTGCAACTACAGGTGAATGGAGAATGGTTGTGTGGAATAAATGGTATGGAGTATATGGAGGATTGGAATGGATGGTCGTGGAGTGAGTGTGGTGGAAATTGTGGAGTGGAGTGGATGGTGCGAAGGTGTGAATGGGGGAAGAGTGGACCCCCATCACGGATACCCGGGGCGGGTAGTGTAAGTGTTAGGTAGAGGGTATAGGTAAATTGTGGTTGGATATTGGCATCTGTGGTGCGGGTGAGAGAATGGTATTTGGATGGGTGCATTAGTGTTGTGGAAATGGCTGGGCGTGTAGCCTGTTAGTGTGTGTAGTTGGTTTGGGCACTCCAGCACTGAGAGGATGTCGGCCAGGTGAGGCCGCAGGTGGGCTCTGGGAGCCGGTAGAGTTGTTGTGGATGGGGCCCGAGGATCCGGAGGACGGACCCGGGTAGCCCAGTGCCAGAGGGCACCGAGGGGTGACAGAGCCAGGAGGGGCCTTCCCCAGTTAGATAGGTTAGGGTGAGGAGCTAGGTAAGCTCGGGTGGCAACTGCAGTGGTGGAGGTGTGCAGGTGGGTAGACCTGCTAGGAGAGCTACACGCCCCAGTCCTGAAATTGTGCAAGGGCACAGGGAGTTGCATCGGGGGAGTGAGACCCCAAATTGATGAGCACCACAGTTTGGTCAATGGGAATTGGTTTTTAGAACCCATAGTGTAAGTTGGCCAATGGATTGGCAGGGAGAGACCCTGGGTAGTGTAAAGTGTGTTAATGTCATTTAGAAAGTAGTTAGGATGAAAATCTCCTTGCACCATCTGCATCCACTCACCTGAGGTGACAGGTAACTCCACACCATGCCATGTTTTTATTATTTTTGATGCAAATGTTTGGATTGTGAGATGCATCATGACGTGGGTGTGACATTGTGCTTGATGTTCCATCTCTTCCTCCTTATGAGGATTGATGATGAATTTGGTGATGGCAAATTTTGGTTAGAGGGATTGTGGTGACGAATTTGGTGTAAGGGAAATATGGGGAAGACGTGACAGTAGCGACGAATTTGTAATGTGTAGATTTTGTACATATGGGGTAAGGGCAAGGGTAGTGTAGGTGACAGGGGGGGTGACGTACGGTAGGGACGAGCTTTCTCACTTCGCTCTCTGTACGCACTTCACCTTGCATTGCCTTATTGATGTGTACCCTTGAGACCTTACCCCTCACTCATCTGTCTTCCTCCCTTGTCTCCCACATGAGGACCTGAGCGCCACTGGGCGCCGAGTGGAGCGTGCGTGAGTCCGCCATTGTGCGCCCGGAACTCCCAGAACCAGCTGTCTGCATCGATGCACCACATTATGGACCACAGGTCTGTGGCCGAGCACCACTTATGGACCCCATGGGTTGGGGCATGGCCACTCTGCTGGAACCGGCCATGAGGGCCCGAAATCTTGCTGGTGGACCTTGATCACAGGGCACCGATGCCCCACAGGTGAACCACACTAGTCGGCCCTGTGGGCCATAAATAAAATAAAATAAAATGGACACGTTGGGCACACTTTATTGCAAATAGGCCGCCAGTAAGAAAATGAGAGAGAATGACAACAACTGTAAGACATAATAATAGCCAGCAGAGGGAGCCGAAGAGCAAGAGATCACCTGCAGGGTTAGGGGTTGTTGGTTTTATTTTCTTGAACAATGGTGACTGCACCGATTGGTGCTTGGGTGTGTATTGGTGCGTTTTTGGGTGCTTTAATGGTGCATTGATGCAGAGCAGACTGTCTCCCCCCCAGAAAGAACAATCACAGGTCCTGGGTTGCGTTTTGTAAATAAAGCAGAGCCATTGTAAATAATGCTCCCCACCGTCAGTGTATAGTTTGAAGACCATTCCGCAATTCGGTTAACTGTGGGCTTAAGTCTGTTAGGCAGGGTGCAATGGAGCAGCGGGACACATTTATTTATGTTAAAAAAACTGTCGCACTCAGGGTCAGGTTAAAAGTAGAGGGAACTACACCTACGTGTCACACTAAATAAAAGTTGTAGGCCCGGGACGTGCCTAATAGGAGGAGGGTGCAGTGTTGCGGATATGAGGACTGTATTTTTTTTGGGATTGTGTGCTTTATTATTATTATTATTATTGTTATTCTGCGCCTCCTGCCTCCGGAGCTGTGTAAAGGTCAAAGGGCGTCCCTTAATTCCACAAGCATACACGTCAGCCAATCATAGAATACCCCTGTTCGATAGTTATATCTTATTCTGTGTTTTAGGGTAAGGTTGTGTCTCCCATTAATAGAAGTACTCCATTGCACCAAGTGAAAGAGATAGATTCCCTTCATTCCCATTCCCAAAACCTCCATTCCCCCTTTTCGTCAATTGCCAACTGCATTTTGGGCGGTTTTCCCTTCATCCGCCATTGACCACGAGGCAGGGTTGGGGAAGAAAGGCGGGTCCCCACCTCGTCATAGAGGGGAGGAGTGAACCAGCCCTTGCCGACCAACCCAGAATGAGGGGTTGGCTTTAGAGGGCGGAGAGAGAACGATTTGGGGAGGTTCGCAAAGGGTCAAGGGTGGGGCTTATATAACCCGAGGCAGAGTCCCCCAGAGAGAGTCGAGGAGGGAGGAGATCAGAAGACAGAAAGGCCTTGAGTTGGACTAAGCAAGAGAGGAAGTTGGTGGACTGGGTGGGACTAAGAAAGAGAGAGAAAGAGTCCTGAAGCTTGTGAGGGAAGGAGAGAGAACCCGTCACACCAACCCCCCACCAGCCGCGTTGGCTCCACCAAGCGTTCACCTCCACCAAGGCTCCACCAAGCTCCGCGTTGGCTCCACCAAGCGTTCACCTCCACCAAGGCTCCACCAAGCTCCGCATTGGCTCCACCAAGCGTTCACCTCCACCAAGGCTCCACCAAGCTCCGCATTGGCTCCACCAAGCGTTCACCTCCACCAAGCGTTCACCTCCACCACGGCTCCACCAAGCTCCGCGTTGGCTCCACCAAGCGTTCACCTCCACCAAAGCTCCACCAAGCTCCGCGTTGGCTCCACCAAGCGTTCACCTCCACCAAGCGTTCACCTCCACCAAGGCTCCACCAAGCTCCGCGTTGGCTCCACCAAGCGTTCACCTCCACCAAGCTCCGCGTTGGCTCCACCAAGCGTTCACCTCCACCAAGTGTTCACCTCCACCAAAGCTCCACCAAGCTCCGCGTTGGCTCCACCAAGCGTTCACCTCCAGCCATCCACCTCCTGCGATTCCTGTCATCATTCCCCGCGTGAGTCTGTCTTTTGTTTGTTCTGTCCTGGGTTAATTAAGACTGTAGGTAAGCTAGAATTTGCACTGTGTCACCTGCGTCTTATGTGTTGTAAACAAACGTGACTGCTTTCTTTTTGCTTATGTGTGTAAATAGTAAATAAATTTAGTAGTATTTCCAAACCTTTCTTTGCCTTCGTCTTCCTCTTTGCATTCGTCGTTTTAGTCTTTTCCCTCATTGAGCAGCCGCGGTGCGATCCGGCCAACGTTTGGGTGGAATCGGGTTCTAATCGGGGAATAACTGTTCGGTCGCGGTAATACCAACCGCTCGGTAAAATAACATCTTTAACCGCGTCCGCAACAGTATTATATTCCTTCTGCTCCTCCCTTCCGTGGATGTTCCACGGGTTTCGGCTAGTAATTTATAATACTTGTTTTATTTATTTTAATGATGATAGATACTGTATGCTTATTTTTTATTATCCTTTATAAAGTCTGTAGATTTTTTTTATTACCTACCTGTGCCACCGAAGGTCGACGGAGGTTGCCTTTTCACCCCTGTGTGTTTGTTTGTCTGTGTTGGTCCGTTTAAGTATTTGTGAGCATGTTATTACCTCCACCACCAAAGGTGGATGGAGGTTATGTTTTCACCCCTGTCTGTCTGTCTGTCTGTTTGTTTGTTTGTTTGTCTGTCTGTCCGATTTTGAACTAGATATCTCAAAAGGTTGTGGACGGATTCGGACGAAATTTGGCAGAGATGTAGCGTATGTGACAAAGACGAAATGATTAAATTTTGGTGAAGATCCTGATTCGGATCCAGCTACTATAATTTTTTCATTGATTCTTCACCATTGGGAGATAGGGCCAAACACGATACATAGCAGGATATCTCAAAACGTTGTGGACGGATTTGGAAAAAACTTGGTGGACCGGTTGGGTTTATGACAAGGACGATTCGATTCGATTTTGGTGAAGATCTGAATATGGATTCGGATATGAGAATTATTTAATTTTTGAGAGATTCTTCACCATTGGGAGATAGGGGAAAAAACGATACATAGCAGGATATCTCAAACATTTATGGACGGATTTAAACGCAACTTTTTGGACAGGTTGTGTGTCTGACAAGGAAGAATGGATTCAATTTTGGTGAAGATCCGGATCCGGATAGTATGAATTTTTAAGTGATTCTTCACCATTGGGAGATAGGGCCAAAAACGACATATAGCAGGATATCTCAAAAAGTTGTGGACGGATGATTTCGATTAAATGTGATTATGTATTGTGATTTTCTGATCTACTCTGGGATACAAAACGTAAACTGTTTACGTGGCGGAGGTATGCTCTCTACTGAGTGCCGTTCTAGTTTCAAAAAGTTATGGATGGATTCGAACTAAACTCGGTGGAATGAGTTGGTTAGGTGAAAAGAACAAGCCAATTAGGTTTTTGTTTCAGGTCCAATTCCAGATATGGCCTATCAATGGACTACAAACGTAAACTGTTGAGCCTGGTGGAGGTATTCCTTCTACTGAGTGCCCTTCTAGTTATCTTCGTTTTATCCTCTTTTATTGCTAACTATCTTTTTTAATGTAGGCTTTTTATCAATAATTTTCATTTTGCAATTTGTTTTTGTAACTCTGTTTACTACATTGCTTTTTTTGAAAAAATGCATTAAGCAATATAAATAAATAAGGAGGCGTGATTGAAATGCAATATCGGTGGACCCAGCTGTCCGCACAACCGTTATTAACAGTTGTGCACTTGAAGTGAAAAGACAGCACCCCATAAGGAAGAAGGGCACTATCTTTGTTGCAAAATCGGCATTACCCATGAGAAAAGCTTTGGCCCACACACCAGCTGTGCAGGCCAGTGAATGGTTTGCCAGCGAGAAGACAGCATTTGACCAAGGCTGCTGAATGTCAGTTGTGCGTAGGTTAGAACCAACCTGTAGTTTCGAGTTGCTTTGTTACATTATTGCTTCTAGCGCGCTCTGTGCGCCTCACCATACGTCGTTTCAGAGGGATAGGCATCTTTGACCATTTCAGTGTCTTTTGGGTCTTCAGGGTATTTTGGGTCTTCAGGGTCTTTGAGGTATTTTGGGTCTTCAGTGTCTTCAGGAGCTTTTGGGTCTTAATGGGTCTTTTGGGTCTTCAGGGTATTTTTGGGTCTTCAAGGTGTTTTGGATCTTCGGGATTCTTTTGGGTCTTCAGGATCCTCTGGACCTTTAAGGGTATTTTGGGTCTTTGGGGTGTTTTGGGTCTTCTGTGGCTTTGGGGTATTTTGGGTCTTCAGGGGCTTTTGGGTCTTAAGGGTCTTTTGATTCGTCTGGGTCTTTAAGGGTTTTTTGGTATTTTTGGGTCTTCGGGATGTTTTAGGTGTTCGGGGTGTTTTGGGTCTTCAGGGTCTTTTGGGTCTTCACAGCCATTTGGGTCTTCAGGGTGTTTTGGATCCTCTGGGCCGTGAAGGGTATTTTGGGTATTTGGTGTGTTTTGGGTCTTGATTGTCGGGGGGAGATTTTAATGTAAGTTTGGACAGATTGCCCCAGGACTCATCGGCGCGGGTACTTAAAGGGCTTGTTCAGGATTTTACGTTGAGGGACACGGGTGCGAGAAGGAATAATGTCACCGGACCGATGCGGCTGGTACCAGTCGGGCTAGGATCGATTACTTCTTTGTGACACCAAACTTTGGCGACCCGGACCTGGTCTTTCGGGTCTTCAAGATCTTTTGGGGCTTCAGATTTTTTTAAAGGGTATTTGTGGTCTTCATGGTGTTTTGGGTCTTCAGGGTGTTTTGGGTCTTCAGAGTTTTTTGGGTCTTTGGGGTCTTCTGGGTCTTTATGGTCTGCGGGGGACTTAGTGGTCGTAAGGGTCTTGGGGGACTTAAAGGGTAGTCAAATGTCTGAGGGGTCTCAGCAGTCTCAACGTAATTAAGAGGGTGTTCATTTTATTTGACAAAGATGAAGACGTTTTGGTCGAATATGAACATACATACAAACAAACAGACAAACAAACATAACCATATACGTTCGATCTATTATAATAAGATGCATGTACAGTTCTAGAGCTACTGTATATCTTATGAAAACTGTGTGCACTAGAGTACATAGGTGGGCTTCTTTTTAAGAACAATTTCCTCCTAAGGAAATGTTTGTCAAAAACATTGTTGCCAAGCTATGCAGATAGAAACTTAGTACACCAGAAAAGGCTCATTCGCCTCTGAAAACCCACCTCAATAGGTTATAACCAACCCAAAAGGACTATGTCTGTATGCACTCACACAATGGAATACATTTGTTTGCTCGTCACACTGTAAGAGATTCTGCATGCATGGACAGTGGACACCCGCCTGTGAATAATAGAGTGTGGCCATGCACACGATGTTATTTAAACTCGACACGCGGACACCATGCATCTCCTCACTACATCTTTGTTGAATTTAAAAAAAAAAAAAATTGGTTAAAAACTCTCGTGCAGTCTCTCCTCAAATAGCATGGCATCACGAGTCCATTTAACGCAGATAACGCACGTTTTAGGCTACACAATGGTCGCTCTCACGGCCAATCGGTCGCTATATTACTTTGTAAACCAGACACCATCTTACCATGAAATCGGAAAGTCCAGCCACAACTTTAATATGTGGAAAGATAACAGCAATATTTGCTCCGGTTCTCCCTCTGCCACTATTGGTTCCTTTGACCACATTCTTGGCAAAGCCCATATCTCTCTGGGATTGTGAGCGAGATTCCTCAATGCCGCAGGCTATGGCTGCTCGCACAAGCCGACCTGTTGGGACTGCAATCTACCCACTCACAAAATGATTGGGTTATCATCTCCACAGCATATAATATTGATTCTGCCTGGGAATACATTTTAAAAAGCCTCGGCCTACTTTCTCTCATGCACCAGTTTATCCCATCCGTCCTGTGGATATCGTCTCAGTCCTCTCAGACCTGGTACACAATATCCCAGGGGAGGCTGATGCAGTCAATTGTGGTTTGCTTTCTCAACATGGAAAACAGACCAACTGAGGGTAACTCTAGGTCACTCCTTAAGGCTTGCAAGACGTGTTTGTTCATCCTAAGGCCAGACAGAAAACATCATCTTGCAATTTTCAGGGCTGTCTCGTGTCCAAACATTTTCCGCAAATTCATGATGGTGTCCGGTTCAGACAGTCTCTCGTTCCTCATTTGTCCCCTCCATCACTTTGAACAACATCTCGATAAAGGATACCACCAGAGAAAACCCTAACCCGAACACCTCAAACAACATCTCCATAATGGACCCCACCAGAGATAACCCCAACACTAACAACTCTAACGACATCTCTATAAAGGATCCGGCAGGATCCCACCAGAGATAACCCTAACACTAACAACAAAACGACATCTCTATAATGGACCCCACCAGAGATAACCCTAACACTAACAACTCTAACGACATCTCTATAATGGACCCCACCAGAGATAACCCTCACACTAACAACTCGAACGACATCTCTATAAAGGATCCGGCAGGATCCCACCAGAGATAACCCTCACACTAACAACTCGAACGACATCTCTATAAAGGATCCGGCAGGATCCCACCAGAGATAACCCTAACACTAACAACAAAACGACATCTCTATAATGGACCCCACCAGAGATAACCCTAACACTAACAACTCAAACAACATCTCCATAAAGGGTCCCACGAGAGATAACCCTCACACTAACAACTCTAACGACATCTCTATAAAGGATCCCACCAGTGATAACCCTCACACTAACAACTCGAACGACATCTCTATAAAGGATCCCACCAGAGATAACCCTCACACTAACAACTCGAACGACATCTCCATAACGGATCCCACCAGAGATAACCCTAACACTAACAACTCTAACGACATCTCTATGAAAGATCCCACCAGAGATAACCCTCACCCTAACAACTCGAACGACATCTGTATAAAGGATCCGGTAGGATCCCACCAGAGATAACCCGAACACTAACAACTCGAACGACATCTGTTGTGAAAATCAAGATACAACAGCAACCCAAAGTAGGTTTAATCGTAATTCGTTCTCAACATCATCTAGAGAGAAACCAATAAACATGGTATTAATAATACATACAGGTGAATACAGGTGCGGACAGGCTGTATGACTATAAAAGCTTTGATACATATTGCAGACACGTTACCTTTCTAAGGGAAGCCCAGAGAAGCTCTAGAGGTACATCGCTAGGGTTACATCGTGGTGACGGATCTACATCGCCTGTCCGCGCTGATATATATATAGGAACCGAGAAAGGGTCGCGTAGCGGCCATGAGGCGAATAACATCAGTGTCGTAATTTGGATGACGATTTCATTACATTCTCCCCGCGCTTAGATCCAAACTCGGCGGTGAAGAACAGCAGACACATACAGAGGAATACATAGGAATGCAAAGAACGAAATACATTGGAAAGATGTCACTGCCGGTCGAACGTCCAAGGGGCCATCAATCCCGATGGCAGGGTTACTGCATTTCAGCCAGTTAGCCCGGTTAGCAATCAATCTCCAGCTATAGATATAGCCCTCATGATAATTAGAGATGATGGATGAATTGTATGTATACATCTACCTCTGCAATCGAATAGAAAACTATTATTATGTATGGTACTTTAATGTTTATGGCGTAGCCCATTGGGCAATGCCGTCAAGAACAGTGCTGGTCCATCTGTATGTATGTATGTATGTATGTATGTCCCCTCAAACGTATACCAATCAGAACTGAGGATCTGGTCACATGACATGGCGATGTGTTACATCTGGAGGAAGTCCCAGTCAAGAAGATATCGGACCGAGCATGCAGTGGTCATCCCAGGGAGAAGACGTTGAGCCGTGGGTAGTAGTAGTCTTCCTGTGGGGTAGTCTGAGTAGATAAGTGTACCTCGTTGAACAGTGAGAAACGGCTCAGTAGCTAGATGGATAAGGTGTACCTTTGAGATTCGCAACTCATTACATAAGGTGTGCCATGACGAAGAGCGACTGGCCATACGACGCAAAGCAACGCATTACAGGCAGATGTCGGTGTGGCAGATGTGTAATTCAGTAAACCATAACAGTAAGTAAGAAGACCATTACAGTAGGTCTGTACCCGCCCTGGCTCCCAAGGGTACATACGCAGTACAAGCGCATGTAGCGGCACGCGAATCTACCGTTGGCAGCGATCGCACGAGTCACGAGCGGCCTCTGAAGGCTGCCTGGACGACCGGCATGGCCGATTACGACGACGCACAAACGGTCGAAACGCGCCTCTCCAGCGAAGCGCGCAGGACCGCCGGGATGCATATGGCAAGCTTGTCCATCTGCACCGCGCGCGGAGGATCGGAGAAGATCGGCAGACCGAGAGAGTCCCGGCTGGACAAACCATGTTTGTCCCAGCGTCGTCCCGGATCGTTATGATTGATTGTCATGATTGTCACGCGGATCGGAGAAGATCGGCAGACCGAGAGAGTTCCGGCTGGACAAACCATGTTTGTCCCAGCGTCGTCCCGGATCGTTATGATTGATTGCCATGATTGTCACGCCAGATGACCCGGATGGATTGGCCATCCCGGATGTCCGACCGATCCATCCAGTTGACGCCATCGTTGCATGGCACGGATCCAGCCGGACCGCGGATGGATCGACCATCCACGGACGCAATGGCACAGAGAAGGCCCGGATGGATTGGCCATCCCGGATGTCCGACCGATCCATCCAGTTGACGCCATCGTTGCATGGCACGGATCCAGCCGGACCGCGGATGGATCGACCATCCACGGACGCAATGGCACAGAGAAGGCCCGGATGGATTGGCCATCCCGGATGTCCGACCGATCCATCCAGGTAACGCCAACGTGGCATGGCACGGATCCAGCCGGACCGCGGTTGGATCGTCCATCCACGGACGCAATACCGCAGTGCAGCTCATTGAGGCTGCATTGGGAGGGAGAGGTGTACTCTATTTGATTGATTAATTGTATATTTAAAATCAATAAAAGATTATCACAAAATATTGTCTAATCAATTGGCGCATCGCATAACTAACCCACAAGGGGTGAGGAGGGAGTCGCCACCCGGGCGAGCAACAAGAACCTCCCGGGTCCCCACAAGAGTCGAGGTGGCCCGATCACAGGGATGGGCCATGTCGAGAAAACAAAAGGTCGCAGGGGCCATGGGTCACGGTGTACCCAGTGAGACCAGCGCGACCTCACGGGAGCGTGGCAGATTAGCAACATGGTCATATCCCTAGGACATACTATCCACAAACCGCAAGAATAACGAGGTAGACAAAACATCTGTTAAAGAGGTGGCTGCAGTGCGCTGCATACCGAAGACAGACGACCTTCACAGTCTGGGTCAGGCTGAGTCACAGTCAGACTGGGGCATAGGGAAACGGAATCAGACGAGGCGTCTCGCAGTCTCGAACTGTACGAGGCAAGAGCTCTGTCCGATAACAACGAGCCCAGAGTCAAGGACGAGCACGCAGTACGGTGTCCTCGTTACATGCGCAGGCGACGAGGGAGTCGGGCGCGACGCTCAATGTCACGAGGTCACCGTGTACTCCCACCGCGGTGACCCTGAGGGAGCGCCGCGGTACGTTGTACACGTCGTTACGTAAAGGACAATTAGTACATAGAAAGGTAACGAATCCCCGATGAGACCGCGGGAAGCACGCCATTACGCAAATGACGCCGCGAAGCGAACGCGTCTAAGATGCTGTAAAGCGTACGCGTGATACAGTCGATGACGTCATCAAGTAGGTCGGGCGGGTTTGACGGCGAGCTCCAGCCGAGCGGCATCCCCAGACGGAGCAAAGCAGCACACCGAAATCCAACGTCTCGCGCGCAGCAGCACCCGAGCGAGCCCGAGATCGGCACACGGCACACGAACCCGGCCGACGGCGAAAGCATCATCTAGGGCGCACCGCGTACGAGGGAAACCGAAAGCCGCGTCTCGGCCCGTTCCCGTTGATCCAGAGCGGGCGAGCCCGCCGAGCCGAGGGGCGAGCACGCCGAGTCGAGATGGCGAGCAAGCCCGGCAGCGACAGACCGCACGACCCGAAGCAGCGCCCCGCCTGCCTGGCTGTCGGGTCTAAGGAGCGATCACATACAACGCCCTGAAGTAGCATCTCATATGAGGTGCATCGAGCATGAAGGATGAAGAGGAGGCCTTTCAGTCCGACAAGCCTGCTCTACACCAACACTACATAAACGCAATATAACGCAATCCAACAGCTTATCGAATTAAATAATTGGGTGAAACGCGGGGTGTAAAAAAAAGAATGAAAGCATTCGGTCCACATACATTCCATGCACAGCATTTTTACAATGGTCGCAGGTGGTTAACGCATACGCCGTTTGATCAAGTAAAACAAAGGACGAAGAAGAACGATCACTTATAGAATACACATGGTAGTCAGGTATACGATCAACCATTAGAAGCATATGCCCGTGTGTCGTGAAAGGCTATGAAGGTCCCGCTCGACGTCCATAGAAACTCATCCGTGCTGCGACAAGTCGTCGCATGGTGCCAAGCGAGCCTCCATTGAGGCGAATCCGGGCAGCGGAGTCGCCGGCCTCGGGGGAGCAGCTGCTATCGCAGGTGGGATTGCGACGGCCGCGATCAGAATCGCCGGCCTCACAGAGTGCCCGCGAGAGGAACCGCATGCAAAGGGGTCCATCCAGTGAAGAGGCGGCGCGCGCAACTGGCGCGTCGTGCATTTGTAGTGATTCCTTCCAGCGACGGTGCGGTGCCACGCGAAGGGTGCCACGTGTAGGAGGTGATCGGAATCAGGATGGGATCGCGGGCCTCACAGAGTAGTAGCACGCGATGGGAGCAGTGCACGTCGATTCGCGTGGAGGAGGTGGTTCCACCGAGTATCGAGTGGCCGGGGTGAGCCGGTCGTGAGAGGCACGGCGTGCTTCCGACGAGCAGCGCGCGTTCGCGCGGAGGAGATGGGCCACAGAGTAGCGAGTGGTCGGAGTGGAGCCGGTCGTGAGAGGCACGGCGTGATTCCGACGAGCAGCGCGCGTTCGCGCGGAGGAGATGGGCCACAGAGTAGCGAGTGGTCGGAGTGGAGCCGGTCGTGAGAGAGAGATGTGACTCGGAGTAGATGGGCCACTGAGTAGCGAGTGGTCGGAGTGTGCCGTCCGTGTGGAGGCATAGCCGACATGGGAGACGTGATCACTCGCGTAGGAATCTCAACTCGGGCCGAGGCACGCATATCTAGGATGAATCCCTCGGACGGAGCCGTTAGTGCTTCCGAGCTGCGATCGGACGGGTAGGCCGGCGGCTCCAAGCGGGTCCGTCGTTCCGACGGGGTCTCAACCGCGGGACGTTGCCCAGTAGCATCGTGCTCCAGGCATCGAGCCGGAGTCCGTCACGCCTGCTCTGGCGTTCGGGTCTCATGAGAGCAGGTCGCTTTTGTCGACGCGGTCCCGCGAAAAGGCTTGCGACGTCCCGTCTTTCGAGGCAGGCCGGCAGCGAGAGTAGTCGGAGCTCCGTTGCTGGAGCTAGCTCGACGGGTCCTCCGCTGGGCATTCTTCTCCGAGGCGAGCAGTGCAGGAGCGATGTCAGGAGAGGAATTACGATTAAGTGTTGTGAAAATCAAGATACAACAGCAACCCAAAGTAGGTTTAATCGTAATTCGTTCTCAACATCATCTAGAGAGAAACCAATAAACATGGTATTAATAATACATACAGGTGAATACAGGTGCGGACAGGCTGTATGACTATAAAAGCTTTGATACATATTGCAGACACGTTACCTTTCTAAGGGAAGCCCAGAGAAGCTCTAGAGGTACATCACTAGGGTTACATCGTGGTGACGGATCTACATCGCCTGTCCGCGCTGATATATATATAGGAACCGAGAAAGGGTCGCGTAGCGGCCATGAGGCGAATAACATCAGTGTCGTAATTTGGATGACGATTTCATTACAATCTGTATAAAGGATCCGGCAGGATCCCACCAGAGATAACCCGAACACAAACAACTCCAACGACATCTCTATAAAGGATCCGGCAGGATCACACCAGAGATAACCCTCACACCAACAACTCGAACGACATCTCGATAAAGGATCCCACCAGTGATAACCCTCACACGAACAACTCGAACGACATCTCTAGAAAGGATCCGGAAGGATCCCACCAGAGATAACCCTAACACTAACAACTCTAACGACATCTCTATAATGGACCCCACCAGAGATAACCCTAACACTAACAACTCAAACAACATCTCCATAAAGGATCCCACGAGAGATAACCCTAACACTAACAACTCTAACGACATCTCTATAAAGGATCCCACCAGTGATAACCCTCACACTAACAACTCAAACAACATCTCCATAAAGGATCCCACGAGAGATAACCCTAACACTAACAACTCTAACGACATCTCTATAAAGGACCCCACCAGAGATAACCCTCACACCAACAACTCGAACGACATCTCTATAATGGACCCCACCAGAGATAACCCTCACACTAACAACTCGAACGACATCTGCATAAAGGATCCGGTAGGATCCCACCAGAGATAACCCGAACACGAACAACTCCAATGACATCTCTATAAAGGATCCGGCAGGATCACAACAGAGATAACCCTCACACTAACAACTCGAACGACATCTCTATAAAGGATCCGGCAGGATCCCACCAGAGATAACCCTCACACCAACAACTCGAACGACATCTCTATAAAGGATCCCACCAGTGATAACCCTCACACGAACAACTCGAACGACATCTCTATAAAGGATCCGGAAGGATCCCACCAGAGATAACCCTAACACTAACAACTCGAACGACATCTCTATAATGGACCCCACCAGAGATAACCCCAACACTAACAACTCTAACGACATCTCTATAATGGACCCCACCAGAGATAACACTAACACTAACAACTCTAACGACATCTCTATAAAGGATCCCACCAGTGATAACCCTCACACTAACAACTCGAACGACATCTCTATGAAGGATCCCACCAGAGATAACCCTCACACTAGCAACTCCAACGACATCTCCATAACGGATCCCACCAGAGATAACCCTAACACTAACAACTCTAACGACATCTCTATAATGGATCCCACCAGAGATAACCCTCACCCTAACAACTCGAACGACATCTCCATAACGGATCCCACCAGAGATAACCCTAACACTAACAACTCTAACGACATCTCTATAATGGATCCCACCAGAGATAACCCTCACCCTAACAACTCGAACGACATCTCTATGAAGGATCCCACCAGAGATAACCCTCACCCTAACAACTCGAACGACATCTCTATAAAGGATCCCACCAGAGATAACCCTAACACTAACAACTCTAACGACATCTCTATAAAGGATCCCACCAGAGATAACCCTAACACTAACAACTTTAACGACATCTCTATAATGGACCCCACCAGAGATAACCCTCACACTAGCAACTCGAACGACATCTCCATAACGGATCCCACCAGAGAGAACCCTCACCCTAACAACTCGAACGACATCTCTAACAGACGCTGCCAGAGATAAGGCAGAATGTCTGAAGGTTCGCCTCCAAATACCCAACCTGCGCGTCCACTCTGTCCCCATCTTACGCCCATAAACACACTGTCTGCCGGATAAGTTTCGTCCAGCCTTGACCCTGCTTTGGTAACGATCCCAGATGGCATCAGTGTCCATGTTCTCAAATCCTCCTGCTCCCTCTCCCATCACTCTCCCGTCTTCCGTTTTCCATCTGACCACACAGCCCAACTCCAACTTCTTACTATAGATATGTTTTGTCACTTTTTCTTTTTTTGACATCTATGTAACTCTCTCCAATCTCTGTCTTATCAACTTCATATTTACCAACTCGTTTTCTGTAATCAAACTCCATTCCCATCCACATGCTCCACCATGCTTGACTATACTCCCGAGAATGTTCTCCCTCCTCATTAGCTTCTTTTTCATCTGTTTAATCACCTCTTGCATCATTTCCCGATTCATTGTGCTTGGAAAACCGTTTTGTCTCCCGCCCCTCCGACAAGGTAGTCCGATGCGCTCCGACCGACTGACCACCTGTCCATGTACTTTTGTGCACACGATATTTCAAAAACTGTTGACCATTTAGCTTTCATATTGCAGATATCGATTCCTCATGACATTATATCAACCCGATTACATCACGACTGTGATTGGCTGAATTATGTTGCCATGGCAACCATCTCAGTAACTTGGCTTGTGTACGCGATTTTTGAAAAACCGTTTATATGCCTCCGCCCCCGAAGATGGCCAAAGGTATTATTTATTTCATTTTCCTATTACTCCGATCTATTCCTCATACCACCCAAAAGGCAGGGGACCTCTAGAGTCTAGAGTGTCAGCTCCTTGTTGTATCTGGATGAATATAATGCAGCAATCATCTTCTAGAAACTCATTAGGGTAATGTTTCCAGGTGAGAGTTAACCAATGACGATGTCTACTCCAATGTTAACCAATGTCTACTCCACTCATCTTAATGGAAAATAATCATTGTCCACCAAGCATTGGCAGTTTATTTGTGCATCACTAGCTCTTATAGTGGCAATGTGATGAAGGATTTCCACTCCTGACAACAGGAACCTTTCCTTCACAAGAGAAAAATAAAAATAATCGATATCATGAGCAACTACCTATCAAAACTTGTCACTGCATTAACTCATCTTGAGCTCCACACGTTCTGCCTGACTGTGAGACATGAATACATGGTATCTAAACAAGCCAAAAGATTTTCAGGTTCATCTTGCTAATCTCTCAGTTTGAAAATGCATCTACGCACATAGATGTTGCAGATAAAAAAAACTTTATGCGTAAATATCCATTGAGACCTTGTTATAAAACAAATGGGAAGATTAGTTGTACCTATTGGTTCATTACTCTTTCAGAAATAGGCCCACACTCGTATATCACACATCAAATCTCGATGAGGAGGATGATATGGAAACTAGCATGCTGGGGTAACACGATTCTCTGCATTTATCTTGCATCATTTGCAGGTGATAAAACAAATTTTGAGAAATTTGACAGTGCTTATATGTTGAAGTTCAAATGGAGTAATGAGATTGCAGTCATTATTCATTGTTGGATGTTTCTGCAGTACTGACTGAGAATTATTCTCAAAGGATGTATGCTTCAATGCAATGTCTAAGTTGAGCTTGCTCTCTCCTGTTCTTAGTGCCTCATAATTTTATTTCTTGTAATATGTTATATTGGCATGCTCTAAGTTACCAAATGCACTGAATTAATAAGGAAAATACATTCAGGGTTATTAATCCGCTATTGATTGATTTCGATAATAATATGCTTTTCATTCATTCCTCCTCTCCCTCTTGTTGAGAGATGATGGAATTTCACGACATTGTGCATTAACGTTGTTTTGTCATTATTTAATCTTAATGCTGTGTGTGTATGTATATATATATATATATATATATATATATATATATATATATATATATATATATATATATATATATATATACACAGCATTAATATATATATATATATATATATATATATATATATATATATATATAAATATATATATATACTGTATATATATATACTATATATATATATATATATATATATATATATATATATATATATATATATATATATATATATATATATACAGTATACGCTTTTCATTCATATATATATATATATATACAGTATATGCTTTTCATTCATATATATATATATATATACACATATATATATATGTACATATATATATATATATATATATATATATATATATATATATATATATATATATATATATATATATATATATATATATACATATATATATATATACATACACACACACACAGTGCATTCAGAAAGTATTCAGGCCCCTTCACTTTTTTCACATTTTGTTATGTTGCAGCCTTATGCTGAAAACGTTTAAATTCATTTTTCCCTCATCAATCTACACTCAATACCCCATAATGGCAAAGAGAAAACAGGATGTTAGAAAGTTTTGCAAATTTATTAAAAAGAAAAAACTGAAATATCACATTGACATATGTATTCATACCCTTTGCTATGACACTTGAAATTTAGTTGGGGTGCCTCCCATTTCTCTTGATCATCTTTGAGATGTTTCTACACCTTGATTGGTGTCCACCTGTTGTAAATTCAATTGATTGGACATGATTTGGAAAGGCACACACCTGTCTATATAAGGTCTCACAGCTAACAATGCATATCAAAGCAAAAACCAAGCCATGAGGTCGAAGGAACTGCCTGCAGAGCTCAGGGACAGGATTGTGTCGAGGCACAGATCTGGGGAAGCCGACAAAAAAATCTCTGCTGCAATGAAGGTTCCCAAGAACACAGTGGCCTCCATAATTCTTAAATGGAAGAAGTTTGGAACAACCAGGACTCTTCCTCGAGCTGGCCGCCCAGCCAAACTGAGCAATGGGGGAGAAGGGCCTTGGTAAGAGAGGTGACCAAGAAACCGATGGTCACTCTGGCTGAGCGCCAGAGATCCTGTGTGGAGAAGATTCCAAACAACTGCCAACTTGTTCAGGCCAGGCCGCCCAAGCAAGGTCAGCCCGAGAGCAGACTGCAAGATGCTGAAAGAAGTCTCGAAGAACCCCAGAATGTCATCACGGGACCTACAGGTAGCTCTTGCCACTGTTGATGTCAAAGTGCACGAGTCTACCATTAGAAAGAGGCTGCACAAATTTGATCTACATGGGAGGTGTGCCAGGAGGAAATCTTTGCTGTCCAGAAAGAACATCAGGGCAAGACTAAAGTTTGCCAATGAGCACCTAGGCAAAGACCAGCACTTCTGGAACAATGTGCTCTGGACAGATGAGTCAAAGGTCGAGCTATTTGGCCACAGTACCAGAAGACATGTTTGGCGAAAACCAAAGACAGCAGTTGACCACAAGAACCTGATACCAACTGTAAAGCATGGTGGTGGAAATATTATGGTTTGGGGCAGCTTTGCTGCATCAGGGCCTGGGCAGCTCACCATCATATAATCCACTATGAATTCTTCATTGTACCAGAGGGTGCTTGAGGATAATGTGAGGCCATCTGTCGGAAAGTTGAAGCTCAATGGAAGATGGACCTTGCAACATGACAATGACCCTAAACATACCAGTAAATCCACCAAGGAATGGATGAAAAGAAAGAAATGGAGGGTTCTGGAATGGCCAAGTCAAAGCCCGGATCTAAGTCCCATCGAGATGTCGTGGGGGGATTTGAAACGAGCTGTGCATGCAAGAAACCCCTCAAACATCGCACAGCTGAAAGAATTCTGCATGGAGGAGTGGGCAAAAATTTCTCCCAGTCGATGTCAGAGACTGGTAGACAGTCATAAGAAACGCCTACTTGAGGTTGTTACTGCCAAAGCGGGCAATACCACTTATTAGAGCCAAGGCTGTACTTACTTTTTCCACATGCGAAATTTGCATTTATGTTTATTTAAATTCTACAATGGACTACAAAATATAAATGTTTCATGATATTTGTTATAATATATCACCTTTATCTATCAATATTGTTGAAATGAAGATCAAATAGCTGTATGTTGAAATATGTTGAAAAAGTCAAAACTTTACATGGGGTGTACTTACTTTTTCACGTGACTGGATGTCGTGCTGAATCAACAGAGGTTGTTCTGTGCACATTATATAATCTGCAGACAAACGCTTCTGCAAATTTGATTGTCTCCTCTGTGAGTTCTCCAATGCCCAAGTTCTTCAGCAGTTTATGGTGCTCTTTGAAGACTCCCATGATATTTGTTTGGTGTGACTTGCAAAATAGGAGGTGGTGTCACACCCAGTTAATGCGTGAAATGGTGGCAGTGCTGTGGACAAACTTCTCGGTCGATTGTTTAAAACAGCATCAATTGATGTATAACGCCGTTTCTTTGATGTACCTGACATCATCCCAAGATGTTCACATTGTGCACGTGGGAAGTGGGAAATTGAAAACTCAAAATTCAAAAACTCAAAATTCGGCTTGGGAACCGGGTTAATGGAATTCAACATACCGTAATTATGTTAAAAAGTAAGGTTCCCAACTTTTACCCAAAAATTTCCCCCCAACATTCTCATTTCTCAGAAATCCATCTAGTCTATATAGTGAGATACCTTAGTGAAAATATCACGGTTACACGGTGGACAAAAGTACTATTTTTTCACCAAAGCATCTCCATGGTATACCTTTTAGAAAAAAAGTAAGTTGCCAAAAATTGGATAATGGGAAGGGCAAAATATGACGTCATTATGACATCAGCTAGTTATTACACAATTATACATAAAAAAATCGTTTAATTAGTTAAGAGTAAGTCGTGGAGCGTATGTTGACCTTAAAGTATATGTTTCTGAGGTGAAGGAATTCAATGCAGTTGCCAATATTGTTCTTACTGTCTTTAAAAGATTTGTGATGTCATTATGACATCATCAACTAAAAATAAGCTCATATTACACACAAATTGGATTGGTTAGTCAACACTGACTTATGGAGAGCCTTTAGTTCATTTGCTTGTTGGCTTTGCTTGTTGGGTCACAGAATTTAACGCAGAATAAGGGTCACAGACTTGGGTCACAGAATAAGGCTTTGCTTGTTGGGTCACAGAATTTAACGCAGCCGGAATTTTTTATTACTCCCGCCAGGGAGTAATGCATTCGATCGTGTCCGTGTGTGTGTGTGTGTTTGTGGACAAGATATCTGGAAAAGTTCTGAACGGATTTGGATGATTTTGGATGATTGCCCTTGGGATGAGGAAGAATTATTTAGTTTCTGGTGAAGCTCAGGATATTATTCCGGATCCAGGAATTTTTTTTGGGAATTTTTTTGGGAAATATTTTTTCTGTTTTACTGCCTTAAAGCTTTTATTCTTATTCTTAAATGATGTTTTTCTCCTCCAATTCCGAGATATATCAAAACAAATTCTCTGGCAGTAAGGGCCTACTTTCGTTTTCATTTATTGTTTTGGGGAGAGGGGATGTTAAACAAAACGTATTATTCCAACTAAACCCACGGCGGGAGTATGCGCTCTACTGAGTGGCGTTCTAGTTTAGACTGAGCTATTACGTTTTATGACGTCATCATTATGTCATCTGCTGGTTGAATAAAAGGATAGATGGTTCAAAATTAAACATATTGAATTAAATATGTATATACATCGTAGTCGCGCTCCTCTCCCCTGTTGTGACCAATGATTCCATTGAGATGTAAAAAAAATAACGATGTCTTATGTCATCATTACCTCACAAAAACACAGTGGAACCCCCCCCCCCACAAACACACACACACACACACACACACACACACACACATCTCTTTTATGCTATATCATTGATGTAATTGGTACTCATGCCTTTGTGAGAGAATATTACGAAGTATTACCAGCCTCATTGATTCTGCAATTGGGATTGATATTCAACACCCTAATTATACTCGTCAATATACTCATGAAGTAGTGGAAACCAAGGCCTTCAAGAATATTGGAATCTCCCTCGATGAAACCGCGTCAATGGGCCTGTCACTTCGCCATTGCAGACAGGTCAGTGGTCTCTCTGTCTTCTACCGCCTCCTTTCTTGTCTTCAGAGCACCTGTATACTCAACCTCAATTAAAATAGTAATGCAGTATGATGTAAGAATTCAGGAATACAAGTGGTGACCTTGCAAGCCAAATTAGACTACGTTGTGAAAGAGTGCCAGCAAATCTATTTGGCTTGGCTTCTTTGAAGACAAATAATTATATTAATAAGCCAGAAATTACAAAGAAAATAGAACGCAGAGCATTCTGATATTCGGTCTTCACGCAATCCCACGTTGTGCACTATTTCTGAAAATAGCTAATTAGGAAAAGGGTAAAAGAATAGCTCTGGAAGCATATTTGCATCGGGATTGTTTGATTCTAGCTTGGATTACTGACAGCATCCGATTCACCTCTGACTGTCACTCTGGTGTAGTAGAAACAGGGATGATGCATCTCTGACCATCCCCTTTTCTGGATCAGGGTGGTTCCAAATTCATTTAGGAGCTGAGTGCCAAACGGGACCTCAAACGCAATATTTTTCTCTGAAAACCATTGAAAATCATTAATCATGGTATAATTTGAGGGGGGATTTTTCTTAATTTTTTTTGTCAAATCACAGTGTCGAAAAAAGTGTCGATTTTCGATTTCACCAGTGACGTTATACTATGAACTCCCCTCAATTGAAATAGCAGTTAACATAGAGAAACAGATAATGTCGAGCTGAGATTCCGATACTGTTTCCACTGTCATGAGCAACTCTGAAGGTTCGCAGTATGTAGACACTGATCAGTGGGAGACAAAATTAGTGATGGAAATGCTTTCGGTGGAATTGTGGAGCCATATTGTTTCGATCCTTGTGCGAGCGATTCAGGCGAATATGGTGTTAGTGAAGATAGTGGTGTTAATAGAGCAGATGAAAACGCCGGTCGCATGTTCACTTCAGATTAGTTGGTTTTGTTTTTCCGTTCAATTGACGGTTTATCAGTAATCTTGTATTAATTAATAATGCAGTTATATTACTCCAGAAGAAATATGGCATGACACAACACGTACAAGACACTGCACAGAAACAATACAGCATGGACACAACATGACACAGCACGTACACCGCCCAGGCACACTCGGACACCGTCAACCAATCCAAATGGGCGACAAATGCTTTGTCCCACCTAGCAGACTGACCTGGTGGCCTGAATGTTACAGGATAGTCCCGTTTCAAATTTACCCGGGATGCCATTTGGGTCTGTGGTCATGCCGTGTCATGTCGCATGTTCAAATGCTGGTAGCTCAGTAGATATGGTCTTACAGTTTCGAGTGATGGCTGTTTCTTCTGCTTCATCTTGGGGGTTTCATTCTCTTTCAATCTTGGTGGATAACCACATGATCTAGCCATCTCTGTCGTTTCATGATAGTGCTTTGTAAAATGTTCCGAGCACTCCAGCGAACATTTTGTCGGCCCAATCCACACTGGGGTATTTCAGCCAAATCTCGTACTATTTCTGTCAACCTTTGGATCTTTCTGCCATTGGTGTAGCATGAAACCATCTCAATTTGTATTAGTACAACCACCAAAGATGCATCGACCTGGCATATGTGTAGAAATTCTAAAATTATTCGCCGTTTGAGTTAAATTGTACTGTGATGTAACTCGTAGACAGTACGGATATGACGGTTGACTTTGGAGTGTGACATTATGGCAAAATGTGAAGAAGATTTCGACTTTTAATTGCAAAATTACTCACTTTATAAATGAGAAATCGGAAAAAGACACGTCGTATCTATTTTGTAGGTTATAACGGGTTGGATGTTGCGATGCAGACCTGTGATAAAATTGTGGCTTTGTGGTTAAAGCACCAACATTGGCACAGATCATGCTTGTTATGTACTAAATTATTTCAGATATAGTGCCTGGCTGAATATTTCCCCTGACATCCCAAAAGGGAAAAAATTCCAAGATGGCCACCGCTTGAATTGCAAAAATCAATTATGTTGCATATTTATGACATAAAAACATGAATGAAGTGTCCTTTTCTATGTTTTTAGACATGCGGAATCCACTGTCACCATTACTTATTCTAAAAAATGGATAGCTATTAATTTTAGGAATTACGTCTTTTTTTGGTTTATTTGCAGATGGGGATGTTTATTTGCAGAACATTGTCATGGGGACCACAAGGCTAACCCCTGCTCTTGCAGGGAAAATGGCCTTAAAATGCCTGTTGTTGTTTGTTGTATTTGCAGATGGCCATGTTGATATAGTCCGCATCATGTCAGCATAGAAGAGGTTGAAGCTTCTTCACAGTTGGAGTCTGCGGTAATCCACATCCACATCTGATGCTATTGATTGGACCCTGTGTGCCTTCTGTCAAAAACATTCTTAAATGATATACGCATATGTGGGAAAATTACATGCCCAGACCAGGAATGGAACCCAGGTCCTCTGGAAAACCGTACCACATATATCCCACATATATCAATTTAATTATTTAATCCTGTTCATTCATCTAATTGCTTCACTACGCCCCCAGTGGTGTTCATAATATATGACATTGATTTGTCCCCCCAATGGAGGAAGACCCTCTCGTGTTCAGCCCCGTTGGTGCTCCTATGGTTGGCAGCGAGTGCCCCGGAAGCATTGGCAGAAATAGAGTGGTAATCATATGTGTGGGAAAATTGCATGCTCAGGCAGGCTTACCCAGATAGCTCAGATGGCAGAGCACTGGTACGGTTTTACAGACGACCTGGGTTCGATTCCTGGTCTGGGCGGGTAATTTTGCCCACATATATCAATTTAATTATTTAAACCTGTTCATTAATCTGGAAACATTCTTCCGCACCACTTCAGTGTCCAGCAAATTTTAAATGGACAGATGACAATTTTGACAAATTTCCTTGAACTTGGCGAGGAGGCAGTACCAGTAGACATATGCCAGCTTGATGAATAAGATGGCATTGCGACAAACCTGTCCAGAAATAGTGCTCGATGGCACACATACTGCCATCTAACGTGTTCTGCCAGTTGATTGGCTGGAGTACAAGGCTGCATCTGAAAAATGAGGTGGAACTTATAAGCTACATAGAACTAATGAAGTTCGCAGATAAGTCTCCGATTTTTAAGCTGGCTGATCTTCTACAATTGTAAACTGACTAAGAGAGCTGGGAGTAAATATATCCAGTCGAATTCACTCCATAGATTTGAAAGAGCGTATGTTTGTGAATGTGCCTTGTCTCCATGTCTACAAGCAAGGCCATGATATCTTCATGACTTTTCATGATGATATCAGATCTCTGCTGAGAGAAGCAAGCTTCGACGACTGTGATGATAAAGCTATTTGCCTAGCACAGGCTGCTCATATCATATGCTGAGATATGCTGTTCAAGCATGCAACATTTGATGGGTCATTTCAAAAAGGCTGCCAGGAATATGCTGTTCCCACGTTCCTGGTTGTAATAGTGGACCTGACCATGGATGGAATAAATATCTTATTATAATAGAGCAAACGTATATGGTTATGTTTGTTTGTTTGTTTATATGCGACCATAACGTCTTCTTAGTCAAATAGAATTAACACGCAAAACACAGTCCGTGAACTCTTTATTACGTTTAGACTGCTGAAACCCCTCAGACCTTTGATGACCCTTTAAATCCCCCAAGACCCTTAAGACCACCAAGACCCCTGAAGATCCAAAATACCCTTAAAGACCCAAAATACCGTGAAGACCTTAAAACACCCCAAAAAAATTCCGAACACACAAAAGCCCCTGAATACCCAAAATACCCTTAAAGGCCCTGAGGAACCAAAAGACCCTGAAGACCCAAATGGGCCCGAAGTCCCAAAATACCCCGAAGACCCAAAACACCCTGAAGACCCAAAACACCCTGAATACCTCCAAAGACCCTTTAGACCCAAAGACCCTTAATGACCCAGAGGAAACAAAAGACCTTTAAGACCCAAAAGCCCCTGAAGACACCGAAGACCCAAAAGACCCTGAAGACCCAAAACACCCCAAAGACCCAAAATACCCATAAATTCCCAGAGGATCCAAAGACCCTGAAGACCCAAATGACAATAAAGACCCAAAACACCATGAAGACCAAAAAGACTCTGAAGACCCCAAAGACACCGAAATGGTCAAAGATGCCTATCCCTTTGAAACGACGTGCGGTGAGGCGCGCGCAGCGCGCCGAGTTACGCTCGTCAACAACAATGAGACACCGAGACAGAGACAGCAAGAAAAGCAGCCCTTAGTCTGGTCCAATTGTTGCAATTTAACAGTCATGTGAGAAGATGCCAGTGGTCCACTCATGAATACCACAGCAAGGACAGATCTACAGTAACTTGGTCTGATGATTCAAGGACATACACACAAACGTGAACTTGTGGACACCTTATTCCATTTAGGCTTATCAATTTTGTATGATAGGGTTCTTGATATCTCCACACCTATTGCTGTTTCAGCATCTCAGAAACACAGCAGCTAGTAAACAAGGAGATCCAGAGCATCACTGATCCAATCTCCTGGGCCTGGGCTGCAATCCATGCGAATATACAACAATGAGGCAACTTTAACGTCACCATCACATCACTTCTGCCATTGTTCCCTGATTATTCTAAGTCTATAGCTGTGATTTGTCATTCGATGGATGTTGTCAAGCATGCTGTCAAATTTCGGAACTCTGGACAGGTGCCTGTGCTAACATTGGATCAGTCACTGATCACGATTGCGAAAATAATCCAGTGAAGTGGCCAGATACATACGTACAGAAGCCCATCATAGTGCTTGGTAGCTTACACATCGAGATGGCTGCCTGGGGAACTCTCGGAGATTTCCTTGATGGTAGTAGCTGGATAAATGCTCTGACTTAAGCAGACGTCGCTAAATCTGGAAGGTGCGTGAAACGAACAAGACATGCACAGCAAATCACATCCAGTGCGTTATCAATTATTCTTCATAAACCCCATGGCACATTGGCACATACAGCAGTGAAAAGATTGAAACAATTCTAGTGTGTTTATAATGAACTAACAGGCGTACCCGGCGTTGCGGGGGGGGGGGGGGAGGATGGAGGGGAGTAGGCAGGAGAGGGAGGGGTGAGGAAGGGAGGGGGGGGTGGCTTTGACAGGCCCCTCCGTTTTGGGGGAGGGGGGATGAGGATAAAAGGAGAAAAAATGTACCCGTGCAAAGAGTGCTTTAACCTCAATGTTGCCCAGGTAAAAAAAGAAATTTATAATACCCTCTAACCTCAGTATTGCCCAGGTTAAACAGGAAATTGTAATACTCTCTGCCACCATCATCAGGTGGCGCAAAAAGGTACACATTTACATGGAGAATTTACGCTCCTCTCCCAGTCCCACACACCCTCGCGTGAGGCCGCGGCAGACAAAGTTACCCACCAGACAAAGTTGTATTTGCATTTCTATTTGTACCCCGAGTAAAGTATATAAGTGTTTATGGCTGGAGTACCTGGCATTGCTTAAACGAAAAAGAAACATTAACATATTTGAAATGAGGGCAAATATAATAGAAAAGCAATTACATCCAAATCAGAATCCATCACAAATGTCAAATCATCATTTCACCTTTTTGTTGAATATCTGCTGGTGAATGTACCGTTGATCACGTTTCTGAGTTAAGTATGATGCCGACAGGAAGAAGAAGAAGAAGCCTTAATACCAACTTCGTACACTTCTGGAATTGTTTCATTTATTTGTGTTCAAATGTCTGGTGATTCTTTTATATTTATTTATGCGATTGTGTACTTGTATACAACTGTCATTTATCAAAAAGGCTTAGGCACTATAGAGCGTTTTTTTTTAATCCCCAAAAACGATCTTTAAAAAAAAATAATCTTTTTTCGCCTAAAAAACTCCCAAGTCACTGATGAACCTCTGAAAGTTTTACGAAGATCCGTTCAGCCATCTCTGAGAAAAATGGCGACACACACACAGACAGACAAACAGACCAACAGCTCTCTTATACAATAGATGAACATCTATATAAATAAAACACAGTTTGTGTGTGTGTGTGTGTGTGTGTGTATGTGTGTGTGTGTGTGTGTGTATGTGTGTATGTTACCGATAGACTCCTAAACGGAGAGGCTCACATGCTTGATATTTGGCATAGACATGGCCTACCTAAAAATATTTGACGAGATCCATATTTTTTATTCATATTTACCTCAGCGCATTTCAGGAAGTAACATTATACACGGGATCTCAGCCGGTGCCAGAGCAGCTCGCTGATTCGCTCAGAGCGATCACGTGATGGTCCATCCTCGCTGCCAGACCACTGAACGGAAAATATATAGAATGACCATTGCCATTCACACCACATCGGTGGAGATGCAGCTACTGGGCGCCATCTTGGTTGGCACTCGATGCTGGACGATGGTGATTTCCGTCACATGTTTGCATGTAATTCAGAGCGAAAAGCGATTGCGTTTTTTCACCTTTTGTGCGATCGTGTTTTTTGTCGATTTTTGTCGATTTTGTGCGATATGAATTAAACGTCTTTGAAACAGCTGTGAAACGTTTTTCCACAACTCTTCCTTAACCAATTGAAGCAGTTTATTGCCGCACAAAATGGCATTTTAACAGTTGTCTGGCTTTTAAAATCTGGGACACGTTCAAAACAAACGAGATCCGCGAAGCGAGTTGGTCGAGTCATGTTAACCAAGGTAGCGACACGGCGGCTACACTTTTCACAGAGTAGGAGCATTCTATATATTTTCAATTCAGTGCACCACACTCGCTCACATACTTGATTTGTGGCGCAGACATGGCCATTGGTCCTTCACGGTGTAATTTGTGCGAGGCTTTTGTCCGAGTGAGCTTGAGTCGAGAGGGCGAATGTACGGGTTGGGAATGTACGGGTCTCCCTTCCTCCGCCCGGCAACGCCGGTACTGGAGGGTGTCACAGGATCGGTGAGTCTCCAAATCCGCTTCGTGCTGTTGTTGCGAAGATGCAGGTCGATGTCGCGATTGTTGTGCTGCTCTCCTCCCATGAGAACTGCAATGTCATTGTTGACTGGCCCTCCCCTTCCTCCCCTCCCCTCCCCCCACCCCCTCTCCCTCCCCTCCCCCCACCCCCTCTCCCTCCCCTCCCAGTCCCTCCCCTTCCCTCCCCCCTCCGTCCTCCCCTTCCCCCCCCTTCTCTTCCCCCCTCCCCCTACCCTTCCCCCTCCACCCTACCCCCTCCCCCTGCCCCCTCCCCTCTCCCTCCCCTCCCTTTCCCCTCCTTTCCCTCTCCACCCTACCCCCTCCCCCTCCCCTTCCCCCCTCCCGCTCCCCTCCCCCTCCTCCTCCCTACCCCTTCCCCCTTCCCCTTCCCCCTTCCGCTTCCCCCTCCCCCTCTCCCCTCCCCTCCCCTTCCCCCTCCACCTCCCCCCTCCCCTGTTCCCCCCCCTCCCCTTCCCCCTCCCCTCCCCCGCCCGGCAATGCCGGGTGCTTCTGCTAGTATGTCATGATCATTTCAAAATAATGACTGTCAATTTATTAACAAAATGCTGTTTGTTTCATATTGGACATAGCCAATTTTAGCATACAATCGTCCCCATGAAGATTTATATGCATTGTTTAGAATAAATTATGGTGGCATTCGATTACTTATGTCTGAAAACATAGAAAAGGTCACTTCATTCATGTTTTATTTGTGAAGATATGTAACTTTATAGATTTTCGCAATTGGCGTGGCGGTTATCTTGGATTTTTTTCCATTTATAGGCGTCAGCAAAAATATTCAGCTTGGCACTATATCTGAAATCCATTGGTACTTATCAAACATGATATAGGCCAATTTTGGTGTTTTTATCATAAAATCCACAATTTTTTTTATATTATTATTATTTTTTTGTATACAAGATCGAGGCTCGTGAAAGAGCGAACATTAATCACACAGAAAGACAAACAGACACATAAAACAAATAACATCGGGAGCGGTAGACAAGATGGGGAGAGAGGGGGAAGGACACAAACACAACATTTGAGAGCAGGGACCGAGAGACATGGAGACATCGAGAGAACTGTGGGAGGGAGAGGGCTTTGGGGGGGAGGCATGGGAATGGGGGGGGGGGGGGTGGGAGAGGTATAAAACATATGGACACTGCCAGGACTTCCAGGAAAGAAGTTGGAATTTCAAACAAGGTGGATCTGGGGTGAATTAGTGGGGGTAGAAAAGATCAAGGTTTTGGATGGGGGAAGATAAGAGATGGTGGTGAAGAGCTGTTTTAAAGACCTGGAGGGAGGAGTGTGATTGAATTGAGTGTGGGAGTTTGTTCCAGAGGCGGGAGAAAAGAGGAATGAAAGAGTGAAGGTGAGCAGAGAGCCGAGATTTCGGCAGTTTAACCATCAGAGGGTGGCTGGCAGATCTTGTGCGACCTGTAGGAATATTTGGGGGACAGAGCACAGAGAGAGCTGGGGGAGCAAGGCCGGAGAGGAGTCGGTAGAAGACAGAAAGACCACCTACCTGCCTGCGGTGAGTGAGTGAAAGGCCCTCAGAGATAGCTCCATCGCGGGAGATTCCAATGATTCTGAAAGCTTTGGATTCAACAGCGTGAAGCCGAGCCAGGTGTGAGGCAGGAGCACCAGCCCATAGGGGAGAACAGTATTCCATTGAGCTGCGGATGAAAGCCTTGTATGTGGTGAGGAGCTCAGGTGTGCCTAGGAAGGACTTCGCACGACGGAGGATGCCCAGTCAGCGACTGGCTTTGGAGGCCAGCTTGGAAATGTGGTTTTCCCAAGAAAGATCATGGCAGATAGTGAGACCCAAAAGCTTGAGCGACAGAACTTCTTGGAGAGGATTGTTGAGAAAGTAGATGGGAGGGTTGTCCAGTCGATCTTTTCGGAGAGACATAGTAAGAGTGTGAGATTTGTCAGGATTGAAAGACATGTTCCACTTGTTTGACCAGTCTGTGATTTTGTCCAGGTCTTCAGAGAGTGAGGATGCTGCAGACTGCCGATCTGAGGGAAGAGGAATGGAGCGGCAGAGCGTGGAGTCATCAGCAAAGAGATAGAGAGGATTTTCCAGAGAGTCGGAGAGATCATTGATAAAGACCAGAAAAAGCACAGGGCCCAGCACACTGCCTTGGGGGAACTCCAGCCTGAACAGGAAGGGGAGATGAGAGAAATCCATTCAGGGCCACACGTTGACTACGACCAGAGAGGAAGTCCGCAAGCCATGCATGGAGATTTCCATGGATACCATAGGAGGAGAGTTTGGTGAGCAGAGCTGGGTGCCAGACCATATCGAAGGCACGTGATATGTCAAGGGAGACAGCTCTGATTTCCTGTTTGGCATTGAGGACCTCCATCCATTGTTGAGACAGCAGAAGCAGCATGTCCAGAGTAGAGTGACCTGGTCTGAAACCAAATTGATGATCAGAGATCAAGCCATTGGAGAAGAAGAAAGATTTCATATCCGAAGCAATGATGGATTCCATGACTTTGCTGATAATTGGGAGCAGGCTGATTGGTCTGTAGTTGCAAGGATCTGTTTTTGCACCTTTTTTGTGTAAAGCGGTAATGTTTGCTGATTTCCAGGATGCTGGCAGATGACCTTGAGCAAAAGATAGGGTGAAAAGAACAGAGAGAGGGTGAGATAGAGCAGCAGAGCAGGATTTTAGGACCCGTGGGCTGATGCCGTCTGGTCCAGTTGCAGAATCAGAGTCGAGGTTTGACAAAAACTCCTCCACCTTGTCAGGAGAGAAGGACACAGAGTCCAGGAGCAGTTGGGTTCAACTGGGAAAGGTGGGAACAGAGAGAGATGGGTTTGGGACTAAGGATTTTGAGGCAAACACAGAGTTGAGGCATTCGGCTGTCACGTGCGATGTCAACTGTGTGGCCATTTGAGGTAAGGGAGGGGATGGAGGGGGAACAAACACCAGAAACGGATTTGACCAGACGCCACCAGGATTTGGAGGAAGGAGACAGGTTTGAGAGTTCATTCTTGAGTGAGGAGAGATAGTGCTTCCTGGCACTCCTGAGGGTAGACACACACTTGTTCCGAGCTTGGTGGAAGGAACTGAGATTGCCTTCAGTTGGATTAGCCTTCCAAGAGGCAAAGGCAAGTTGTTTCAGGGCAACTGCCTCACCACAAGATTCAGTGTACCATGGACGGGAGGAAGGGTAAGACAACTGAAGGCGAGATGGGATAAATCTGTGCATGAGAGAGATCAGTTTGCTTTGGAAGAATTCCCAGGAAGAATTGATGTCAGAGGCAGTGGAGATGGGAGACCAATCCAGACGATTGATGGCTGCTTGAAGACCGTCCCAGTCGGCCTGAGTGAAATGCCAGACTCGTCGACGCTGAGGAGGCTCTCTGAGAATGGCCAGAGAGATGTCCACTTTGACAAGCACATGATCAGAAGAACCGATTGGAGCAGAACAAGAGCAGCAGACATTAGCAGGGAAGTTTGTCATAACCAAGTCTAGAAGAGAAGATACTCCATTGGCTGAGATCTGGGTCGGGAAATTGACAGATTGTGTCAATCCCAGTGAGTCACAGAAGTCCTTTGCTGAGGTGCCATGACTGGTGAGAGAGAACCCACACCCAACCAGGTGGCATGATGACAGTTGAAGTCACCACATATGAGGAAGAGAGAGTTGGGATGAGTGGATAGAAGTTGGTCCATGTTGTCAGACAGTGAAATGTATATGGAGTCATCACTGTTTGGGGGACGGTACAGAACACATATGAACAAAAGGTGGGAGCGGAGAGGAAGCCGTAGCCAGAGGTACTCCTGGGGGTGAGGAGGAGAGAGGGCAGTGCAAGGAGAGTGAGGAAGAGAGTTTTTGATAAAGATAGCCACCCCACCACCAGGCTGAGGCTCAGGTCTATCATACCAGAGGAGGGAGTAACCAGGAAGAGATATTAAGGAATCAGAGACATCTTGAAGGAGGAAAGTCTCTGTTAAGCAGATCAAGTCTGGATTGTCAGAAGCAACCTGTATGGAGAGATCAGTCAGGTTTGAGCGAAGGCCCCGGATGTTTGAGGTCCATACCGTTAATGAAGAGAGAGGGGGAGCATCGGGTACAGGACAGGGGAGGGGAGGAGTAGGGTAAGATGAAGGATGAGAGGGGGAGGTAGGGAGAGCAGTTGATAGTGTGTCAGAGATTGTAGAAGAGTTCCAAGAAAGGGAAGGATGAGGAGGATGAAAGGTTTGATGGTGAAGGGATGAGGCACAGTGAGGGGTTGTTTGAGGGGGGGCAGAGGAAAGTAGAAGGTTGGGGGGGGGGGAGTGGAGGTATGAGATAGAAGGGAGATGAAGTGGGGAGGAGGCAGCTTTGAGGAGGAGGGGGGAGGAGGGAGAATTGGAGAGGAATGGTATGGGGGGAGATTTGAATGGGAGGGGTTGGGGGGGAGTTTTGAAGGGGAGGAGTGAGGGGGGAGTTTAGGAGGGGAGGGGCAAGGGGGGAGTTTAGGAGGGAAGGGGCAAGGGGGAAGGTTAGAAGTGGAGGGGCAAGGGGGGAGTTTAGGAGTGTAGGGGTGAGGGGGGGGGATTTGGAGGGGAGGGGCAAGGGGGGAGTTCAGGAGTGGAGGGGCAAGGGGGGGATTTGGAGGGGAGGGGCAAGGGGGGAGTTTAGGAGGGGAAGGGCAAGGGGGGAGTTCAGGAGTGGAGGGGCAAGGGGGGAGTTTAAGAGTGGAGGGGCAAGGGGGAAGTTTAGGAGTGTAGGTGCAAGGGGGCGGATTTGGATGGGAGGGGCAAGAGGGGAGTTTAGAAAGTGGATGATTAATGAAAGACGAACATTGAAAACAAATTGGGTTTGTTGTGATTTTCAAGTTAGCAATCCGATTCAGAACGATGGAGGAGGGATGGAATGAATGTGAATTTAGACCATGTAGTGAGGGAGACGTATAAGATATTGAATTTCTTTTTTTTTAAGTGGAATGAGTTGGAAAGGAAATTGAGAAAAGCCTTTTAAATAGGAAGAAAAACAGCGTGTTGTAAAATACCACTGAGTAAAACACTGAAGGGGAAAGGTTAAACATATTTAAATAATATTTAAACAGAACCGTGAACAATCTTATATGCACAAAATACCAACGGGGGGAGAGCCGAGAGGGACCACCACGAGTCACGTGAACAGGGCAAACGGTGGATGGCAAGGAGATAATGGGGGCGGGGCGAACAGCACACCTGGACAGAAAATACAGGATGAGACAACAATACACGTGGAGAAAGGAAAATAAATGTTTTTGGTTTTTTTTTTTTGGGGGGTGGGGGGGGGTGGGGATTTAGAACGTTAGACAGAGTATTATGTTCGGGGTAGAAGGGAAAAAACTAAGAGCCAAGCAAAACACGCTTAAGTTAACAAACTCCGACGGGGGTACAACTACAAGGCCGCACACGAGGAGCAGAACACCATTAATTAATTACGAGTTACAGGAAATTCAAACCAAAACTAACTATAATCAAACAATAACGCATGGACGATAAAATAGCATGTTGAAATTTGACAATCTATCTGGGGAAATGGGGGAGAAACACGTGGTCGAAGAACGAACGAACGAATAAGAATGAATAAACGAATGAGAACAGAGAAGGAAATGTTTTTTTGTTTTTGTTTTTTTTGAGTTGAGATTTACATAAGGAAGTAGGCTATGGGGTGAAAAGACTGGGAAAACAGAGAACGAAAGTTATTGGATCACAAACGACAGACCGCTGAGAGAAAAACGAAGCCTCAAGGTTGTACAGTGTACACTGTACAAGGCCTCAAGCCACGACACGAATTAACACGATTTTCAATACAGGTATGAAAGATTTGCACCGAAAATCTTCGTCGGGAGACAATATATACACCATAAAATAAATACAGTTATTACGAAAATACAAATGGGAACAATTACTTAACTTCGATTTCGATGGAGAGCGTGGAGAGCTGAAAATAAACGAACCCTCGCCGGCAAGACCGGAAACAGGTTATTTTCCTCAATTCCTCAATCTTCTCACACATCTGCCCCACTAATTAGTGTCGAGGTGGTCTGAGTGTTCGGGTTCCCCTTTAAATACCTCGAGCCATATTTATTGGAGTGTGTCATTGTGTTCTGAAACCCTCATCGAATTCCATCCACAGAAATTAAATGGGATATTTAATTTAAAGAGTGGGCTTGTTGATTCAGTGGACCAAATTTTCATTGGTCTTCACAGCCTTGCAGCATACCTGCCTGCTCTAGTGCCTGAGCTTGTCTTTCACCAGGCCCAGATGTTCTTAGGCCAGGGCAGGGATTATACGTTCGTTATTGCTTTTCCAAAATGATACTACAATTATTATTGTTGTTAATGTTATTATTATTGATTAATATATGCTATTTTACAATGTTATAATTGTTTTTGTTATTTATTACCTCTGCTACCAAAGATGGATGGATGTTATGTTTTCACCCCTGTCTGTCTGTCTGTCTGTCTGTTTGTTACTTGGCCAAAAAAAGTTTTTTCACATGTATCTTGATCGCTCCGGTTTGTGTGTGTTTGTCTGTTCGCTCACTTATACCTGCGTACAGGTCACAATTTTAAACGTGGTCCGACAAAATCCTATATATTTTTGAGGCCAAAGGTCAACGACTTTTTTCGAATTTCTAAAATCCTCAATTTTCATCCGATTGACTTGAAATTTGAATAGGATTTACAAATCAGCTAACTGAATTCAACCACCAACTATTTTGGAGAGCAACATAGGCCAAAAGGTCAACATAAGCTAAAAGGTCAACAACCTTTACAAATTCTAAAATCCCCAATTTTTATCCGATTCACTTGAAATTTGAATAGGATTAACATGTCAGCGAATTGAATTCAACCACCAACTATTTTTGAGGTCAACATAGGTCAAAAGGTCAACATAGGCCAAATTTCTAAAATTGTCCATTTTCATCCGATTAAATTAAACTTTGAAGATGATTTGCATATCAGGTCACTAAATTCAACCACTAATTATTTTCGATGTCAAAAGGATGCACTACCGAGTGCCATTCTACTTTGTTCTGTTTTGCCAAGTGTCGCTCTATGAGTGATTTTTTTATCTGTTTGTCCGTGTGTGAACAAGATATGTCAAAAAGTTGTGGACGGATTTGGACAACATTTGGCAGAGAGGTAGCATATGTGGCAAGGTAGAAATGATTAGATTTTGGTGAAGATCCGGATCTGGCTAGTATAATTTTTTTAAAGTGATTCTTCACCATTGGGAGATAAGGCCAAAAACTATACATAGCAGGATATCTCAAAAAGTTGTGGATGTATGATTTTGATTAAATGTGATTCTGTATTGTGATTTTCTGGTCTACTCTGGGATACAAAAGGTAAACTGTTCACCTGGCGGAGGTATGCTCTCCACTGAGTGCCGTTCTAGTTTTCTTTGTTTTATTTGTTATTTTGAGAATGTCATGCCATGGAAGGACCTATTAAGCTGCTATATACACCATAAAATGGTGCACGTTTAAAACATGGGAATTATTCCGGATTAATTGTAGTTAATAAGCCTAATCAACTCAGGAGATCATAACTATCATTTTGGTGTACACATTCCACATCGGAAAGCTCCAATAGAGCTCCACAAAAATATGACACACACACATGCACACCTTGTCCATTCATAGTGGATGACGTTAGAAATTTAAGTCGATAGGATATGCTTACGGCACCTACAGGAATGTTGGGCCAAATGGCCTGCTCATCTTTTCAAGTTTTTCTGGATGTATACTGACATGTATGATCAGAGCTCCACCTGGCCTGGCTGCATGGGATCATGCTATGTCACACATCTGTTGACCGGATTGCTTTTGGCAAACGTTTTTATTGCTTATTTTAATTATAAGTTAGAGAGACTGGAGAGAGAGTGGGCCAGTTACAAGCAGGTATGCTCAAAATGCTCAAACACAAATGCTCAAACACAGAAAGACAAACAGGGGTCAAAACATATACTCCGTCCACCTTCGGCAATAATGTTTTCTCTACATCTTAGAGGAATAATTCGTTTGGTTTATTTAAACATCGATGCTTATTCTTGGTGGTATAGACAGCCCCATTTGTATGTTTCGCATCTTGTTGGTAAAATATTTTATTGAAGTCCCAGAGATCACACATTGAAATCTGGCTGTTTTATTTAGGATTTTTATTTTTATTTTATTGAAGACGAGGAGGAATACCCGGTCTTTGCCTTGTGTTGCTCCAATCCTGCTGGCATTTTGAAGAAATTTTTTTTTTTTCCTGTTTTTTGTAGGTGCCTAAAACTTCCATAACTACACGCACTAAAGAAAATTTATAGTTAATATTATGACACACAATAATATGGGGATAATTTAATATTACCTTTCACATAGCTACAAAAGTTCAGTTACAATAGAGCGATTTCTAAAAATCCCCCCCAAAAAAACAAACTTAAATTTTTTTATTTAATTTACGTACCATACGACCCAACACTCACTGATGAACCTCTGAAAGTTTGATGAAGAACCATTCAGCCATCTCTGAGAGAAATGGCGACACAGACACACACAAACAAACGGCTCTCATTGTACAGTACAGATGAGATTGTCTTAAGAAAAATAAAATGTCTGATTTGTTCATAAAATCTCATTGGTCTTTATTTACTTTTCAGGAGCGGGTTATTTGCTTGGTGTGGTGCCAATGTGCCACCAATCCAAACCTCGATAGAATCTGTGTGCCTTGCCAACTTAGAATGAGCACTGGATCACTGCCTGGAAAAGGGCAATGCCTCCTACATCTTCCAAACAGAAAAAAGTAAATGAAAATAAATCACCTTCACATAGTTATGTTAATAAAGCAAATTGCAAACGTGTCTGATGCATGGTTTTTCTTTGCATACCTATATTGTATTTGTGTGTACATTCAGGGTTAACCAGGTTAAGGTGGATCTCTTCTGCAATCTACGTAAATGCTGTTATGTATTCCACTGCAGCTGAATTATAACTCTGTTACCAAAGTTTGTTTCTGATAATGACACCTGCCTTGAATGTCTGTATTTTAATGAAATATTATGAGTTCCATTACAAGGTACTACAATGCAGGAAGATGCCATTCGGCACTAAAAGGGTCTGTGCTGTGGTTGACAACCGATGGTTGCTTGTCCGTGCTCTATCTTTAAATGCCAAGCGTCAAGCAAGGAAGCAGCACGTACCATTGTTTTTTTTGTTTTTTTTACTTTGGGAAGACTCTCTGCCGGGGTTCGGAACACCAACCTCCGACACTCAGAGTAGATGTTCCAACCATTATATCATCGAGTCTGGTTTGTTTTCAACGGAAGTGTGAAAAAATGGATTTTTCGAGGTCTGATATAAAGCGAGCACAAAGTGACTCACTCTTAAGGTGAGCGATCAAATGAAGCTCAAATGATCAAATTTCCTTAGTCCGTCAGCTTTACGGGCAGTTTCCTCTCTATTATCAAGTTCCTACTTCATGTATTTTTAATCATGTGATTTATAAATATATGAATTCATTCCAACTTTGTTCCAAGAAAGTTTCCCTGACAAGCTGCAACGGCTTCACCATGATATTTACAAGCCAGAAATCCTGCCGGCTTTCCCCAGACTTGCTAATAAGCACCATGACTTGTGTTGGCTGCATGAAGGATAACATGCTGGATGCATAACCAATTCATGACACAGACAACGACTCCTTACTAGATATATATATATATATATATACAGTCACGTGAAAAAGTAAGTAAACCCCATGTAAAGTTTTGACTTTTTCAACATATTTCAACGTACAGCTATTTGATCTTCATTTCAACAATATTGATAGATAAAGGTGATATAATATAACAAATATCATGAAACATTTACATTTTGTAGTCCATTGTATAATTTAAATAAACATAAATGCAAATTTCGCATGTGGAAAAAGTAAGTACACCCCTCCATTTATCACTACTTCAAATACCTAAAATTAGAATCAGGTGCACCAGCTCAGGTGCAAATGATTAGAACATCGTTAGAGAGGATGTTGGAGGAACCTGTCTTATTTAAACCTCAGACATTTAGTTTGGTTTGCTCTTTGTTGTTGAAGTGTGCGGCGTCACCATGCGTAGATCAAAAGAGCTCTCTGAGGCTTTCAGAAAGAAGGTTATAGATGCCTACGAGTCTGTGAAGGGATTTAGAAAGATCTCCAAACAATTCGAAATCAATCATTCGACTGTCCAGAAGATCATCTACAAGTGGAGAAGATTCCAAACAACTGCGAACTTGTTCAGGCCAGGCCGCCCCAGCAAGTTCAGCCCGAGACCAGACCGCAAGATGCTGAAAGAAGTCTCTAAGAACCCCAGAATGTCATCACGGGACCTACAGGTAGCTCTTGCCACTGTTGATGTCAAAGTGCACGAGTCTACCATTAGAAAGAGGCTGCACAAATTTGATCTACATGGGAGGTGTGCCAATAGGAACCTTTGCTGTCCGGAAAGAACATCAGGGCAAGACTAAAGTTTGCCAATGAGCACCTAGGCAAAGACCAGCACTTCTGGAACAATGTGCTCTGGACATGAGTCAAAGGTAGAGCTATTTGGCCACAGTACCAGAAGACATGTTTGGCGAAACCCAAAGACAGCATTTGACCACAAGAACCTGATACCAACTGTAAAGCATGGTGGTGGAAATAATATGGTTTAGGCAGCTTTGCTGCATCACGGCCTGGGCAGCTCACCATCTTTGAATCCACTATGTATTCTTCATTGTACCAGAGGGTGCTTGAGGATAATGTGAGGCCACCTGTCAGAAAGTTGAAGCTCAACCAAAGGTGGACCTTGCAACATGACAATGACCCTAAACATACCAGTAAATCCACCAAGGAATGGCTGAAAAGAAAGAAATGGAGGGTTCTGGAATGGCCAAGTCAAAGCCCGGATCTAAATCCCATCGAGATGTTGTGGGGGGATTTGAAACGAGCTATGCATGCAAGAAACCCCTCAAACATCGCACAGCTGAAAGAATTCTGCGTGGAGGAGTGGGCAAAAATTTATCTCAGTCGATGTCATAGACTGGTAGACAGTTATAAGAAACGCCCACTTGAGGTTGTTTCTCCCAAAGGGGGCAATACCACCTATTAGAGCCAAGGGTGTACTTACTTTTCCACATGCGAAATTTGCATTTATGTTTATTTAAATTATACAATGGACTACAAAATGTAAATGTTTCATGATATTTGTTATATTATATCACCTTTATCTGTCAATATTGTTGAAATGAAGATCAAATAGCTGTATGTTGAAATATGTTGAAAAAGTCAAAACTTTACAGGGGGTGTACTTACTTTTTCACGTGACTGTATATATATATATATATAAGTTCATATATATATATATATACAAACTTATATATATAAGTTCAAAACACACCTGGTCACAAGTGTGCCGCACTGACCGGGTCCTCAGTCGGGGTCCTCAGCATCAGCCCATTTCGGCCCTTCAACCTCGATACGGTCAGCTAAGGTGGGCAAGCAGGGGCACATACACATCCACATGCAGCAACTACACCTGGATGCGTACATACCCCCACCCCAGCCAGTGCGAACGCAGACTACAACAACAACAACAACAACAACAACAACAACACTACCGCATCCAGAATCCACAGCACCAAACAAACATGGTGGAACACTCAAACACCCACCTTTACACCCTTCACCACTCACCAACAAAACACACCAAATCATTCATACACACACATACACACCCATACACACACATACATACACACACACACACACACAACACCAACCAACCACCTACCCTTACAACATACACCACTCAACAATCAACATACAAAAACACATACTCATGCAAAACTTCATTCATGCAAAAACACACACCCTTACCCACTCACTCATATACACAAAATAAGAAATAATAATAGTAACAAAACAAACAAAAAAAAAACCGCACAAAACCAACCTACACCGTTCGACGTGCCTCCATAAACTTCCTCCATATCCAAAATGAGCCTATCAAGGCAACCTGGGCCACCTTGTCACATATCCTCCTTCTTTCTGTCCCACACACTCCCAGCCTAGCAAGAAATGCAGAAAAGGAATTGCCAATATACACTCTACACCCCACCTCAAATGGCTGACACGAAACTCGCCATCCCTTCTCCCGGCACTCTGCATCCAGCTCACTGTACTTTCCTCTCTTCCTCTCGTGCACCTCCTCCATGTCCTCTTCCCAAGGTACTGACAATTCCCCTAATATGACCTGTCTTGTTGCACCTGACCAAATGACAATGTCAGGCCGCAACCATGTCACACAGATGTCCTCTGGGAATACCAATTGTGGCTTTAGGTCTGCCACCACCTGCCAATCACAAGCATCTGATAGCCCTGTTGCTTTCCACCTCCTCCTCTTTCCACCTCTTACCATTTGGCCCTCTTTGACAAACCACACCTCTCCCCCCATCAGTCTCCTTCTCCACTCTTCTTTCTCTCGACCTCAGCATCTCTTGTTGCACCATCTGCACCACCACGGCCAGCACCTGATCATGTCGCCACCTGTATTGTCCTGCTGCCAATGCTACTGAACATGCACTCAGTGCATGCTGCACCGTTCCCACACCTCCACACAAATAACATCTCTCCTCCTGCAACAACCCCCACAATCTCAAGTTTATTGGTGATGGAAGCACATCATACGTTGCCCGCAACAGGAAATTCAACAATATTGGCTCCATCCTCCAAATCTCTTGCCACTTCAATATCCTCACCCGCACACCTTCCCACTTAGTCCAAGCACCTTGCTGTGCCTGACCGACTGCTTTCACATATCTCCCCTCCTCTTCCTTTCTTCTCACCTCCCTCTCAACCATCTTCATCCTCTCTTTCACACATGCCTTTCCCCATCGCTCATGCTCCATCCACCCCAAGCCAAGGCAAGCCATGCTTCCCATGCTGTACCATCCCCATGACCTCCTCCTGTTGCAACCGCTCCTCCATCTCGTCCACCTCTGCTCTTGCATTCCACTTCTGACTTCCCTTCTTCTCTGGGAGAGCATTCTTTACCACTGCGTCACTTGAATCCCGCAACATCATGAACTCCCGCACCCTCACCACCTTAAACTCCTCGGTTAATGATGTCAAGGGAAACTGGAGTTTTCCACCCTGACCATAAAAGGCAATGTTCGTCAAACAGCGTGGCACTGCCAACCCCCTCCTCACAAACCCGCTCACCACAACCTCCCTCCTCTCTACATGCCCAATCGCAATATCATACATCATCAATGGCCACAATACTCGTGGCATCAACCCAAACTTCAAACACCATACCTTCAACTTACCTGGCAAACCACATCCATCAATCCTCTTCAAACCTCTCAAAAGCTTATTTCTCACCTCCTCCACTCTTCCCACACCATTCAACTCCACTGTATACCATCTTCCCAAACTCTTCACAGGGGCCTCCACCAATGATGGAACCACCTCCCCTCCCAGCTCAAACCTGTGCATGTTATCCACCACTCCTCGTCTCACTACCACACTCCTCGACTTTCTTGCTTTAAATCCCATTCTTGCCCACTGCATCAACCTTTCCAGTTGTCCCAGTACCTCTACTGCTGCATCAGCGGATTGTTGGACAATTGTCAGGTCGTCCATGAAAGCAAACATTGCTGGCAACCTCTGACCAGGGGCTAGCTCCACTTCTTTCCCATGTCCACTCACCGCACGTATCAACTACTCCATAACCAGCACAAACAAAATAGGGGAGATGGTACATCCCATCGGGATCCCCACTTCCAACTTCTGCCACTCTGTTACATAGGACTGTGTCACAAACCGCATCCAAAACTGATCATAATGTGCCATCAAAAAATCCCTAAATCTCCGTGGCACCCAAAATACATCCATGGCATACCTGATCAAGGCATGCGGCACTGACCCACATGCATTCTCCAAATCCAGCCATACCACCGCCACATCCTTCCTTTGCCTCTTTGCCTCCTGTAACACTTGCCAGACCATTGCCGAGTGTTCAATGCATACTGGTGATCCTGGTATTCCTGCCTTCTGCACAGAACCATCCACAAAACCATTCCCTCTGATGAAGCCTGAGAGCCGTGCCGCAAAGACACTCATCAATATCTTCCCATCTACATCGAGCAATGATATTGATCTAAACTGCTCCAGTGTCACAGCCTCCTCCTGCTTTGGAACCAAATATGTTTTTATATGGATATATTTTGTTGCGGATCCCAAATCTGTCGACGTACTCAGGGGGGGGGTTTATGACCCTGTTTCCCCCTCAGACTCCGTGTCCACAGGGCCGTCGGCGGCGACGAAGAGTTTGCTGGTCAATGAATCCCAAATACCTTCGAGACACGTGGCCAGAAAGTCCGGATATTGAACCCTCGCGTTCCCCACACCTTATGGTGTGCCGAGCGGATCGCACGGTGTGGGGCGCGGCGTTATCTTCCGTGAGTGATGGGCCTGATTGACTCGTCGAATTCGGTTTCGGATGATGCTCGGTAAATGAGGAAAAGACGTGCTCGAACAGGTTTGAAAAGAACACGATGTACAGCCTTTTATTTCAAGGCAAAGAGACAAGAGGCAGTCTTAATAATCCTTACCTAACCTAATCCCAACAGGCACCTTCACACACACACAGGGAATGAAGCACAGGTTAATTCGACCGATGTACGTGTCGACGCTGACTTGGGTCTGCCAGCTCCCGTGCGCAGCTCATGGTTGTTAAGGACGTGCAGCTTGAAGGTCCGCACGAACTATGATCCAGCTCGGATGAATTGCAGTGCAGGAAGAGAGAACCAGCACGTCGGACAGCCAGCTTCAAGATGAACGCCAAGAGAGATGAACACCAAGAGAGAGCTCGAATGATGATGGGCAAGGACATATATCGGGTGGAATGTACTTCAAGACTGTTCCACGGCCTCCCATTGGCCAAGGTTGGTCACCTGTAGTCATTCAGTCCTGCCTCAAGCTGGGAAGGTTTCATTCCTCCTTCCCTCTTTCATTCGGGGAGGTTTTACACCCACCATTGGTCGCCTGCCGGTGACGTGTCCACGACCCCTCATTGGTCGCTTGCTGGTGACGTGGGCTTCAACCTGATTGGTCGCGTGCTGGTGACGTGGGCTTTTCTGTTAGCCACGCCCACCACAGCCGCGGTTGATCCACGTCCCACGTGGACTGTATTTTTAGCCATGCCTCCCTGCATGCGAATCAACGTCTTTGTTCACCAGTATGACGTTTGAAATCCTGCCTAACTCAACGCATATTGGTGTGGAGTACTAAACATTGGGAGGGGAGCTAATCTTTACATTTAAAAAGAAATAACTAACTACTGCAGGCTACATGTTGTCATGCAATTAACTATAGGGGGTTTGCCTTTATTGCAAAACCGCAACAATATACATTACATATACTAGGGCGTGCCCGTACGTGGGTGCAAAAAAACATGCGTGCAAACAACAACAACAAAAAAAAACTTTGAAACCACGTGGCAGTAACGACCACAGAACCCCCCCCCTCTATTTACATGAAATGGTTTGGTCCATTCGCAAAGCCAAAGCGAACGGCTTGTGAGTACGGTAGAACCCCCCCCCCCTCTATTTACATGAAATGGTTTGGTCCATTCGCAAAGCCAAAGCGAACGGCTTGCGAGTACGGTGACCATACCTTGGGAACCACTTGTCCGATTAATTTCAAACCTTGAAAAGGCACATCCTCGGGTCCCCAGCAATATACCTGGCAAGTTTCAAGTATATCGGACCCGTGGTTGTCGAGAAACAGCGGTCACAGACAAACACACAGACACACACACATACACACAGAGATTACTGGAATTATAGATAGACTAGGACGTGCCCGTACGTGGGTGCCCGTACGTGCGTGCAAAAAAACATGCGTGCAAACAACAACAACAAAAAAAAACTTTGAAACCACGTGGCAGTAACGACCACAGAACCCCCCCCCTCTATTTACATGAAATGGTTTGGTCCATTCGCAACGACCACAGAACCCCCCCCCCCCCCTCTATTTACATGAAATGGTTTGGTCCATTCGCAAAGCCAAAGCGAACGGCGAATGGCTAAATCGCCACAGCTCGGTAACTACTTGTCCGATTAATATGAAACCTTGAAAAGGCACATCCTCGGGTCCCCAGCAATATACCTGGCAAGTTTCAAGTATATCGGACCCGTGGTTGTCGAGAAACAGCGGTCACAGACAAACACACAGACACACAGACATACAGAGATTACTGGAATTATAGATAGACTAGGGCATGCCCGTACTATATATATATCTAAAATTATATCCCCCCCCCCCCTCTATTTACATGAAATGGTTTGGTCCATTCGCAAAGCCAAAGCGAACGGCTTGCGAGTACGGTGACAATCCCCCCCCTCTATTTACATGAAATGGTTTGGTCCAAAGCGAATGGCTTGCGAGTACGGTGACAATCCCCCCCCTCTATTTACATGAAATGGTTTGGTCCAAAGCGAACGGCTTGCGAGTACGGTGACAATCCCCCCCCCTCTATTTACATGAAATGGTTTGGTCCAAAGCGAACGGCTTGCGGAGTTTGGTAAAGAAATCGCCATAGCTCGGTAACTACTTCTCCGATTAATATGAAACCTTGAAAAGGCACATCCTCAGGTCCCCAGCAATATACCTGGCAAGTTTCAAGTATATCGGACCCGTGGTTGTCGAGAAACAGCGGTCACAGACAAACACACAGACACACAGACATACACACAGACACACAGACATACACACAGACACACACACAGAGATTACTGGAATTATAGATAGATTATGCATCAGAAATTGCTTCAGGTCATGTATTGATTGAGATTGCATGTGTCCTTCCATTTATGGAGCTTGGGTAAGGAGTGGGCAAAAAAAAATGTTCACACACAACACATCATTATCTAATATCTATAAATCAAGGTTCCAGCAAAAGCTAAGATACAGTAGGTGAAAGACCAGGATTTGGGTTATTGGGAAGCAACAGGTGTAAGACGCACAGACAAACTAGATTACCGATTCCCGATGGTTGCAAACATTGATACCGACGGTTGTGTATATCATATGAGATATGAGATCTAAAATTTGAAAGTCAGGAGCAAAGGGAAATAAAGGAAAGGAAATGAGTAAACAGTCTGTATTTATGGAAGTTAGCATTAAATAGATTACTGGATTGCAATCTGCGGCTGAAAGAAAATTAAATACAAGACCAAATAAGATGAAGTACAACGCCAAAAGCCTGCCTACATCTCAGTTATAACAAAGTGGTCTCTGTACCTCCATCTCCTGATGTTCCAGGAAGTTCAAAAATTTGCTTCCAAAGAGTTCCAGAGTGCAATTTTAGCGCAGCACTCTATTACAAGTTTTTAAAATGTCTTGTATGCTTTGATAAGTTGCAGAGGAAAGAATCAGCCCAGCAGAGAATGACTCATCCCTCCCTTACTTTTGAGAACAGCTTGTAATGTAGGTTTATCCAGAAAAATCCTGGCTGGCCATTCATCAGGAACGTAGGGAAATGCAATTCTTTCTTTCTAGGATTCGCCAGGCAGCCTCTCTGATGTAATTTGGTATGAAAATGACACTTTCTGGGGTTGCATGCAATATTACAAGTATCACATAAGACTATGATGCACCAAAAGTCTATTTGAATTTCATATGGATGTACCATTGCTTGAGGAATATGATATAGTACACAGAGGAATTTGAGATTGGTGCACATGGGGTGTGAGGCCAGAATTATTCCAGAAGAGAAGTGAGGGTTGGTACAAAGTGTGGGTTGTATAAAATGGAGTTGACAAGACACCTTTAAAATCTACCTGCTCAGACAGAGTCAACATTCAAATATTAAGTAATCCCTTGTTAACATGGATATAAATGCGGCCGGTGATTGTTGTGTATTTTCCAGCCTTGTCTTTGCACTGTGGATTTCCATTCCCATTTCAGTCACGTTGGCATCAATTGCGGTTGGGCAAGGGAGGCTTGCGGGAGGAGGGGTTTGAAGTTTATGGGGGAGTTTACAAAAAAAATGTGTTTTTGTTTGGGATTTACTCGCCAGCACCCCCCCCCAGGGATGATCATTTGACAAAACTCAGCCAGTTACAGGAGAATTTATTAAAGGGAGGGGGACATGTACATGGGAAAGCTGCCGTGTAAGCAAGTAACGGGCCAGCTTCTCAATTAGGACACAGCAGGCCAGGGTTTATATACTGTACAGAAAATAATGAAAGGAGACTTTAAAGATAGGAGGAAAGGCATAACAATTGGGGGCTGTTTAGTAAGGGAAAAGCTATCTTCTTGTCCACGCAGCTTTGCCCAAGGTCAGAGCCTGAAAACTTGAACAACAGGTTGTGTTATTACATGCGAGGGGTCGGTGCTGCCCGGCTCTGTTCAGTTCCCAGAATGCTCTAGGGCTGCCTAGTAACAGAGCCAAATGTATGAAATCCCCGACATATTACTTATAGGATTCAATGAGATTTGAATATAATATTATCAGATCCCATAAACTGTCATAAGATTTTTGTAAGGGGCATGCCATATTTCACTGATGCTGATTCTTTTTTTCACCTATACTAATACTTCACTTGTTTCTCATTGTGGATGTTTCTTATTATATTACACTTTGTGTTTTATAAATACCTACAGGCACTAATTTTTAATTCATATGGTCTCCCTGTGAGAATATCGTATAACCTAAGCTTGATTTGCATTTATTTATGACCAATGGATATATTTTCATAACAGTGATCTGATCAGGTATTTGAAGGTCAATTTTCATCAAGGCATTTCGTGGTCTTGTTCGTCTTCGTTTGTATGCAGTACAAGGCTGCGGGGTAGCATCATTGACTGGGGGCGTGGCTGTGCTTATGATGCAGTGCTCTCTCGTGGTTATGGCAGGAATTTGTAATTTGTCCATGGTGCCGGCGATGGCTCGCCTACTCTTCGCGAAGAACACCGTGGGATTTTTAACGTCCACCAACGAAAGCTGGCAGACGGGACACCCTTTTAACATCCATCCGAGGGACAACACACACATTGACGAATCGTCCTGCCTGTGAAACACCGGGATGACAATTTGTAGCTCGGTCGGGATTCAATTCCAGGCTAGAGTGCTTAGACATGGGTCTGTGCATCTCGAGGCCATCGTATCAGCCCAGTCCGGTGGTAAGAAATAGTAAAACAGCCTTTGAAGCAACTGATTAACTCTACACTTGATTTCCCTTTGGAGCAATACCATGGTCAAAAGTAATGTGAGCACCAATGCTGATCCTTGCTCCAAAGTGAAAGGTCTATGGTTGTGCGAATGATTTGTGATATTTAACGTCCATATTCTGATGGAATATTTTGCCTGTGTCACTGCATGTCTCACTTCTGAAAGAGAGGAAGCTGTACGATGATTTTGTGTATCCAGATGAGGAGGCAGTAGACACAGCAGTTTGAAATCAAATCACATCCAATATCTCCAGGAATGAAACCCAGCACTCAAAAGCAGGCCAGCTAATATTGATCTCACATCTTAATCAAAATTCATGATGAACGAACATGAAAGAATGAATGAATGAATGATCGTTTTAAGGCCATTTTTCTCCGCTAGAGCGGGGGTTAGCCTTGTGGGCCCCATGACAATCATGGTTCCCTGTTTTGAGGCAATGTTTTTATGGCCGGATGCCCTTCCTGACGCCAACCCTTAGTCGCCTCTTACGATGCATGCGCAGGGATACGGTGTACCTATTCTAATTCGGGGTACACACCAGGATCATTCATCCCAGCAAGCTGGTGCTCAATTTGCCGACCTCAGAAGGATGACAGGCTGAGTCAACCCCCTGGCATTAACTCAGGGATCGACCGGGATTCGAACTCAGGATCCTAGGATCCCAAGCCGGCACCCTAACCGCTAAGCCAACACCAGGCTATGAACTATGAACTATGAACGAACATGAAAGCAAGTATGGAAAAGGAAAGTATAACTATTGTCACATTTTCAGGCATCTTTCAGCGAAACTGCGAGTCCGTCAGCCTGTGGAGGTCACCTGAAGGCTCCAGGAAGGCACATACATGGATCAGGTAGGGAAACCATCGGCAACAACTCATTGAGGGTTCAACAAAAGATCAGACAGATCATTAAAGTGTTCCCTTTTTTTAAGGCTATTTTCCCTGCTAGAGCAGGGGTTATCCTTGTTGGCCCCATGACAATTGTCATGGTTCCCTTTTTGAGGCAATGTTTTTATGGCCGGATGCCCTTCCTGACGCCAACCCTTTAGTCGCCTCTTACAACATGCAGGGATACAGTGTACCTATTACAACATGCAGGGATACAGTGTACCTATTACAACATGCAGGGATACAGTGTACCTATTCTAAACCAGGGCACACACCGGCACATTCATCCCAGCAAGCTTGTACTCAATTTGCCGACCTTGGGAGGATGACAGGCTGAGACCACCCCTCCCCCCCCCCCCCACCCCCACCCCCCGGCGCTAATTCAACGATTGACCGGGATTCAAACTCAGGATTCCAAGTCAGCACACTAACCGCTAAGCCAACACCAGGCTGTAAAATGACGGTCAGAAAGAGAGATTTCTCCTTGGATTTATCAAACATAACAACTGAAAGAGTAATTTGATCATTTACTTGCATTCCTTAAAACAACGTGTTCATGAATAAGTAAATAATAATATGTACAAAGCTATAAACACAGGATACACAAGGAAGCTTGACACACGAGGGAGCAATTTGGCCCATGAAGCGTGCACTACTTCGACATCGCATTAATTCAACATATCAGTTTATAAACTTAACTTCACTGCGTGTATTTGGAGGGGTGCAGATTAGAACTGTGGGGCAGGTACAAACATGCCCAGGGTGATATATATCTTATATATATATACACTACATGACCAAAAGTGTGTGGACGCTGGAACATCGAACATCTCATTCCAAAATCATGGGCATTAATATGGAGTTAGTCCCCCCCCCCCCCCTCCCCCTTTGCTGCTATAACAGCCTCCACTCTTCTGGGAAGGCTTTCCACTAGATGTTGCAATATTGCTGTGGGGATTTGCTTCCATTCAGCCACAAGAGCATTAGTGAGGTCGGGCACTGATGTTAGGCGATTAGGCCTAGCTCGAACTCGGCGTTCCAATTCATCCCAAAGGTGTTTTATGGGGTTGAGATCAGGGCTCTGTGCATGCCCGACAAGTTCTTCCACACCGATCTCGACAAACAATTTCTGTATGGACCTCGCTTTGTGCATGGGGCCATTGTCATTCTGAAACAGGAAAGGGCCTTCCCCAAACTGTTGCCACAAAGTTGGAAGCACACAATCATATAGAATGCCATTGTATGATGTAGCATTATGATTTCCCTTCACTGGAACTAAGGGGCCAAGCCCGAACCATGAAAAACAATCCCAGACCATTATTCCTCTTCCACCAAACTTTACAGTTGGCACTATGCATTCGGGCAGGTAGCGTTCTCCTGGCATCTGCCAAACCCAGATTCATCAATCGGACTGCCAGATGGTGAAGCATGATTCATCATTCCAGAGAACGCGTTTCCACTGCTCCAGAGTCCAATATCGGCGAGCTTTACACCACTCCAGCTGACGATTGGCATTGCACATGGTGATCTTCGGCTTGTGTGCGGCTGCTCAGCCATGGAAACCCATTTCATGAAGCTCCCGACGAACAGTTGTTGTACTGACGTTGCTTCCAGAGGCAGTTTGGAACTCGGTAGTGAATGTTGCAACCGAGGACAGACGATTTTTACGTGCTATGTGCTTCAGCACTCGGGGGTCCCGTTCTGTGAGCATGTGTGGCCTACAACTTGGCGGCTGAGCTGTTGTTATGCCTAGATGTTTCCACTTCACAATAACAGCCCTTACAGTTGACCGGGGCAGCTCTAGCAGGGCAGAAATTTGAGGAACTGACTTGTTGGAAATGTGGCATCCTATGACGGTGCCACGTTGAAAGTCACTGAGCTCTTCAGTATGGCCCATTCTACTGCCATTGTTTGTCTATGGAGATTATGGCTGTGTGCTTGATTATATGTAGCTGTCAGCAATGGGGGTGGCTGAAACAGCCGAACCCACTAATTTGTGTGTTTGTGTGTGTACAACCGTATGTGTGTGTCTCCTTCATAACTCCAAAACCATGATATTGTCATAAATGTTGGGGCAGGGCATATATAGATCCAGGTAGATCTGCATAGGTAGGTGCTTCGAATGTTGTGATAGGGAACCTCACCTGTAATAAGTTCTTTCTAATTGGTTTGTTCGGATTAAGTGTATCTTTGTGGTCATACGAGGATGGCTTTGTGATAAGTAGAATAGGAATTAAGCTAATTCCCCGGTGTGTCGAACCTGTGATCATCCCATTGTCCCATATGGCAATGCACGTAGACACGTAGATTAGGAATCCCACTGTTGTAAGAATCAGAGTTACAACATTGGCTCAGATCATGAGTTTAATATCATTCGATCCTTAACAATACCTGTAAAGAGAACCAGCGAACATCATATCAATATTCAGCATACATCTGAACTAATAATGACTTTACATATGAGCACAAGCAAGCCGTAACAAAGTGGCGGTACGTACCATCTAGTTATGCACCAGCATAGCATATAGTTAATGTCTCATGTATGATCATAGCGCTGAATGACCGAGTTCTTATAGCGGCCGCGTAGCGGGCAAAAGACGCATGACACCTGGGTTCAGATGTTCGACAGAATTTCATGACATTCTCCCCGGCGTTAAATCTACACTACCCCTAGGAGTGAAAGCAAGTGGAATAGCAGTATACAAACTCAGGTAGCAAAAGAGTACATAGAACAGCATGTCATGTCAGTCCCAGCCGTAGCGATCGGGGCGTCGAGTTTCTCTTCCGATGCGTGTTTGGTAAGCGTCAGGAGCGTCAACCGCGAGACCAAATTCCCCCATGTCGGAAGAAATGCCTATCTCGGGAGACGGCGGCAGCGGCTCAGGGCCGACCGGATCGGGCGTGTGTGGGAGCGGAGCCGATGGTGACTTCCCCATCAATGGGTCCCCTGGCTGAATTCCAGCTGAACGGTATCCCCGCACGGAGCAAGATGATGCACCGAGACTTTAGACTTGCATCCATTTGGCAGCAGCACTCGAGCGTGCTCGGGATTGGCTTGGAGAATGTGAACCTTGTCGACAAGCGGGTCATATTTACTTTGACAAACAGCGCGTTTGAGGAAAGCCGGTCCGGGCTCAGCTAGCCAGCCCGGCAAAGGTCGAACAGCCCCAGAACGGCGCGAGTAACAAAACAGACGGTCGTGAGGAGTTTGATTCGTAGCTGTGCATAATAAAGTCCTGATCGAGTTTAACACCCCGTGCAACATCCAGGTCCATCGGTCCAGTCCTAGTCCGCGAGACGTAAGGCCCAGAGTAATGGCCTTCCATATAATGCCATTAAATCTTTCCACCTGACCGTTCGCCTGTGGCCTGCTGGGGTAGTATAGCTTGAAGCTATATTGCACTGGAGCAAAAGGTCCTCACATCCTGAGACAGAAACACAGCACCTCGATCGGTGTGTATGTAAGCTGGATTCCCGAACATGGAGAACAAAATCTGCAGACACCAGATAACCGTCGCAGCGAACATATCATTGCACGGGAAAGCAAAAGGGAATCTTGAGAACTCATCAACTATCGTGAGGAGATAGCGAGAGCTATCCGAGGCCGGTAGGCTAGGACTAGAAGGGAGACACGGAGCCGGTAGAGGCCCTTTAAGTCCATTGCCAATCTGTTTGACATGAAGACATGTTTGGCGAAAACCAAAGACGGCATTTGACCACAAGAACATGATACCAACTGTAAAGCATAGTGGTGGAAATATTATGGTTTGGGGCAGCTTTGCTGCATCAGGGCCTGGGCAGCTCACCATCATAGAATCCACGATGAATTCTTCATTGTACCAGAGGGTGCTTGAGGATAATGTGAGGCCATCTGTCGGAAAGTTGAAGCTCAACCGAAGATGGACCTTGCAGCATGACATTGACCCTAAACATACCAGTAAATCCACCAAGGAATGGCTGAAAAGAAAGAAATGGAGGGTTCTGGAATGGCCAAGTCAAAGCCCGGATCTAAATCCCATCGAGATGTTGTGGGGGGATTTGAAACGAGCTGTGCATGCAAGAAACCCCTCAAACATCACACAGCTGAAAGAATTCTGCATGGAGGAGTGGGCAAAAATTTCTCCCAGTCGATGTCAGAGACTGGTAGACAGTTATAAGAAACGCCTACTTGAGTTTGTTTCTGCCAAACGGGGCAATACCACCCATTAGAGCCAAGGGTGTACTTACTTTTTCCACATGCGAAATTCGCATTTATGTTTATTTAAATTATACAATGGACTGCAAAATAAAAATGTTTCATGATATTTGTTATATTATATCACCTTTATCTATCAATATTGTTGAAATGAAGGTCAAATAGCTGTATGTTGAAATATGTTGAAAAAGTCAAAACTTTACATGGGGTGTACTTACTTTTTCACATGACTGTACGTCGTCACAACATCGTCACAATGAGAACATCGGCACAATGAACGTTATGCGAACGCGAATGTTATGCAGGAGTCCAAACCTCAGAATGCTGGAGACCAAAGCTGAAATTGGGAAAACTAAATAGCCTATTTTACTCCCAGGGGTCCCAGGATTACCCACCCAAAATATCTTTGCGATCGGTTCAGCAGTTTTTACGGTACCTTCGAACAGACAGACGGACATTTGGTGAATTATAGTAAGATCTTGTTAAGCTAAAAAAAAAAAAAGACAACAACCCATCATCATCATCACCCTCCTATCTGATTTTATATTGTTCCAGATTTACAAATCGTCATCATACTTATGTTCATCAAAATTTCTGTCATATATGGTGTGCCCTTCATCCACAATCGTCTGCAATGTATATGTACTTGGGTAAATTTTCTTTGACGGTTCACACAATTACGTCCACCACCGAAGGTGGATGGAGGTTATGTTTTCACCCCTGTCTATTTATCTGTCTGTTTGTTTGTGTGTCTATCTGTGAACAGGACATCTCAATAGGTTGTTGTATGGATTCTGATGAAATTCGGTGGAGAGGTTGGTTATGTGAGACGGACAGAATGATTAGATTTTGGTGATGATCCGAATACGGATCCTGCCTGGACGCTTAGGAGAAATAATTTTCTATCAATAGACCTCACCCTCAACTCCCTCCCCAAATTTTACTTCTGTATCCATTTTGTCCACCGCTTACGTTCTCCAATACCACTCATCGTTACTCCCAACCCTTGTTTGTCCATCTCCATCTATTTTCTCCCTCTGCCCTACAAATGGCATTCCCCCCCTTCTCTTTCTGTTGTTTTTTTTTGTTATGTTGCATTCTGATCCGTTTTTTTCTCACTCTTCCCTGAGCCTCGACTCCATATGCAAAAAAACGTTATTTTAATTTAATTAATTGCCCTATCAAAAGACAGGTACTTTAATTTGAAGATCAAATGAGATTGTCGTGGAAAGCCATGAAAACTTGCATCAAAAACAATACACGTATCCTGGCCCGAAGGCCAAAATCTATGGACATAAAAGTCACACTTTCTATCTTTATGTTCAACCATCAGAAGCAAAGAGAAAAGTGGTTAATATGTCTGTATGAAACTTTTCAAAGTCTTCTAAAGCTGATAGACCATGAATGTTTAAGAGAGCTCAAACGTAACATCTGAAACCGCAAAAACCTTCATTTTCCAAATTTCCAGGGATACAAAGAAGCAAAGGTAGAAATACAAGGAGCAGGTTAGAAAACAAAATGGCATCAGAAGAATGGAGGGTAAAAGGCCAAAGCAAATGTATTTCACAATCTGTGCATATCATTATCATGAGTAGATTCACCACTCAATAATGTACACTATCGGTCAAAAGATTTAGAACACCTCAATTTTTCCAGTTTTAATTGAAATTTATGCAGTTTAATGTCCAGTGAATAACCTGAAATGGTACAAAGGTAAGGAGTAAACTGCTCGAGGTTAAAAAAAAAAGTTTAGGTTCGCAAAAACGGGAAAATAATGTAAATTGCACAGTTATATTGTAAAAAAAAAGGCCTTCTTCAGGGAACAAGTAATGGGTTAACAACTTACAGCTGTTCTGCAGCAATGTAAGTAAATTAAGCCTTGACAGTTGATGCAAACAATTCCTACAGGTGTCCCAACCTCTGCTGATTACTTGATTACAAACCCCCTGTCTGTATAAAAGCAGTATTCCAACAGACTGTCATTACACCCTCTGAAGCATTATTTGGACAATATTGCACTGCAGGAAGTAGTATATTGGAAACTGGAGGAAACTCTGACAGGAAGAGGTCTGGCAGACCCAAAGCCACAACAGAATCAGAAGACAAGTTTCTGAGAGTCAACAGCTTGTGTGAGAGGCAGTTCACAGGACAACATCTTCAAGCACAGCTTAACCGGTCAAGGTAAGCAAGTCTCAGTTTCAACTGTGAAGAGAAGACTTCGATCTGTAGGTTTGACAGGTCGAGTGGCAGTAAGAAAGCCATTGCTAAGATGGCAAAATAAGAAAAAGAGGCTTGCCTGGGCCATGAAGCACCTGAAGACTGGAAAAGGTCTTATGGACCGATGAATCAAAATTTGAAATCTTTGGTTCATCACGCAGGGTTTTTGTACGTCATCAAGTAGGCGAAAGGATGGTTCCTCAGTGTGTGACACCAACTGTCAAACATGGAGGAGGAAGCGTGATGGTCTGGGGCTCTTTTGCTGGATCCAGAGTCGGCGACTTGCACAGAGTGACTGGCACCCTGAACCAAAAGGGCTACCACAGCATTTTGCAGCGCCATGCAATACCCTCTGGTATACGCCTAGTTGGTCAGGGGTTCATCGTACAGCAAGATAATGACCCTAAACACACCTCCAGGCTATGTCAAAACTACCTTTGAGGAAAAAAACAAGACGGTAGGCTTCAAATCATGGAATGGCCAGCACATTCTCCAGACTTAAACCCCATCGAGCTGGTTTGGGATGAACTGGACAGAAGGGTGAAAGCAAAGCAACCTACAAGTGCAACACATTTGTGGGAACTTCTGCAACAGGTGTTCTTCTGCAAAAGAGAAAGAGAAAGAGGAAGAGAAAGACTTTTGTATCTTTTTATTATAAAAATAGAAAAGAAAACCCCCAAATAGGGGTCACATTCGCATTTCAAGGAGAAACACAGAGACAAAAAAAATTAATACAGTAAAATTATGTACAAAACATTTCACAAAACAATAAACGTTTCTCCAGGATTTTACAAATGACTTCTTTCACACACCATTTGGCCTCAAACTGTGGCAGCCTGCCTGTTATGGAAAAAAAAGCAAAGTCCAACTTTACACGGCTCGTCACAAGATTTTTAAACAAGAACAACGCATTTTCCTCATTAGCTCCAAGATCATCAACTTTTCTTTTCCTTGATTTATACACTGCCATTTTTGCCTGTGCAAGTAGGAAATTGCCTAACACATCATTCAAATTCTTGTGTGAGATGTCTAAGCCATAAATGAAAACACAAGTGTTGAAAACCAAACCAATCCTGCCAAAACAATTCTTAAGAAAAATAAATAAAGGAGCCAACCATTGACATTCAACATAAATATGAAAGAGGTTTTCAGGCCTTTTACAAAAGGGACATTCATCTGCCAGGAGAATTGAGAAGCGGTGCAGCAAGTGGTTAGAAGGGAGGACCCAGTGTGCAAGTCTCCATTGGAGGTCGCCATGTCATGGCGGCACAGGAGGATGATAGAATCCTTTCGAATTAGGAAAATATGGGGGGGAACAAGGTAAGAGGACTCTCCATCGAACCCTCCACTGTGTCATTTGCCCTTGTAAAATAAAACTTACGCAACCCAAATAGAGGTCTTTTTGTTTAGGAAAACCATTGAATCTATATGCTAAAGGAGGTACAAGGAGGAGAGTTGGCAAGAGAAAACTTGCAAATAAGTTCAGGAAAGGTAGCAGGAGAAGCACCTTGTTCGTTGGCTGCTTGGACTTGCTCCCAATTAGGTGCAAGCTGTGCATAGGTATGAAGCACACAGCGTAACGTGCATGCCACAACTCTGGAGGATCGCACGCCAACCAGGCTTGCCAGTGCATCAGCTCCAATCCAACTGCCATTTGGGCTTAAAAATCGGCGACCGATTTTATGTTCTTTGCGACAAAGCATTGAACGAGACACCTATCAGCAGGCATATCGTGGAAAATTGAATTGTAAAACAAAGGCTCCGTCAAGAACATTTGCTTTGTGTACGAATGCATGGCTCTTGTTGTCGTTAGAGCTCACCATGCGTTTAGTACACTCTGATAAAACCTAGAGAGGGGAGACATATCAAGATGCGAATGATCCATCAAGAATAGAGCATGGTCATAGCCTAGTCTCGGCGCCTGCTGCAAAAGGCGACGAGCGACGTTAACCCAAGGTGGAGAGGGGTGCATGTACAGCATGTGTAGAGCAACCGAAAGTCGAAAGGCCATTAACCGGCTCTTTATGTCAACCAGGCCTTGGCCTCCATCGGTCAGTGGCAAGCTGAGGACCTCCGATCGCAACCAGTGCTTTCCATCCCAGAAGAAAGACACAAAGCACTTCTGGAGCTGTTGAAGCAACACTACCGGAGGGTGCAGCACAAAGAACCTGTGCCATAGGGTAGAGGCCACCAAACTGTTGATCACCAAGACCCTTCCACGATAAGACAGTTGTGTGATCAGATTTCTCCATTTTTGCAGTTTTCCTTCAACAAAATCTGACAGACCAGCTCAATTCTTTGCTACTGTGGCGTCATTACCCAAGAACACTCCAAGGTATTTCACACCATCAGTGGCAAATGCAAGAGGAGCAGGAAGTCTTGGTGCCAAGTGACATGACGGACCAAGCCAAAAGGCGCTCGTTTTGTCCCAATTCACTTTGGCTGAAGAAGCCTTTTCAAACACGGATAGACAATAACGGACAACGTTAATGTCATTGAGGTTCTGCACAAAGACACACACATCATCGGTATATGCCAGCACCTTAATGGGCCGTTCAAGAAGAGAAAACCCAACCCCGGTTAGTCTAGCACGCAAATAAACCAGTAAGGGTTCGATGGAGAGAGCATAGAGCAAGCCAGAGAGGGGACAACCTTGTCGAATTCCCCTGTTAACAGGCAAAGGTGTAACAAGTTCATTGTTTATCTTAAGCACACTAGAAATATTGTTGTACAGCATCTTAATGTAAGAAATGAAGGTCGGACCAAGTCCAAACCATTCAAGCACTTTGAAGATGTACCGATGATCGACGCAGTCATAGGCCTTCTCCTGATAAAGGAGAAGGAGTCCCAAATCTGTTGGGTTTTCTTTGCACAGTTCAATCATGTCTCTTACGAGGGAGATGTTGTCATAGATGGAGCATTTGGGTACACAATAGCATTGGTCTTCTTACAACAATGAGGAGAGATGAGGAGTAAGTCGCGATGCCAGGGCTTTCGAGAATAACTTATAGTCTGTAGACAACAAAGAGATTGGGCGCCAGTTTTGAATATAGAGCAAGTCTCCCTTCTTTGGAATGAGAGTGAGAATAGCCCGTCGGCAATTCTGAGGGAGCTCTCCAAGCTGGCAGCTTGTGTTCAAGGTGTTGAGGAGTTCGGGACCCAGTAGATGCCAGAATTTCTTATAAAATTCAGTTGTAAGTCCGTCCAATCCAGGTGCTTTCCCAACAGCAAGGCTGTGCAGAGCGGCGCCAAGTTCGTCCAAGGTAATGGGCCCCTCCAGGTGGGAACGTCCACCCTCACACAACACTGGCAGGCCTACGGAGATAGAGGCGACACTGACAGGATTTATTTGCTCCATCGAGTATATTTTAGAGAAATATTCCGTTGTGAAAAGTTTGATAACTGATTGGTTGAAGCTGATGGATGAGTCTGCCAAACGCAGTTGAGAGAGCTGTTTGTTCGGAAGGCGTTTCTCGAAAGAAAAAAAATACTTAGTTGGTATGTCTGTCTCGTGAACGTGCTGCACCCTCATCCGAACTAAGGCACCACGTGCATTCTTCTCAGTTATTTCTTTCAATAAGGACTGTTTTTCAGTTAAGGCTCTTTGCACATTATTATTTTGTCCTGTGACCCTCTGAAGATGTAAAATCTCCGATTGCAATAATTTTCTCGCTTCATAATCAGCCCTTTTTGAGAAGTTCTGGTATTGTTGGCAGAAACCTTTGATTTGGGTTTTTACTAAATCCCACCACACCAGTGGGTTAACAGAACAGCTTAACTTCCGTTCCAAAAGATCTGTCCAGAAAGATTCAAAAGCCTGAATAAAATTGAAGTCTTCCATTGAACTATTGTTGAATTTCCAGTGAGAACTCCCTGGACACGGTTTAGAGAGTTGAACGAATGCTCGAGCTTGGGAGTGGTCGGAGAAACCGGCAGGCACGATATCAGATTTGCAAACTCCATGTAACAGGTGAGAATTTACATAAATGCGATCAAGCCTCGCAAGTGAGATGTGGTTGTTGGAACAACGACACCATGTATAGGATTGTTCAGAAGGGTGCTGCAAGCGCCAGACATCGTGGAGATTTAATTTTGCAATGATATTCGCAAAAAGTTTTGCGGTACATGGTTGAGGTTCCGGCCCGTTTTGGTCGCATGAGGCATTAACAGTACAGTTAAAGTCGCCACCAATAATTAGACAAGTCTGCAGATCCAGTGTTTGGAGGAACTTTCTCAGTTCAGCGAAGAAGGAGATCCGCTCACCATTTTTGCTTGGAGTGTACACATTAAGGCTGGTAAACTTGACCTGATTGAGATAGAATGTCACAGAAGCAAGATGGCCATCAACGATATTCGCAAATTGAAGCGAGGATGGTTGGAAATGTTTTCCGAAGACAAACATGATTCCTGCCTTCGACGAGGAGCTGTTACTAAAGAAACACTCCTTATCCATAATGAGTCGCCACTGGGCCTGAACAGATCTGACGGCATGGGTCTCCTGCAACAAAGCTATGTCGAGACGTTAGCGTCTATCAGCTGCTTGGTCTGGATCTGACGGAGTGAACTTCCACCACCATTGACATTTACTGTTCCAATCTTGAAACTCACCATGAGTTAACTTAGAGTCTTTTTCGCCTTGGCGATCAATTTTCTTAAACGGTGACAATGTGTCTGACGAAAGTTAAATGAGTCAGGCCTGCGTACAACAGCCTGAGCACACTCAAGGAAGGACAGTAAATCTGAAAAGTAATCTGTTAGGTTTACACTGCGTTTCCTGTATGTATTTTGCAAGAAGAGTCTTATTTGTTCAGGGGAAGTAGGACCTAGACTGGTAAGCTTCTCCATTGCTTCCACCTGGCTGTTTGCTTCCTCCAGGTCAGATTCGTCAGTCAGTTTTAATTTCCGAATCACACAAGCTTGTATAGTCCTGCATGTCAATACTGTCATCAATATTGGCACATAAATCTGCATTAGTTGTAACATCTGTGTGCTCTCCCACCGTGGGAACATTGCTTTGTGGAATAACAGCAATAATCTGTGGATTTGGTGAAACAGAAACAGCATCAGCAGATGCAGCGATGTTGCTTCCTCCGACTGCAACAACCTCTGATTGTGTGGCGGTACCTAGCACAATAGGAGTCTCTTGCAAAACATTGATTCCTGCGATTCCAGCTTCACCAGGTGATGAACTGAGAGCAGTAACTGAGACAGTTTCGCTATTTTCTGCTGACAGGAATTCAGCATCATCATGTTTAGGATTAACATTTGGAAATTAACATTTAGGATTAACATTAACATCACCAGTGGTCTCAGCAGGTTCATCACCAGTGATCTCAGCAGGTTCATCACCAGTGATCTCAGCAGGTTCATCACCAGTGGTCTCGGCAAGTTCATCACCAGTGGTCTCGGCAGGTTCATCACCAGTGATCTCAGCAGGTTCATCACCAGTGGTTTCGGCAGGTTCATCACCAGTGGTCTCGGCAGGTTCATCAGCAGTGGTCTCAGCAGATTCATCACCAGTGGTCTCAGTGGGTTCATCACCAGATAGTAACAATGGCGTAGCCAGAGAAATTTCATCCTAATCGGATCAAGCGTTGTACTTGTCGATTTTTGACATCATATTGAAGGCACCGATGACATCCATCATCAACATGTGTTATCCCCATGGGGAGTTCTTTACAATGAGCCACCCTTCAATTTTTACCTCTGCCACCAAAGGTGGATGGAGGTTATGTTTTCACCCCTGTCTGTCTGTTTGTTTGTTACTTGCCGGCAAAAATTCCGGCAAGTATGTTGGTTGGTTGGTTTGTCTCTGTCTGTCTGTCTGTCTGTCTGCAGCACTACATCTACATCGTTGCACATAGCATCGCCATACTTCACACACATATATGCCTTGCCATGGAATAGACTGTGCCCATTTTTTAACTCTCCAGGCCCAAGGCCTCCATTATGACGTCATAATTCGACAAGTACAAAACTTCATCCAATCAAGATGCAATTTCTGGAGTGCCATGTCGGCATAAACTAGTGGAGAAAAAATAATAATGATGACATCATCGGTCACGTGGTTCGGCCGCCATCTTGGAAAAACCGAAAAACTTTGCACCTCTACATCTCCAAAAGTGCTGAATAGAAAGAATTGAGACATGGCTCTTTGTAAAAAAACTCTCCATGGGGAATAAAATATGTTAATGATGATGTCATAGGTGCCTCCATTATGACATCATAATTCGACAAGTACAAAACTTCATCCGATCAAGATGAAATTTCTTGAGCATAATCTAGGAATAAATTAGTTTAGAAAACAAATAATGATGATGTCATCGGTCACATGTTTCGGCCGCCATATTTGTTTTGACATAAAAGCCTTAAAAACTACTGAAAAGACATCCTGGTGAGGGTTTGCAATCTGATTGCTCTTTTTCTTGTTATCCTTATTGTCAAGGTTACCCAAAACATGAAATCAGGGGGGTCGAGTTTTCATTTAAAATATATTTCAAACCACTATAACTCTAAAAGTACAAGAGATATGCATACACTTACTGTTACTGACATATAGGAAGTCACATACGACATTTCATTTGGCACCATGACCTTTGACCTTAAGTGACCTTTAAAGGTCAAACTCAAGGTCAAAAATTGTTTTTTTACTAATAAAAAAAGTACATTCCGGCAAGTCCTCGGTCTCTGACCGATTTCTAGTTTATTTGTTTGTAAACAAAATATCTCAAAAAGTTGTGGATGAATTCGGACGAAATTTGGCAGAGATGTAGCATATGTGACAAGGACAAAATGATTAGTTTTTGGTCGGATCCGGCTAAAATCATTTTTTAAGTGATTCTTCACCATTGGGAGAAGGGGCCAAAAACAATACATAACAGGATATCTCAAAAGTTGTGGACGGATTTGGACGAAACTTGGTGGACCGGTTTGGAGTCTGACAAGGACGATTCGATTCGATTTTGGTGAAGATATGAAGATGGATTCGGATATGAGAATTATTTAATTTCTTAAGTGATTATTCACCATTTGGAGATAGAGCCAAAAACGATACATAGCAGGATATCTCAAAAAGTTATGGATGGATTTGGACGAAACTGGTGCGACAGGTTGGGTGTGTGACAAGGAAGAATCGATTCAATTTTGGTGAAGATCTGGATCCGGATCCAGCTCGTATAATTTTTTAAGTGATTCTTCACCATTGAGTGATTTGGCCAACCAGGTGGAGGTATGCTCTCTACTGAGTGCCGTTCTAGTTTTTCCATGCAGCGGTTTCGGAGGTATAGAGGTGCAAGTGTTTTCGGTTTTTCCAAGATGGCGCCGGTATCACGTGACCTATGACACCATAGCTATCATTTAGAATTCTACAGGAGGAGTCTTTCCTATGGTGAAAACATCCTGGCAATCGGACCAACAGTTGTAGAGAAAACTAATTTTAAAGGGAATAAACCCGCAAAATGCCAGCAGAAGGGACTCGGTTACTCATTTGCATTTGTATTCCATCATATTATACATATACAAATAAGAGCACAGACAAACAACCATTGGTTGACAATTGTATTGCAGGATTGATGGGCATAATGACCTCCAACTGTGCTCTTTGTAAAGGAATTCATATTTAATTGTCATGAAAACTTATTAAAGGTCCAATGGGATTTTACACAGTAATGCTTAAAGGCTGGCATGAAGGTCAAAGTGCATGGCCATATTATAAAAAACAAGAAGGAAAACTGTGAAACAACTTAGACTATAAATATCTAAATGTACATGAGACACGAGGAAGGAATTAGTCATGGTGAAGTTGAAATGTAATCGCTTGAAGTTGGATGGTCCAAAATTTTCATTCGAGCAAGCATCGGTTTCATTTTAATTTTCCCAGTAAAGTGAAATAAACGAGATGTCCGAGTTAAAACGAAGCAAGCTGGAAGCAAAGAAATCTCTGCTGGAAAGTTATGTGACACCACTACATGGGGTCTTCAGTAAAAACTGTGATAATGCTGACTTTCGATCATGCCCCCTGTTGTTCAACTCCTGGAAGCAACTAGGGTTTCAAAGAGGATGGATGGCAGGACACAGAGGATGGCAGGAGAGGAGGGTGCTGGTGGTATTGAGGTGGAGGGAGCAGGGTGAAAGAAATGGGTAATGGAGAGCTGCCTGGCAGATTGCCTCAGGTTTCGATGCTGCTCTTTGTAGGTGAGAAGCAAAACCACCCAAGCCCCTCTTGAACTTGAGGTACCTCTCCATAACTGGGTCAGCATCTTCCAACTTGTTTGGTCTTTCTATGTGGTATGCCATGCAGCAACTCACCCAGGAGCTGGACTGCGAGGTTAGACCTCGGCACCTCTTCCTCATCACTGCCCACCTTCTCCTCAGAAAACGGTTTTAATAGCCTCAAACTCCTCCTCGGTAAGGTTGACGCCATGTGAGGCAATGAGATCCTACAACTCCTCAGGCTGCATGTCATCAAGTCCTTCCACTACCAACTGCCATGCCAACCTGACAATCACATGCCTCTCCTCAGTGTTATCGGGAAAGCCAGTAAAGTTTCCGACTGCCTGTGGCCACAGATTGTGCCAGCACGCGTTGATGGTGGAGGCTCTCACCTCATCCAGCGATTCCTTGATGGTGCCGATGCAGTGGGCAATGTTGAAATCCTTCCAACACTGCCCGACGGTGAGCCCCGAGTCGGACTCCATTGCATCCAAAATGCGGCGAAAGGCGCGACAGGTGTAATACGTTTTAAACGTTGAAATCACACCTTGGTTGAGTGGCTGGATGAGGGAGTTGGTGTTGGGCGGCACGAAGATCACCTCAACATTCGGGTGAGCCACGTCCAGGTCCACGGGGAAGCCATGAGCATTGTCCAGGAGCAAGAGAACCTTGAACGCAAGGTTTTTGCCCACCATGTACCTCTCCACCTGAGAGACGAAACAATTATTATGGAACCAGTCCAGGAAGGTTGCTGCCGTCAGTCACCCAGGCTTTCTTGTTGGCCCTCCAAAACACGAGCAGAGTTTGCTTCTTCTTGACCTTGAGAGCATGCAGGTTCAGGAAACGGTACAACATCATGGGTTTCAGCATGAGGTCCCCTTTTGCATTTGCACAGAGGAGAAGAGATGAGGACCCGGTCCTTGCAGCCTTGAATCCCGATGTTGTTTCCTCGCGCTTCGAGATTAAAGTTCTCGTGGGCATCTTTTTTCCAGAAAAGGCCAGTCTGTCAGCGTTGAACACCTGCTCTGGGAAGTATCCCTTCTCTTCGATCAGCCTCGCAAGTTGAGCAGGGAACGATTTTCCCGCCTTGTGGTCCACAGAGGCACGCTCCCCTGAGCTTCACATTTTTGATACAGTACTGCTCCTTGAAACAATTGAACCATCCCCTGCTTGCAGTGAATGAAGTCACGCTGCTTGTACCATCATCGCTCGGCATATCACTCGTGCTAGCACCACCCGCGCCAGACAGATGATCGTAAATTCGTTTGGCCTTTTCGCGAATGAAAGGTCCACTCAAAGGCATTGCTTTTCTGCATGTTGTCCTCAATCCATATGCTGAGAACCTTCTCCATCCTTTCTATGTGGACATGGTTGACCGATGGGGACCTTCGTACTCGATACAGCACTCGCTGAAATACTGTCATGAATCGCCTTCTCGTTCTTCCGTATGTAGCGAACGGTGGATTCGTTGATGCCATAATGCCTGCCCACAGAGGCCGCACTCTCTCCTCTTGAAAGCCAGTCGAGCAGCTCTACTTTCTGGCAAAGGCTCATGACTTTCTTCCGCCTCTTGGTAGTCGACACATCGTCGCCACTGCTTTTGCACTTGGGAGCCATTATTGAATGATGAGCTGAGCAAGCCAAAACACAGATAAAAGCAATGGGACGAGAACAATGATCGAAATTTAGGACATTCTGTATGTGAATGATTGAGAGCATTGTGGGTAATGAGCCTATCTGCTAATTTTAATGCGTAATATATTTAATGAAGCATTTGCATTCTACGAGTATAATTCACGAGTATAATTCACGGGGTTGACACGTTTTCGTAGCTGATGGAACATCCCCCGAAGTGTTTTTTGTGTAACATCTCTGATGATGATTTACCGTATATTGCCAGCTGTAATCGATTTAATGACGCGCGTTTGCATTCTATAATTGGCGGGAGTTGACTGGTTTACACAACACATTGTACTGTTTAAACATCTGGTGGGGAGTCCAGCTAAAATTATAGTCCAGCTAAATTATAGACCATCTCCATTATAGTCCAGCTAAAATTTGCGGCCGCAAAAGCCATGAAAACGCATATCACACAGCAGGTCATGCTCGTGGCTTGTAGAATATGTTTTTTTTGCGTACGTCCACATGCTTTTTGCATGACTGGTAAAAGATTGGTTCTTATAAATGTGTCAAGCTAGCGGCTTGTGAAATTTTTTTTTGCGCCCTTGAAAAACCGCAAATTCGCGGAACATGGCCGCGAATAGGGGGAAACCCGCGATTTCATGAAACACCACAGCAAAAAGAAAAAAAAAAGGCCAATATGCAGGACATTTTTCTGTGAATAGAGAAACATGTCGCATTTTATCAACCGTGGATACGCGGATTCCTCGAATAGCGGAACCGCGAATAGCGGGGTCCGACCATATATATTGTCGTGTGATTCCCTCAGGTGAACACCACAGGGATCACAAATGGCCAACAGCGAGCTTTAACTCCGGGCGTTCAGTTCAAATAGCGGATTTTATATCTATACGTGGGGGAAGAAAGAAGAAGAGGAAGCTGAAGCGCTTACCTGAGCGATCCCGTCAGGCAATCTTCAACATGCTGAAAGTAAACTCACACAAAATATGTACGCCATTACCTGTCGCCATCAATATGTATATGTATGCCATTTAGGCCATCATGTCAACCCCTTGCAAGACACAGGTCTTTTTAATATCTTCGAGCAACCAATGTTGGTAAACTTCTGGTTCAATGTACTTCCGATCGACAATTAACACACATTGACTTAACACCTTGCAGGAGAACAAATTGTCTTTCCGTTAATAATTCCTCGGTCAAGATTTGAACCCAGGCTTGACAGCTCAAAGGTGAGTTCGCATACGCCATTGTTATCCTGATAGCTGTAAAAGTGTAATTTTTCTGAAGGCTCGATTTTGGAATGAGTACAATGAAGAATTGCCTAAAGGAATTTTCTTAATTGTACTGACGCCAAAATAGAGCCTTGAAATAACTTGATACCAACATTGTAAATGCCAAGAGAAGTAGAAGAGTTTAAGAGGTGTACAATGAGAGACTGCACTGGCTCTCAGCAGTTTTGTCACCGGTTGCTCAGAGGATGGATATTTGCCTATTCTTTTTCTCATTAAATTCCACTGTTAACATCAATCCTTCATTCAGGTCTAAGTTACAAAAGGGAGAATCTACGCCATGAGAATATATGATAATATCAGTGGCATCCTGCACAAAATTATGGAATTTTCACGAAATATTCTTTGAGTATTTTCTTCCACATTTCGGATGATTTCTTTTTATCACATTAGATCAATCAAATATTTTATGGCCGAGTGAAGTAACTGGAGTTTACACAAACCAACGATTTAAACTCATTTCTAGGCCAAACACACGGTGGAGTGGACATGCTTATAAGTTATATAAGCACGGAGATTTCCATTCGTCGAGGCGTAGGTCAGTTGGCAATTCGGCAAAAATCCTAAGCTCGTATGTAACAATATTAGCCAAAGGCTGCCATCTAAACCTCTTTACACTTGAATAAATATACAACCCTCAACATGCTGGATAAAGTGACCTTTCATGCCCATGATGCCAGTCAGTTTTGCTGTAGCTCTCAGGGGGCTTCCTCCACTGTATGCAGTACATGGCTGTAGGCAGCATCATTTGCTGGGGTTGGGAGGAGAGGGAGTTGTAACACATCTGAAGAGAGAGGAAATACTGGATCTGTAAAACATCGGCAGCAAGCAACATGGTTTCAAAATTCAAATTGCCTGAATTTTAGTCTCAACTGAAGTGATAATAATTTACTTCAATTAAAGTAATAGCATTTTTTTTTACTGGAAAATTTCCTTGACATTTTAAAACTAGAGCATGCTTCTCAGATGATATTTAAAAAAACATCATTAACAAGAAAGAGCAATCAGAGATTGCAGACTCTCGGCAGGACATGTTTTTAGGGGTTTTAAGGCTTTTGTGTTAAAACAAATATGGCGGTCGAACCACGTGACCAATGACATCATTATTTATGTTCTCCACCAATTTATCCCCAGATGACCCTTACCGTAAGTTAATCGGATGAAAATTGATGGCTTTAGAAGTTTGACCTTGAGTTGACCTTTTGACCTCAAAAATAGTTGGTTTCCCAATTCAGTGACTCAATCTGGAAATGGTGTTCAACTTTCAACGTTCAAGAAATTTGACCTCAAGATCAATAGGCTTCTCAGTTGAGACTACCTCTACAACTTGTTAAAGTTTAATGATTATCCATTTGGAACTGTGACCTGTAGTGAGTGACAAACAAACAAACAAGACCAACCAATAATCTTCGATTTTGCAAGTAACAAACAGACAGACAATAACAAAGTCGACCCTCTCCCTCCCCACTCTGTCTCCTTCTCACATCCTGCTCCCTCTCCCCTCACATCCCGCTATCTCTCCACTCTGTCTCTTCTCACATCCGCTCCCTCTTCCTCCCCCACTCTCTATCCCCCCTCACATCCCGCTTCCTCTCCCTCCCCCACTCTTTCTCCCCTCACATCCTGCTGTCTCTCCCTACCCCACTCTTTCTCCCCCTCATATCCCACTCCCTCTCCTCCTCACATCCCGCTCCCTCTCCCTCCCCCACTCTCTATCCCCCCTCACATCCCGCTTCCTCTCCCTCCCCCACTCTTTCTCCCCTCACATCCTGCTGTCTCTCCCTACCCCCACTCTTTCTCCCCCTCATATCCCACTCCCTCTCCTCCTCACATCCCGCTCCCTCTCCCTCCCCACTCTGTCTCCTCCTCACATCCTGCTCCCTCTCCCCTCACATCCCGCTATCTCTCCACTCTGTCTCTTCTCACATCCGCTCCCTCTTCCTCCCCCACTCTCTATCCCCCCTCACATCCCGCTTCCTCTCCCTCCCCCACTCTGTCTCTTCTCACATCGCACTCCCTCTTCCTTCCCCACTCTATCTCCCCCCCTCACATCCCACTCCCTCTTCCTCCTCCCCTCTCTCCCCCCCCCCCCTCACATACCGCTCCATCTCCTCTCTTCCTTGTATTTGATATCTGATGTAAGCACATAGATGTATTGCAGAACGCCGGTGCCACCAATAGTCTAGGACCTGACTAAGACATGTATGCACATAATTTAGGAGAGGATAACTCAACTGTTATAGGCTAATATGACCCCAAGGAACAACCTGGGATGTGTGCAAAAATCTCTATCCGGGGCGAAAAGCCCGAAAATACAGCCATTTTTAACACGATTTCATACTAATATTAAGCATATTCATGATATACAAAGGCCACTATGAGCCTCCATACATTTTATGATTTTGAGCTCCCTGATTGGCTGATAGTTTCAGTCTATAATTATACCACAGTGAGGTTTGTCAGTGTGAGTCATGTAAAATGATAAGTTTTCACATCTTATTTCAATTTTAATGAGCAAACTATTTCGATTTTTATTGCCTAAATAGTAGTTTTAGAGGTGATCAATATAAATGAATCTAATTTCACATATGGAATTTTATAAGCAGATGAGAAACCTATGTTTTTCTAGTTTCCTTGTCCACTGACGCCTGGTATTATGAGTGGTGGTGGGCTACACTGCCTAGCCGACAACTACGGGTTACTCTGCCTAGCCAGGGCCTAGGCCTAGTAAGCCCTACTTAGCATTACTGTAGGCCTAGTAGAGTGTAGTAGTATCTATATAATAATAGCGTAAGGACTCGACTTTGTTATCCCTTTTACGCCGCACCCAGTGACCCGATGCCCATGGCACAAATGGATTTACGATCTACGAACCGCGCTCTTTGTTTATCATGTACAGCCATACTCGAAAAATCTGAATTAGCCGACGTTGGGGCCCAAAAGCATCCGATTAACTGCCGATACGACGCCATCTTACGACGCCATCGTATTGGCGTCTGCTGGGCGAAGGCGAAGCAAGCCGTCCGCTGATTGGACAGGCGAAGGCAAAAGCAAGCCGTCCACTAAGTGGACAATCCAGAGCATGCATTTGTGCCGGTGTCGGCGATCGTTGTTCATATACGCACTCTTCATTCTCATCTTTCTTCCTAACTCTTACTCGGACAAGCAAATCCCCTATGCCATCCATAATGGTACACTCTATCCATACACCACATCCTCCCTTCCGTGGATGTTCCATGGGTTTCGGCTAGTTATTAATTACTACTGCAACTAGCTAGGCCCAGCTTGAATAACCTAGGCCTAGAGGGGCCAGGCCCCTAGGCTAAGTATTAGTATGGGCTAGGCGAGCCTGGGCCTAGGCTAGCCCTATAGACTTTCCCTGCGTGTGTCGGGCCTGGCTAGGCCTAGTTAAGAAGTTTGATTATAGTTCTACAAATGGATATATACAATTAGAGTGACATGTTCTAATTAAAGTACACTAATAATTGTGAATCGTATATTGTGAATAACTTCAAATTAAATGGAATATAACACAATAAAGTGCCATACCACTGACTGAAACCAGAAAATAGGCTTAAAGTATGGAAGCCTTCACAGGCCTCTTTTTTCATTGTATGAACAACAGAGGGGAAGTCGAGTATTTACTCAACCAATGTTGACGGGTAAGGATTGCTAGTTAACATAATCATTGAATTATAAACTAACAAGGTTGCTTTTGATTTATTCATAGCACCAGTGCTACAAGATCCGGAGAGAGTGAGAAAGTGAGAGAACGACTTATCCATCCAGTGTCACAGAGATAATATCTCACTGAAGTACAGCGAAATGGTAAGACAAGCTTTAATTTATTTACCTAGTCTTATATCTGTGGCTTCTGTGGGTTAGAAAAGTAGAAAGGCACCACGCCACGGTAAAGGGAGGATGCAATTAATGGAGACGCATTTTGCAGTTTGCGCATGTTACAGTACACCCAGTACAGTACAGTTGTGGTTCCACCTCTACCGCGGATTAGAGGCCAAGAGGGGTCTTTTGTTTGAGGTGGAAAATATTTGATGGTAGAGCAAACTTTAGTCTTAGCTTTGCCTAGCAATCTAATAGTAGTATAATTGTATTGGTGATTGTGATATCCCATGCCGATCGAGAATTTGAAACATGTTTATTTTATATTCAGGATGAGGTACCTCTCGCTGCTCCTTGTGCTACACCTAAGCCGATCAGGCCGATCAATCTCGAGGAGTGCATCCTATGCCAGAAGAAGAAGCGATCTGAGTACCTCTCGCTGCTCCTTGTGCTACACCTAAGCCGATCAATCTCGAGGAGTGCATCCTATGCCAGAAGAAGAGGCGATCTGAGTACCTCTCGCTGCTCCTTGTGCTACACCTAAGCCGATCAATCTCGAGGAGTGCATCCTATGCCAGAAGAAGAGGCGATCTGAGTACCTCTCACTGCTCCTTGTACTACACCTAAGTCGATCAATCTCGAGGAGTGCATCCTATGCCAGAAGAAGAGGCGATCTGAGTACCTCTCGCTGCTCCTTGTGCTACACCTAAGCCGATCAGGCCGATCAATCTCGAGGAGTGCATCCTATGCCAGAAGAAGAGGCGATCTGAGTACCTCTCACTGCTCCTTGTACTACACCTAAGCCGATCAATCTCGAGGAGTGCATCCTATGCCAGAAGAAGAAGCGATCTGAGTACCTCTCGCTGCTCCTTGTGCTACACCTAAGCCGATCAAGCCGATCAATCTCGAGGAGTGCATCCTATGCCAGAAGAAGAGGCGATCTGAGTACCTCTCTAGTGGTGAAATCGGCAGGGGGTATATTGTTTCGCTTGCCAAACAAACAGAGAGTAATGACACTCGAGCTGCTTGGGTTCTTCGACTGACAGTGCAAGAGCAGGGTATCATAAAATACCATACCTCATCTTGCTACAGAAGTTTTCAAAGGGATATGGCTAAGACTGGCAGCATAACCCAACCATTAGAACAATCAGAACCATCTCAGCAGGGGCTTATTAATGATACATCTGAGCGACGCAGCAAGAGATTTAAGTCCAGTGTAACTACAAATGTCTGTATAATTGGTGGTGCAGATCGCAAGACAGTTAAACAGAATAAAATACACACATTGTTCAGAATCTGTGAAAAGCCGATGGCCCAAAACTACTAAATGCGGCCATGTTGTTCAAGGACCAAGTGTACACTGAAACAGCAGCAATGTGTGAGCTAGCTGACGTTTTTGCGGCTGATATCCGATATCACGACCATTGTTGTAAAGGCTATTTCAATAAATATCACGCTAAAATTGAGGAAGTACTGAGAATCCTCGAAATGGAGGATTCGGGAGCAGCCGGAGACGAGTCCCTCAAGGCTAGATTTGTAGCCCTTGGGCTTGATTTTAGTAGGTCAGCACACAGTCTGACTTCCATCAGAGACAGGCTAAATGAAGGTTCAGCTGTAAAAGTGTTAAACAGAGCTGTAAAGCAGCTAATAATCGAGCTGTATGGAGACGCCGTCTGCTTTACATACCCAGGTAACAAACGAATATCCCAGATGATACTTTGTACCACCACTTCTCCAGAGGCCTTGGTAGAGACCCTGAGAATTTCACCTGTCCAACAGGTTGCAACTGAGCTGGCGCAGGAGCTGAAAGAATACAGGTTTGGACTGATGTCAAAGGAGAACTCTCACTTCACCACGACTTCAACCCAAGTACTGCAACTAAGATAGTTGGGATGGTGCAAGACAGAGGATTATCTCCTGAAGGTATGCAGTCCTCTACAAGACCAGGTAGCGCTAAAGAATGTTCTCACTGGAGAAATTGTGACCAACGTAATCGTAGACAAGTTGTTGTGCTGTATCAAGTTGGGCAGCGCTGCTTGTGCTAAATTTATCGATGATCGACTCAGAAATAGGTCGATATCGATACACTCAACTATTAGCAAAATCAAGTTTACATCCCCGAAGACCACCTTAAATTTGGCTCCCAAAGCAGACATCAAAGATGAGACAATCAGAGCTCTCATGTTTATTGAGTATGGGTGCCACCAGGGGTTCACTGTTGAGGAGCTACTCCAGCATGAGATCACCAACTCTGCATTTTTCTTGGTTGACAAAGATGGTTACTTGAGGAAGAGTGCCAAATCACAACTTGGGACTGAGCTGCTGAAGTTGTGCCCACTAATAGATACAAAAGGGCCAGAAACCTCCCCACAAACCCACGCCAAAGTTATCGACCTCATGGCTTTGGTGAGAAAAGTCCCCTTAAAGAAGCTTGATCCACCCGTCAAGACATTCCATGACTTTGCTATTGCCTTGACATCTATGGTCACCAAAGCTGGGCACAACTGTGATGAGATCCACATCGTTTTCGACGCTTACAGAGAGGACAGCATCAAGAATGGAGAGAGGGGGAGAAGAGGAAAGTCAAAAGAAATGGTTGTACTTGATGTGATATCACCGAACCAAAATGTTCCAGTGGTATTAGAGAACTTTTGGTCGTCTTCCATCAGCAAAACTGCTTTCCAGGCATTCTATGTTGAGTGGCTCACCACCAATTACCAAGGCACCAAACCGCTATACCTTGGTATATCACCACAGTCATAGATGGTGTCAGCTGGGTGTGGTTCTCCATTCCCTCGGCTCAACTGCACACACGAGGAAGCTGATGACAGGATGATGTTCCAATGTTCCATGTGCAGGACATTCTAAGTCACCAGTCAGGACCTACATCCTTGACGCTGTCATCAGGTGACACAGATGTCTTTGTGTGCCTGTTATACCACATCACAGTCAATTGGAGAGATCTTGGCCTCCAAGAGCTGTGGCTCGTCCACAACTCAGGAGTGAAAAGATCAATATTATCACTCCATGATATCTGCATAGCGCTGGGAGACGAGTTCACAGTGTCTCCCAGCACTCCATGCGCTGACTGGGTGCGATACAACCAGCAAGATATCAACTAAACTTGCAGCCCTGAACACAGTCCGCAAACCAGGAAATTCCTCTCTGATCCTGAATTTCGACTGTCCACAGCTAACAGAAAGCACAATACAGATGGCGGAGACATTCTTGGTCAAGTGTCTCAAACCATCAACAGACCTGGAGATATTTGACGACCTGCGTGCCGCTGCATTTGATGCCCTCAAGATAGACTTTGGGAGAACCGCTTGCACCTCAACTAATGCAAGGAAACATATCCATGGAGGCTATGACCAACAGCAACTGTGGGTCCAAGCCCCATTTAGAGACGCCACCTTGATCATGAATGCCGAGTCTTATGGTTTTGTAAGAAGGGGCAGTTTATTAGTCCCTGAGATTGTGATCTCAAAACCCGAAGGCCTGCCAGATCCCTGCACGTGTGGCAAGTGTGCTCGCAAAAATGGGTGTCCCTACAGGGTAGCTGGGATCAAGTGTTGCAAGTACTGCAAAAATGCAAGGGAGGTGATTGTTGTAAAAACCCTATCACTGAATGAACACTGCTCATCATCCTCATATCTGGACTTTGTTGTGTTACTCATGTTCCTGTTCCCGACCCTGGTTTACGTGACACATAAACAGTACTATTGTGGTGTTAAAAGTTGTATTGTTGGCTGTTGGGCAATTTCTCTGCTGATCTTTGAAACATTAAGCTCTCTAGATACTGCTGCCTACTAAAGTAATGTTTTGATTTTTATTTTTCATTTTAAGTTAACATTCCATTGATAATAGTATGATTGAAAATACAATTTCTTTATATTAATCAAATGCTCGCTTTCTTTAATATTATATGGCAATTCCAGTATGTAGGTAGTTGTATGGTAATAAGTTGTCCAAACGCTTTTTAGTCATTTTCTCGTAGAAAACCAAATTGAAATTTTTTTACTCTTCCATATGACCCCCAAAACATGGCCATTCTGAACATTTTAAGCATCTCAGAAAATCTGTAGCTCCAACAGTTTAGAAGATACAGCTATGTCGGAAGTAGCACTTCCTATGAAAAAGGGCGTGGTAATTTTTTAAAGGGCGTGGTCATTTTTAAAGGGCGTGGTCATTTTTAAAGGGCGTGGTCATTTTCAGGCTTTTCGCCCCGGATAGAGATTTTGGCACACATCCCAGGTTGTTCCTTGGGGTCATATTAGCCTATAACAGTTGAGTTATCCTCTCCTAAATTATGTGCATACATATCATGGCCAGGTCCTCGACTACAAAGCAGCTTCGAGACGAGGGTTATATTGAGTGGTTTGCCATTGCCTTCTCAGCAGTAGTTCGGGCAGGAATTTGTCATTTGTTCAGGGTGCCGGCGATAGCTCGCCCACTCTTCGTGAAAAAACACCGTGGAATCCTTAACGGCCACCAACTAATGCCAGCAGACGGGACGCCCAGCTTAACGTCCATCTGGTGGACGGCACACATTGATGATTTACGCAATTCCACCTTGTTTGAAATTCCAACTTCTTTCCTGGAAGTCCTGGCAGTGTCCATGTGTTTATACCTCTCCCACCCCCCCCCCCCCCTTCACATGCCTCCTCCCCAAAGCCCTCTCCCTCCCACAGATCTCTCGATGTCTCCATGTCTCTCGGTCCCTGCTCTCAAATGTTGTGTTTGTGTCCTTCCCCCTCTCTCCCCATCTTGTCTACCGCTCCCGATGTTATTTGTTTTATGTGTCTGTTTGTCTTTCTGTGTGATTAATGTTCGCTCTTTCACGAGCCGCGATCTTGTATACAAAACAAAACAAAAACAAACAAAAAAAATCTGTGAAACACCGGGATGATCGATTTATAGCTGGGTCGGGATTTGAACCCACGCTGGACAGCCAAGAGGAGAGTGTGCGTACCTCGGAGGTCACCTGTCAGCCCAGGTTGTCCATCAACGCGCTGTCAATAAACAAACTGTGATTCTATGTTGTACCGGTATATATAGGTATACTACCAAACGTTAAACATGAATAATCAAAGTAGAATCCAAATCCAAAAAGAATCGCGACCGATGCCCCTGGACGGTGTAAATGAAAATCAGACGTAGCTACAACTATAACGGCACTCAGTAGAGAGCATACCTATGCCAGGTGAACAGTTTACGTTTTGTATCCTAGAATAGACCAGAAAATCACAATACAGAATCACATTTAATCAAAATCATCCATCCACAACTTTTTGAGATATCCTGCTATGTATCATTTTTGGCCCCATCTCCCAATGGTGAAGAATCACTTATAAAATTAAATAATTATCAAATCCGAATGCATATTCAGATCTTAACCAAAATTGAATCGATTCTTCCTTGTCACACACACAACCTGTCCACAAAGTTTCGTCCATATCCGTCCATAACTTTTTGAGATATTTTGTTCGCAAACGGACAAACAGACAGACAAGGTTGAAAACATAACCTCCATCCACCTTTGGTGGAGGAGGTAATAATTACATTTTTAAGAGTGAAAAAAATGAACCTTGGAGTCATTTTACTTCACGTTTCGCGGAGCGATTATTTAAATAATTAAATTATTATTTAATCTTAAAAGCTTTTTCCTAATTTTGTTGCAACGTCACTCTAGATTTCGACATAATTATTTAGACCATGAGTTCTGATTGTGAAATATGAAATCAGAATCTGAATATCAGCTTTTAATAAACCTATACAATACATTATTCAATCTTGTCAGGAGCCAATCTGTGCACCTTGCACCTTAAATATGGAACCCTCCCGGTCCCTCGTACTTCGGCGGAACCCTCTCGGTTGCACCGCAACAATATATATATATATATATATTGTTACGGATCGCGGTTTAGATGTTATGATGGGCCGAGCGGATGGTCCACCGCGACCTAACAGTTCCCCCGATTCTTCCCCAACTCACCCGATTCCACTCGAACATTGGCCAAATCGCGCTACGCTAAATCAATGATGGAAAGGACACAACGACTGGGATAGATGAAACGACGCAAGGGGTACAGTTCTCAAGACCTCCGGAGGAGGATATAATTAGTGGTGGAGAAAAGGGGTAGATTACAAGGTAGAGTGAGGTAAAAGACACAGAAGAGATAGGCACTTAGATACAATCTTATCTATCCCAGACAGACCACAGACAAACGGAACAAGGCTGACTTACACAGGGATTGATGGCAGGGAAGGACAGGTCGGTTGATAGCACAAGGTGCACCTTGGCTCGGGGACAGGATCAAGCACGGTCCAAAAGATGCAGGGAGGCCTCACAGCGCTCGGAGGTGGCGTCTTTCTTTCTCCAAGCTCAGCGCGCATCTGACGTCACCTCCCTCTTCCTGCGCATGCTCAGCGGGGAGTCACACGCCCTCAGCTGGTTGGCTCCGCCCCAGATGGGACCGGTCTGCCGCTTCTATTGGGTGCGGGGGTTACCGGGCTCCGCCCTTGACGAGGAGCTGACAGAGAGCCCCTATTTGGTAACCCCGTCGAGCACATGTTCGATGGCGGCTCGTTGGAAAGGCCTGGTGCCCTCCCAACACCCCCCACCAACCAAGCCGGAGTGAGGACGCGCACTCCCCGCGCTCGCCGCTGCTGTTGTTGTTGGTGTTGTTGTTGTTTCTGAACCGTGAGGAAGAGCTGCGGGGAGGTATTGGGAGGTCCTAAACTTCCTAACGGTGCCATACAATCACATTCTGGTGCAACGAAGAGTCAGAATTAATGGAAACGAGTCCTTAACTGACATAGACTAAGAATAACTAGCAAGATGTCCTATAGTTGTCTACGTGAGATGCGGTGGACCTGGATGTGACATTTAATGGGGGGAAATAGGGGGAGGTCGGGTCTACAGAGTGTTGTTTACAGAAAATGGGACTAGGGAATGGGGGATTGGGGATAGTTGGGAAGTATTGAGGAAATAGGGGAATATTTACAAGCGGATATGGATGGATGCAAATCCCATATCCGCAACATTGCACCCTTCTCTACCTCAGGGCGTCCCGACCCGATAAATTTTTACCAACATTAGTGTGGCACTCAGATGTAGGTCCCTCTACTATTAACTCAACCCTGAGTGCGACAGTTTTACAGATGTTCACAAATGAGTAAATATGTCCCCCTGCGACGTTGCACCCTTCTCCTAACAGAAACACACCCACAGGATAACCGAATCGCGGAAAGCATCCTCAAACTAAACATACAGCCGGTAGGGAGCATCATTTACACAAGACTACACTGATATTTACACTACGATCCAGGACCTGTTCTTTGAGGAACACATGCAGATGTTATGCATAGAGAGAGCACGCATGCCAGCATCGATACACCAACCCACGAGTGCCCTGTGGCCCTACGGCCTTTAATAATGTGCAGAGCACCCCATCCAAGCACCAAAAGCACCACCCCATTATGTACAGTCAGCACCATCCGGTGCACCAATAAAGTGTTCAATAAAAAAAAGGCACAATCAAGTGTCCATGGTCACCAGTGGTGTCGCAGCCGGCCGATGTTCTGCCGCTGGTCTTGCCTTCTTGGAGTGCACTTGGCCTTCTGGCTTCTTTAGAAATTAAGAAAGGCGCCAACCGCGTCCATTTCTAAATTGTGGCCGTCAGGGGGGCCAACTAAAAGTGGTTCACCTGTATGGCATAGGTGCCACGTTGACCCAGAGGTCCATCAATGGGTGGTGCTTGCCCGCAAAAGAACTGCGGTCCATGGTGGGCGGCCACAAAAATTGCGGTCCATATGGTGTATCGATCCAGGCAGCAAGCAGCAGAAGTACAGGCCCACAACTGCGGAGCCAGCACCTCTCTCTCCTCTCTCTCTGCCCCAAAGCCAGATCCTCGGAGGTGGGAGACAAAAGAAGACAAGTGAGTAAGGTGGTAAGGGCGCAAAAGTGCACGCAATTCAAGGTAATGCACACTGGGGGCACATGGGAACCAGGTGAGACAGGTACGTTCCTACCGTACGCCCCCCCCCCCCCACCACCAGGTAACCTACATTTCCCCTCCCTTACCCCTTACTGTATCCACAAAACACAACACTACCCATAAACATCTACTTTACACATCAACAAACGTCCCTACTGTCTTCCCCGTTCCTCCCATAAACCAAATTCGTCTTCTCTCCCTCCTAACCAATCAAATTTGCCATTTCCAACTCTCATCAAAATTTGCCATCTCCAACTCAACATCAAAATTTGCCATCACCAATTCATCATCAGTCCCTCCTAAGGAGGGAGAGATGGAATCACCCCAATGTCTCATCCACGTCGTGATGCGTCTCACAAATCCACACAGCAATTCTCATTTCCTGCAACACAAAACAAAGAAAACACAGGTGTGGAGTCATCATCACCACCTCAGGTAAGTGGCTGCGTATGGTGCGACAGGTTCATCAATCCTAACTATTTCCTAAATGACTTTAACAACTTTACATTACCCGGGGTCTTTCCCTGCCAATCCATTGGCCAACTTACACTATGGGTTCTAAAAACCAATTCCCATTGACCAAACTGTGGTGCTTCTCAAGTTGGGGTCTCACTCCCCCGATTCATCACTCGGTGCCCCCGCACAATTTCGGTGGCTGGGTCGTGTGACGCTCCCAGCTGGTCCGCCCACCTGCACACCTCCACCACTGTTGTTGCCTACCGAGCTCACCTGCTCCTCACCCTAACCTAACTAACTGGAGAAGGCCCTCTCGCACTCTCACCCCCTCAGTGCCCTCTCTGGCACGGGCTGCCCGATCCACACCCGGGATCCTCAGGCACCCACTGACACTAACGGCTCCCAGAGCCCACCTGCGGCCTCACCTGGCCGACATCTAACAGTGGCGGAGTGCCCAACCATTCACACTCATACTAACAGGCCACACGACCAGCCAATTTCACCACACCAATGCACCCATCCACAATACCATTCTGCAACCGCACCACAAATGCCAATATCCAACCACAATTTACCTATACCTTCTAACTATTCTTTAAACTACCCTCCCCGGGTACTCGTGAAAAGGGGTCCACTCTTCCCCCATCCACACCTTCGCACCATGCACACCACTCCGTACCACTTACTCCAACTCTCTCCACACCACTCATTCCAATACTCCATGTATTCCACACACCTGTACTTGCACACCTGTGCTCTCATACTTGGTGCCGCCTGCACCCTTCTCTCCCCCAAGCGCATTTGCGCTGATCCACAACACTCACTACTCATACACTGCTCCACACACCTGTCCAGTTCTCACACAGCATCATCTCATCTAACTACTCCCCTCTGAAACTTGCGCTTCCCAGTCGTCCCTTTAAACTATTGCGCTCCCTCGTCATTATCATCCACTCTAATCTACCTGCGTCCCCTCTACAGGTGTCATTGTCACTAACTAATCTTAACGTTACCTAATGTCATCTTCTAGGTCCCTACACACAATATCCTAACCCACCCGGGCTAGTTTTCACTGCCATCAACCCCATAAACTATAGCGCATTTGCCCCCCATCATGGGAAGGGTGGCAGGGATGCCACCCTTACCCACCGTCATACGGCGCGAGTGGGACCTTGTGGGACCACCTCGTATGTGAGTCGTTGACCGCCTGCCGGACCCCATGCGTCGCCCCTTGCGGGGTCAGCGCGGGGCCGAACCGGCCGGGCCCCCACAGTACATTACCCCCAAGGGGCTCCCGTGCCTCCCCTGTCCCTCTAAAAACTACCCCTGTCGGTGTCGATGCATGGGTCACACTTCCGCAACCTGCTACCCATTCCATACCACCACAACCTTGCTCACTCACACCTCGCACCTCTCCCATCACCGGACCCTCTCGCTCGCACCCTCGTTCCATACCCTCCGAACCAGCCATACACTTCACCAACGGCCTCTCACGAACATCCGGGTCCATCTCGACCCCCAAGCTTATTAAATCACCTGGCGCATCATACGCACGACCATATTGGTCACCACTTACACCGGGTCCTCTTTCTCTTCGCTTCTCCTCCATCACCTGCGAATCCCTCATCCGGTTAATGAGCACATCATCACGATCCGAACACAGACTTTGGACCAATTCTTTTACTTCCTCCTTTATCTCTTTCTTATCCTCTCTCCGTCGCTTCTTAATTTCGCTCACCCCTACTTCCACTTCTTCTAATTTCTGCTTCACCTCCTTCATCTCCTCGTGCGCCCCCTTAAGTTCTTCCTCTAACTCCACCTTATTTTTTTCTATGTGCTCCCGCACCTCCTGCTCTTTAACCTCCATCACCTCTACCACCTTGTTCATTTTCCTCGTCAGGTCCTCATGTACCGTCTGACACTCTTTTTTAATTACCCCTACGTCCTTTTTCATCTCCTTCTGTGTCGATTTTAAACCCTCTATTACCGCTGTGTTCTTCTTTACCTGTTCCCCCAACTCCTTTTGTCCCACTGTCAGTTGTTCTACTCCCAGCGTCAACTCCTCTATACCACCTTGCAATTTTTCAGTCCCCTTTCTCACCTCCTTCTCCATGCACTCCTTACAGTGCCTCACCTCCTCGCACACTCCTCCGACCTCCTCACTCACACCTCTTCTGATCTCCTCTCCCATCACTTGCATCTCCTGCCCAGATGCCACCCTCATCTGCTCCATTTCCTCCCTGTGAGCATCCAATTTAGTTTCTACCCCCATTCTGACCCCCTCTATCTGCTGCCCCATTTTTTTAACTTCCCTTTCCGCTTGGTCCCTCATGTCCCTCAATTTGCCTTCCATACTGTTTTCTAACCCCTCTAACCCCTTTCTCATCCCTTCCATTTGATTCTCTTGAGCGGCCATTCTGTTTTCTACCCCCGTTAACCCCTCCTGTATTTCCCCTAATCTATTGTCTAATCCCTCTATTCTACTCCCTAACCCTCCGATCTGGGCCCCCATGTCCTCCCTCAATTTCTCGCTATTGGACCCCATCCTTTGTTCTAACCGTTGGCTATTGGCCCCCATGTCCTCCCTCAATTTCTCGCTATTGGACCCCATCCTTTGTTCTAACCGTTCGCTATTCTGGGCCATAAGGACCTTCATTTGTATTATAAAAAGGTTCAAATCTACCAGCGGCGCTGCTACGGTCGCGGGCGCGGTCGCCGTAGCCATCTGCGAGGCACCATTTTGCGCGCCCGTAACCTCGTGCGCGAGGACGCCATTTTGCGAACCTGCCGCCCTCACTGCTTCGCTCTCCTCATGTCCCTCAATTTGGTCCTGGATCGACCCTGCCTCACTCTCCTCTACTGGAACCCAGCCGTCTTGATCTGCCATAGCGCGACTTTCAAAATTCGGGTTTTTTGTAAAACAAAACAATTTCCAACTGCTTGTAATTTTGAGCGCGTTAAGCGCGCTTCGGGCCTCGTATCCCACTCCTGACACCAATTGTTACGGATCGCGGTTTAGATGTTATGATGGGCCGAGCGGATGGTCCACCGCGACCTAACAGTTCCCCCGATTCTTCCCCAACTCACCCGATTCCACTCGAACGTTGGCCAAATCGCGCTACGCTAAATCAATGATGGAAAGGACACAACGACTGGGATAGATGAAACGACGCAAGGGGTACAGTTCTGAAGACCTCCGGAGGAGGATATAATTAGTGGTGGAGAAAAGGGGTAGATTACAAGGTAGAGTGAGGTAAAAGACACAGAAGAGATAGGCACTTAGATACAATCTTATCTATCCCAGACAGGCCACAGACAAACGGAACAAGGCTGACTTACACAGGGATTGATGGCAGGGAAGGACAGGTCGGTTGATAGCACAAGGTGCACCTTGGCTCGGGGACAGGATCAAGCACGGTCCAAAAGATGCAGGGAGGCCTCACAGCGCTCGGAGGTGGCGTCTTTCTTTCTCCAAGCTCAGCGCGCATCTGACTTCACCTCCCTCTTCCTGCGCATGCTCAGCGGGGAGTCACACGCCCTCGGCTGGTTGGCTCCGCCCCAGATGGGACCGGTCCGCCGCTTCTATTGGGTGTGGGGGTTACCGGGCTCCGCCCTTGACGAGGAGCTGACAGAGAGCCCCTATTTGGTAACCCCATCGAGCACATGTTCGATGGCGGCTCGTTGGAAAGGCCTGGTGCCCTCCCAACACCCCCTACCAACCAAGCCGGAGTGAGGACGCGCGCTCCCCGCGCTCGCCGCTGCTGTTGTTGTTGGTGTTGTTGTTGTTTCTGAACCGTGAGGAAGAGCTGCGGGGAGGTATTGGGAGGTCCTAAACTTCCTAACGGTGCCATACAATCACATTCTGGTGCAACGAAGAGTCAGAATTAATGGAAACGAGTCCTTAACTGACATAGACTAAGAATAACTAGCAAGATGTCCTATAGTTGTCTACGTGAGATGCGGTGGACCTGGATGCAACATTTAATGGGGGGAAATAGGGGGAGGTCGGGTCTACAGAGTGTTGTTTACAGAAAATGGGACTAGGGAATGGGGGATTGGGGATAGTTGGGAAGTATTGAGGAAATAGGGGAATATTTACAAGCGGATATGGATGGATGCAAATCCCATATCCGCAACAATATATATATATATATATATATATATATATATATATATATATATATTGTTGCGGTTTTGAGAACCCACACAGGTAACATCATTAAAGGTTAAAGGTTGCACCCCATAGTTAGGCCACAAGCAGCATGTAGGTCACCTTAGGACGTTAGTTATTTCTTAGTATGTGTTTAGGATAAGGCCATTCCCAATAGTTGCATCTGCGTTGTGTAGAACAAATAAGAGTAGGCCCCATTCGTCCATTTTGCAGCCTCCCTTCAGTCGATGCTATTAAGCGCTAACCAGTCTGTACATCACCCTCGCCCTTTAGGCAGCCAGCAGCCTTCGCGAACTCGTTGGGCTTCCGCTCAAACCAGCCCAAAGGCCACGAGGTAAGGCCCGGAAAGGGGGCGGAGCACAAGGGTGGAGGTGCGGCCATGTCAAGCAGCCATCAAGGCGGAGCCGGTAAGCCCTAAACAGCCAATCAGGGCTGAGGTGAGATCGCCTGACAGGGTGTGGCTAGAGATTTGAGAGGGTTCCCGGGGTGTGGCAATATAACCCCTTGCGCAAGGCCCCCACCTCAGTTATGAGGGGAGAAGCGCTCGTTGAACAGAGTTGAGTTATGATCGGGGAGAGAGAGGCGCTTGACCTGATCGGAGTTGAGTCACGGGAGAGACGCTTGAGTCATTACGAGAGGGAGAGACGCGCTGTGGCAACAAGCTTTACAGAGGGCGGGCTTGCGGCACGCATTGCAGAGGACTGCAGCGTGCAGAAGGACATTGGGGAAGTGGCGCATCGATCGTAACAATACCGGGCGCACGTATGAAGGCGCCGGTACAAGTATTACGTACGCCAAATCTAATCGCCAACCGATCCCCTGAGATATAATTGTCCGCATCGTGCCTATGCCACGGGGAGAGCTGCCTGCCATATTCCACCATCTGCACGGTATGAGTCGGGGAGCGGACGAGCTGTGGACCCTTGGACCCTCAACCCGACCATCTACAAACCCCGTGTGAGTGACCCTGAGAGTGAGTCTGAGAGTGAATGGGCCCGTGTTCAGGGATAAGTTAAGACTGTTATTAAGGCTGCCCTGTGTATCTGCTTCTTCCTCTTCCCTGTACATTCTTTCTTTTCCTTCCTCTTCTTCTTAGTGTACAAAGTGTATAATAAACCAATCTGTTCTTCCTGGTTTCCTCTCAATCCGATCGTTTTAGTCATTTCCTCCATTGGGTAAACGCGGCACGATTACAACCGCTTAGAATCGGGTTTAGTACCTGTTAACGGCTCGAATCGCGGCTCGCTTCGCTCGGCGTGTCCACTAATGCCGTGGTTCGGGCAGGAGTTATTTCCTCGTTTCTGGTCAGCATTAGTACTTAGGTAATAGGACTAATTCGACCAACAACCCTATTTAACGCTGCCCGGGAAGGACGTTATAGCCCCCGGGGATCACGTCGGTCAGTAAAAAGACAAGGGGATTAATCCCCCCTTGATAAGGGGAAGGCCGACGTTTGGAGATCCGCAACGATATATATATATATATATATATATATATATATATATATATATATATATATATATATATGTGTATATATATATATATATATATATATATATATATATATATATATATATATTTATATATATATATATATGTCCATCCAGTATGGTGATATGATTGCATTATTTATTTTTCATTTTGGGATGGATCCTGGAGTTTGATAAGTGTATGCCCCCTCTTCCATGCACTCCCCTTCCCAGACCTCCATTCATTCCTATTCCCCATTCACAGACGCATGCGTTGATGATGGAATATTAAAATGGTGACGTCACTATTGCAGTATTTGTACAGATAATTGAGTAATGTCAACTTGTGGCAATCATTATTAGTCCGGTCATTAAATAGTTGATGTTCAACAAAATTTGTACAAAAGGTTTCTCGATGGGTTTCACCTCTTTGATACCTCTACTTTAAACAAACAAAAAAAGTTTACCAATGTATGACATGGGGAACGACCTGAAAATAGGCCAAATCCAAGATGGCCGCCATTAAAATTAACCAAAGTGGAATTTTTTTAAAATATGGAACCAGCCAAGATAAAAACATGTATGATGAGTCTATTCATATCAGCATATACAGACTTGGCATTTAATATGGAATATTTTTTTTTTCTTGACTTGGGTTTACTTTCTTAACTCAGTATATCAATCTAGTGAGTTTCTTTTACACTTTGGTGATTTATTTGTTAAAAGAACCATGTCACTGATTGTCTGTCGCAGCAAGAAGTCAACAACAGGATTATATCACAGGTGGCGTGGCAAAATGTACGGACAGGTGCATTTGATGATTGGCTTCACAGTCGGGTATACAAGGGTTGTTGCGTTCTGTATTAGTGGAAAACAACTGCTGCACGTCTCCAAAAGTTATTGCCGCTTCCTCTGGAGATGGTCCGTCAACTCGACAATGCTGTTTGCCATGGAGTGGTGGCTTTACGAAATTACGGCATGAAACAGCGTGCTATTGCTCGGCAGTATGGCATCACTCAAGGTCAGGTGTCAAAGATCCTGAAACGAAATGCTCAGAGGGGTGTCCCTACTCCAATACCGAGGCCAGGACGTCCTCGCAGAACCACAAGGAGGGATGATTGCCAGCTGCACCGGTTAGTCCGCAATGGCCGTACCAAGTCAGCTAATCGGCTTAGGGCTGAGTGGCAGCAACTGACAAATGTGCCTGTATCCAGAAGGCTAGTCAACCATTGACTGGTTCAAGCAGGCTATCGTGCCAGGCGTCCCCTGAGAAAGCCACACCTGACCAGACAACACTGCCAGCGCCGATTGCAGTGGGCCAGAGAGCACCGTCAATGGCAGCCAGGACACTGGAATCACGTGATCTTCAGTGACGAGTCTAGATTTCTGGTCTATCGTCAAGATGGCCGCGTCCGAGTGCGCAGACAAGTGCATGAAGCCTACAACAAAGATTGTATAGTGCCAAGAGTCCAAGCTGGAGGTGGTGGGGTGACCGTTTGGGCTGCTTTTCATGCAGGGGGCAAAACTGACCTGGTTGTTCTGAATGGAAACCTGAACCAGTTCAAGCACAGGGCCATTCTGGAAGAAACATTGCTTCCATTTGCTCGTGCAGCCTTTCGAGGAAACTTTGTCTTCCATGATGACAATGCACGGCCTCATCGTGCTCGTATGATCCAACACTTTCTTGCTGACCGTGGTGTAGAGCATATGGAGTGGCCTGCCATGTCCCCGGATATGAATCCGATAGAGAACTTGTGGGCAGAATTAACGCGTCAAATCGACCACTTGGACCAGCAGCCGACCTATGTGCGTGAATTGCAGAAGGCTATTGTCACTGCATGGCAAGCGATTCCTGTCCAAACCTTGGCAAATCTCATGAACAGCATGCCTCACCGTGTTCGTGCTCTCCTGAATGCTCGTGGGGGTTACACGAAGTACTGAACTGTAATTTTACTGTCCGTATTCCCAGTCGTAATTTAACTTTTGTTTTTGTTAAAAAAAAATTTGGCTAATGTGCAAAATAAAGAGATACTACTGGAAAACGTACAGAAGTTTAACACAGTACTGTCCATGAATTGAGTTCGATATCAGTTTACATCACTTTCAAGGATCAATTTATTTGTTTTGAAATGTCAAATGTGGTTTTTGTTTCTTTTAAAGGTCACATTAACAAAGTCTAGAATAATTTCAACATAATTCCAATGAACTCTTGGTTCTAAGACATCTTGAAAAGTAAGTTCACCCCCACAAAAAAAATATTCCATATTAAATGCCAAGTCTGTACATATACATGTTATGGAATGTAATTTTCAAGTTCAATGGCACATAAAATGCAAAATGGCCACCAATATTTGACGAAAAATGCAAAATTAGTATATCTACATGTACATAACTAACGGCATTAGAAAGTGGTTAGAAATCTCTATCAATTAGCATATTCAAACCCCTGACATCTATATATTCAATGTTTATGACAAAATTATAATGTCAATGGAACTCTAAAACATGTTCTTATTCACTTTAATTGTTGGATTAAGGTTAATACTACCATGCCTCTCTGCACCTATAATGTCTTATCTCAAATTTGCACAGTGAATCACTATTAGTCAGTGGTGTCACTGGAATCATGAATTTGCCCATTTGTGCATGTTATCCCTTTACAGTGACCACACACCAAGTTACATTTGAGTCCATTTTTCCTGCAGGAGCATGTGTTTTTGGCACACATTCCAGTACAGTTGCATTTAATGATCTTGAGTAGAGATGCAGGTGCATCAAGTTGATCCATTCTGTGTGGCTTCAAGATAGACTCATGCTGGGTCTTGCAGAGCACCCAGCCCCATTCTGTCGCGTCCATGTTGTTGCCTAGCCAGGCCTGCACTTGGAGGTAGACCCGCTGGCTGTGGAATCTGGCAGCATCTGATATCGGTGGAAGACGTTCAGGGTGCAGATAGCCGGAGCTTGAAGCAACCTTCTCGGTGAACGTAGATGCACGTTCAAAATTCAAATCTGAACCATGCTTACAACCATAAATGGTTGCAATGGCCTGATTACCAGATAGCTCAAGTTCCTCACGATTAACATCTGCCACCATGAACAACTCTGCAAATTCCTTGAGGCCACGGTATTTACCCATAGCTGACATTTTTCCTATGCCATAGGGCTTCGATGTCGTATCACATCCAGACAGTGCATGAATAAAGAGCAGGGAATGACTGAGGTCAGGGTCAAGTTCCTTCTACAGGATGGATATATCAATGACCTTTGTGCTAGTTTGAAGATAGATTGTCTCATGCTTGCTGGGCGTGAAGTGGTGTTGCAGCAGAATGAGAAGGTCAGTGTCATCCCCTACAACTACCACAGGCAGCGTCAGAGCAATTGTGCAGGCAGTCATTGCAATGTCATAATCAGCATCTCCAGATGAGTGACTGACTTGAATGCCTTCTTTCTTCTCCATCTCAGATCCCAGGAGATGAAGGAATTTCTGTTTGTTTCTCGTGTTTGCCAAAAATGGCTTTTTCGTCATTTTGAGCAACATATCTGGAGTGAAATCCACATCCACTCCCATCTCACTACTAGTTCTCCTCTGATGAGTGTCATCTTTGGTAGAAGGGCCACTGCCCTAGCCATCAAACACAATGTGAGCATTGGTATAGTGGTTGCGCACAAACGCAATATTGTTGGCAGAGATTGGCATACGATGTGGACTTGGCCCAGGGCAGGCGCTGTAACAGGGCGCCTCCATCGATGACATAGGTAACACGGATGGGCAACTCCTTTATAACACATGCTGGTACCTTCTTGACTAACCCATTCAGTAGATCAGCCTTAACTGCAAGTCGCATAAAAAGTTTTGTGTCGAACAAGGATGAGGGATAGGAGCACAGCTCATACTGGAACAGTGTCTGGATATCAATAGTGCCAATGCCTGCAACAAGGAGGCGCTGATACAGTTGCTTAGGATCGATCTGGAGCTTCTCACCATCAACAGATACATACACTGAGGAAGCGAGGTTATTAACCTGTTGTTTTTTTGTGAATTTGTGTTTTGAAGCTGACAATCCCTCCATAGATACCAGGAGAGCAGCACCAACAGTCTCAGCAGAGTCAACGTCTACTGACCCTTCTAGTGCTATCACTCCTGATGACAGGCTCCAGAGTTCTTTAGAATTCTGTGAGAATGGCTTTCTCTCTTCAAGATAATCAATGATGGACTGTAGATCTTTGGCATCACGCTTGAGTTTTGCCTGTGTGAGATATTTGTGCATCTCCCCATGACTTGAGATACCTGTTACCTCCTGCATAGCCTTGTGCACTTCACCACATGCAGGCATATATAGTAGCCAGATCAGACTGGTTGACTCTTCGAAACCACGTCCTCTAGTCAGCCCACCGACTGATTTTACACTGCCCATCAGAACTTGCTCAATATACAGGTCGCTAAATATTCCTGCCCAGTGACTGTCACTGCGACGGAGAACAAACAGTCCTTCCAGAATTTTTCTTATAAACAGTGGGGTTTCCTCCAGCTTACCCATTTTCTCCAGTTACAGAACAAGTGACTTCACGTAGTTGTTGTGGCCTGACTCAGCTAGATATGGAAGCATTTCATGAAGTGACTGAAGATAAAGTTTCCAATTTCCAGTATGAGCAGATCGAATGAGTGAACGGAGGATGCTCACCATATGCATGTACATGATCCAGAGCTTGGCTGTGCGGTATGGTGCCATGGATGTTGCCCACTTCTCTGCAGATGACTGTAGCTATGAAATGACATCTGATGTGAGGGCATCATCCAGACTCAATTTACCATTACTGACCTTGGACATCAGCTCACTGGCACTCTCGAGAAGGGCATGGACCTCCCCACCTCCTTCCTCTGTAACATCCTCACTCACTACATCCAGAACTACATCAGTCATGAGCACAGTATCAGGTGTGGCTCCTTCTTATTCAATACTGGCTCATCCACTACATCCAGAACTACATCAGTCATGAGCACACTATCAGGTGTGGCTCCTTCATATTCAGTACTGGCCAGGGCCTCAACATCTCCTGAAACACTGTCATTGTCAGGAGCATTGTCATATCTATGTCATGTCTATGTTATCATATCAATCAGCACATAAACAATACATTCCAATGCATTTATCTTTTCAGGCTGATATAAATGGACTAATCATACATGTTTTTATGTTGATCAATTCCATATTTATGACATTTTTCCACTTTGGTTAATTTTAATGGCGGCCATCTTGGATTTGGCCTATATTCAGGTAATTCCCCATGTCATATATTGGTAAACTTTTTTTTTTTGTTTAAAGTAGAGGTATCAAAGAGGTGAAACCCATCGAGAAACCTTTTGTACAAATTTTGTTGAACATGCAGTAATAATTGTTGTTTAATGACTGGACTATATATACATTTGCAAAGCTCTTATCAAATTTGAGATGAACAAGCCTCAAGGATAGCAGAATGATAACTGTGAGTGTAACGTTGTTGTTGTTGTGTTGGAACATTGCGAGAGGCACGAAAGTGCTCGTTTTGTCACCTTGGATGTTGCACCGTGAGGTGTAAAAGTGAATTATTTAGTGCTTTGTGCCCTCCAGCACAGGCACAGGCAGCTCTTCGTTCATTTTGTTCAGTTTTGCATCACGACTGATCTTGTTTTATTTTACAATGACAATGTCAATATTTAAACTCTTACCCAGGTGACGTTTTTCTCCACAATAAACACTTGGAAAACTCAACATAGAGATAAAAACATCCTCCATGTACAGCTAAAGGCATGGAAAGCATGGAAGGCAGAGAATGTGGCATCGTGAGTATATTCCTAAAGTAGGTGGCAATGGAAGATGGCAGGGAAAGTGGAGCTTGGATACAAGGTAAAGGCCAAATGTTGTTTATGAAAGAACCCATTTGGTATTGCATCTACATAATGCGTTTAGGGTACAACGGTAATTTAAGGTTATATTATACCCTACAGTACTTTTTTCAAACACACACACACACACACACACACACACACACACACACACACACACACACACACACACACACACACACACACACACACACACACACACCGTGATGATACATACATGATTATACACACACACACAACGTGATTATACATACATGATTATACACATATACACACACACCGTGATTATACATACATGATTATGCACATATACACACACACCGTAATTATACATACATGATTATACACATATACACACACCGTGATTATACATACATGATTATACACATAAACACACACTGTGATTATACATACATGATTATACACATACACACAACGTGATTATACATACATGATTATACACATACAAACACACCATGATTATACATACATGATTATACACATACACACAACGTGATTATACATACATGAGTATACACATACACACAACGTGATTATACATACATGAGTATACACATACACACAACGTGATTATACATACATGATTATACACATACACACAACGTGATTATACATACATGATTATACACATACACACACACCGTGATTATACATACATGAGTATACACATACACACAACGTGATTATACATACATGATTATACACATAAACACACACTGTGATTATACATACATGATTATACACATACAAACACACCATGATTATACATACATGATTATACACATACACACAACGTGATTATACATACATGATTATACACATACAAACACACTGTGATTATACATACATGATTATACACATACACACAACGTGATTATACATACATGAGTATACACATACAAACACACTGTGATTATACATACATGATTATACACATACACATACACCGTGATTATACATACATGATTATACACATACACACACACCGTGATTATACATACATGATTATACACATACACACCGTGATTATACATACATGATTATACACATACACACGCCTTGATTATACATACATGATTATACACATACACACACTGTGATTATACATACATGATTATACACATACACACAACGTGATTATACATACATGATTATACACATACACACAACGTGATTATACATACATGATTATACACATACAAACACACTGTGATTATACATACATGATTATACACATACACACACACCGTGATTATACATACATGATTATACACATACACACACACCGTGATTATTATACATACATGATTATACACATACACACGCCTCGATTATACATACATGATTATACACATACACACACTGTGATTATATACATACACTAGCCGAAACCCGTGGAACATCCACGGAAGGGAGGATGTGGTGTATGGATAGAGTAGAGTGTACCATTATGGATGACATAGGGGAGCGCTCATGGGATCTTCTTCTTCCGTTAAGCTCCAATTTTTTCTCTTTAAGTTAAGTCCAATCAGTCCTCTCTGCTCGAAGTGCTCAGGCCATGCCTTCCCGCTCTCATACTTTTATTTCCGTTCGGTGTAGAAAGAGATTGACATATCGTTCATCTGTTTTCAGCTCGTTATCTTTAAGCTTCCTTACGTCTCGCCACCTGCTACACCTCTCTGAGTTACGAGGATTTATGCAACGCACCCCGAGTATCGCAACGTCACTCCATTTAACTTTATTAAAATGACGATAAAGACGTGAAACCCGTGGAACATCCACGGAAGGGAGGATGTGGTGTATGGATAGAGTGTACCATTATGGATGACATAGGGGAGCGCTCATGGGATCTTCTTCTTCCGTTAAGCTCCAATTTTTTCTCTTTAAGTTAAGTCCAATCAGTCCTCTCTGCTCGAAGTGCTCAGGCCATGCCTTCCCGCTCTCATACTTTTTTTGCCGTTCGGTGTAGAAAGGGATTGACATATCGTTCGTCTGTTTCAGCTCGTTATCTTTAAGCTTCCTTATGTCTCGCCACCTGCTACACCTCTCTGAGTTACGAGGATTTATGCAACGCACCCCGAGTATCGCAACGTCACTCCATTTAACTTTATTAAAATGACGATAAAGACGTTTCCTTATATATCCTAATTTAAAATGTTCAAGGGAATAAAAAGACCATTTGGTTCACACCACCCATGTTCTCACCACTCGACTGTCCAATCAGCGGACGGCTCGCTTCGCCTTCGCCCAGCAGACGCCAATACGATGGCGTCGTAACATGGCGTCGTATCGGCAGTTAATCGGATGCTTTTGGGCCCCAACGTCGGCTAATTCAGATTTTTCGAGTATGTCTGTACGTGATAAACAAAGAGCGCGGTTCGTAGATCGTAAATCCATTAGTGCCGTGGGCATCGGGTCACTGGGTGCGGCGTAAAAGGGATAACAAAGTCGAGTCCTTACGGTATTATTATATAGATGTTTATACACATACACACACCGTGCTCACAAACATTTTGTTTTGCATAAACTTTTGTAAAAAAACTCTCTAATGCACAACCTTACATCTCCAGGGTTGGCAACCATGTTTCCTCTAAAATCTAGTACAGAGAAAAATGTTTTGGGTGACTTATTTACAAAATCAATTTGGAAGAAAGATTTACTAGGGGTGTCTAATACCTTTAAATTGTTTATTCTTAATCTGATTAACAGGCCTGCTGCTTTCTCCTGAATCAGCTCTCTCAGTTGAGCCTTGTTTTCAACCAATAACCTGTGGTCTATTCTGTTATTATCTTTAGCCAGTTTACACTCTAACCGTATAATATCAGCTTCTAAACAAGCCATTGTTATATATTTTTTTACATCCGTTTCATTTGAAACAAACTGCTGACAAAACACTTTAATCTGAGCTTTTGTGTTATCCCACCATAATGCTAAAGAAGAGAAAGAGGGCTTTTCTGAAAGTTGGATGACCCAAAAAGCACGGAAGGCGTCTTTAAACAAAGCATATTCGAGAAGACTGGTATTGAATTTCCAGTATGCACTTTTGCGTCAGGCTTGAGGGAAAAAGAGGCCCATGGTAACTAAATGATGACCAGAAAACAAAGATGGAAAAAGATTTGGAGAGATAACCGCATTCCTGAACTGTGAGTTTATGTACCAACGGTCAAGTCTAGCGAAGGTCATTCCCCCATTGGCACATCGTCCCCAAGTATACTCAGATTTGTTGGGGTAATGCAGTCTCCATGCATCTAGCACACCCACTGCCGAAAAATAATTTAACAATTCAGTACTACCTTCGGGATGAGGTTCTGCTGTATTTCGGTCTATACTGGGTTTAAAGGTGCAATTAAAGTCACCCCCCATGCAAATACAATTATTGAGATCTATCGACTGCATGTGTCGAATTAAAGACGAAAAGAAAGCTCTTCGTTCCACACTGTCACTTGGTGCATATGTTGGAACCCATCTGTGGATCGGTCCCATCGGCCGATGGGTCTGCGCCATCTGCGGATGTGTTGTTCACCTTGAAGGAATGTGTATGCATCAGTGGTGGATGAGTATGTTTATTTGAACCTAAAAATATTATCTTATTTTTATCTTATCGACAAACGGTTATCGACAAACCACATGTCACGGACTGCTTTATAAACATTTATGACATCAATTGCTTATTTTTAGGTTCAAATAAACATACTCATCCACCATTGATGCATACACATTCCTTCAAGGTGAACAACACATCCGCAGATGGCGCAGACCCATCGGCCGATGGGTCTGCATTGTCATTTCTCGTGCATCCACAGATGGGTCAGACCCATCGGCCGATGGGACCGATCCACAGATGGGTTCCAACACATAAACGTTGAATATTGTGAACCGAAAAATATTAATGACCAGTTCCAATGAAAAAAACCGGCCTTTAATCACCTCCTGGAAGAGGCATGACTCACTGACTCAGGTACTAGGCCTGGTCCGAGTAAAAAGGCCACACCAGCAGAAGAAGACATGTTACTAAAAAAACACTGTCCCTTAAAGAGGCGACACCAGTCGTACTCCCCATTTTGAATTATATGGGTTTCCTGGAGTAAGAGTGCATCAATTTTCTTGCGCTCAAATAAACTTTTCACCTGAACCTGGCGGCTTTGGCTTGCACCTCCGCCGTTCATATTTAAGGTTCCAAAGGTGATTTTTTTCATGGATTATCAAAAGGCTTGAGCGGTTGTTGGGAAATCTCGCTCCCTGCTCTTGTAACAGCCTTTCTAAGCCGATGAAACAGCGACCTTGTTAAATGAAATTAATCCGGCCTCCTAATTATGTCCTTTGCAGCCTGGATGAATGAAATTAAATCAGGAAAATGATCTTTTACAATCACATTTCGGTGTCGGTAGGTGTCATTCAGAAAATAAATAACGAGTTGAGGGGCTATGGATGACTGATCTGATGAAGATTGAGACAACTCAGTCATCTCAACTTCATCTGAATCTGATAAATCAGAAACAGCTCCACCCGGGTCACATATATCAGTCTGCGCCGTCCCCATTTTGATTCCAGCCAAGTCCGAAGATTTGCTGGAATGTTCTATGGTAGAGTCATCTTCACTCTGGTACCCGGGACATTCAGCAGGAGCTGAAATCTCGGCTTCACCCTCCTGTGGGGAGATGTTCACTGGCTCAGTTGACGAACCAGTGTCATGATTTAGATCTTGCATTGATAAAAAGGAGCTTGGGGCTGAAACATTCCCATTCTGCTCGGTCTCAGCAGGTAGTGAAGGTGGCGGCTCACGAATGAGCTCTCCATCATCTTTAGTCTCGCCATCTACTTTGTCTCCCAAATTTTCGGTGCTGCCCGATAATGTTTCAGAATTAATTAATTCAGGTTCCTTCTCCCTGGTGTCAATACAGCTTGTGGACACCTGAGAAAGACGTTTAGGGCGTCTTCACCCACACGGTTTTTATCCAACACTACCTTTTTCAAAGTAATGTTGGAGTTATAAGCACCAGGTGCTCTTCGTTTTTTTGTCACCACAATGGGATCTTCTTCCATCTCCTCACTGCATGTAGCATCTGCCACAACAGGTGGGTTATCCGGGATTATTTCATTATTTACCGAATCAGCGGTGTTGTCGTTTTCACCAACACGAACAGGAGTATTATCCCTACCCCTCGTATGCGAGGGAGCGGCGGTAGGAACCGTTCGGGTATTTCGATTTACCTTGTTTCGTACGTTAGAGACCGGGGTGTTATCTCTTTTACAATCAGCGTCACTATGACCTGCTTCACCACACCTTACACATGATACCTTCGGACAAAACCTTTTCACGTGGCCAAAATAAAAGCTCCGCAATGAAAACATGTTAATGAGGCCGATGACGCATACATCTGGTACTCATGGTTGTTCACCTTTACCTTGAACGTGATGTTTAAACCCGTGTAATCGCCTCGATCCGGAAGCACAATATACACCTCCCGTCGAAAGCTCATCACGTGTTTAACACGTTCATCGTGAGACCGGAGCGGAATCATTGTGATTTTCGACACCACTGTTCCGTATCGGGACAAAACGGACATCAGCTGATTGCAGGTTATAAATGGAGGTACATTAGATATGGCGACCCTCATCGACGGAGTGTCCATAGGCGACGCCAAGACAAAGAGACCTGTCTCTGTGGTTAATCCCGCACTAAACATCGTGAACGAATTTTTCCTCAGACACAAATACAACAACTTTTTGATTCATTCTCGACGCTACTCGTACATTCTCACAACTGATTATTTTCCCCACCGACAAAACAATGTCCACGGTGGAAGTTCCTTCGGGTGGAACACACTCAAATGCATGCTTCCTTGTTAAGTTGTCGAACGCCTCTAACCGAGAGCGTGTATTCGCCATCCCAGCGAATTAACACCCCCCACTTGTCCGAACCGGACAGGAAGGTACCAAACCGAAATAAATCGCACTAAAATAAATAACAAACGCGCATTATAAGCAAAAAAAGGCATACAAAGCGTCGTCGAAGCCGGTAGGCCACACCCAAAATGGGTCCGCTCTCAATCCTCTCTCTCTCAAAGGCAAAGGTGTAGAAAGGATGAAAACAAAACGCCAAAGTACACCGGATGAAAAAGGAGAGGGAGGGGAGGGGAGGGCAGGAGAGGAGAAAATCGCACAAAGGCCTCACCACAACACAGAGCAGTTGCTCACAGCCGCCATGACGCCACACCCAAATCGCAACAGTCGGCAGGGAGAGAGAGAGAGAGAGAGAGAGAGAGAGAGAGAGAGAAAGAGAGAAAGAGAAAGAGAGAAAGAGAAAAAGAAGAGAAAAAAACAAGAAAAAAAACATCAGAACTGGTCATTAGATACTCTTTTGTTTTGTTGAGTTATGTTTTGGTTGTATTGCTGTGTTTAATTACTGTTAAAGGAAAGGAGATGTTACATGTAGGGTTGTTACATGCAGTGGTGAAACCAGCATGGGCCACAACGGTGATGTTGGTGCTGGGACGGTGCGAGGCATGCTGGGATGGCGCGAGGCATGCTGGGACGGCACGAGGCATGCTGGGATGGCACGAGGCATGCTGGGACAGAGCTCGGGGTGCTGGGGCTGGCTGCTTGTACGCAGTGAGGTTTGGAATACACTCGATTGCTCTCTACAAGTGTCATCTCGTATTTATGCACACCAAGGACACTGGAACACCCACCCCCTCCTATTGGCATGTTTGAGTTATTTCTCCCTCGCATTTCACTACTGAGTTGTGAGACGTGTGTGAATTGTGTTTTTGTTTTTTTTGAGGTGGGTTCCTTGCTTTGTTTGTTCTTGTCAGAGTTAAACCTTTAATTTTCTTTTGTTCCGTCATTTCCTGTTCTCCTCTCTGGATTTTTGTTTGTTTGTTTGACAGTGCCTCCCATCTGCAGACAGTGGTTCTGATACATTGTTGATTTGTGTCATTAGGGACTTGCCTTAGCCAGTTTGTGAAGGACTTAGGCTATAGACTTCCCTCTGGCCAGTCCGACAGAAACTCGGCATTGATGGTTGTGGGCATTGGAGGGAGGGTTGGGAGGGTGGGTATGGTGGGGGAGGGGGGGGGGGAATCTCCTTAGGCATTCTCCTGAGGTCATGATTTGTTTTACTGGGGGTATTCTTCTGAGGCCAGGGCATTCTCCTGAAGGGACTTCATTCCGACGTTTTCTGAGATCGGTGAATGACTTCATCATGTAATACCTATGCTCGAGGTGTATGCTCGAGTTAACATGAGCTGTCTTTTTCCAAGGCTTGAAACATGTTTTGGCAGCAAAGGTGTTGGTTTGGGTTTTCTTCTATGTCCAGGTCCTGGTGGAGTCATAAATTGCAAGATTGCATTATCCCCAAGTGTGTTTATGTTCGGGTGGAAGGTTCTCTGCTTACTACTCCTTCAGGATTGTGGAGTGTGTGGTTCAATGGTTGTTGATCTGGTCCAATCACGCCTCCCTCCCTGCCTCTCCGGGCCAGCCACTGCTCCACCCCACCCTGGCAATTCTCCTGCCCCTGCCGCTTCGGTGGCTCTCCTACACTCCGGCTCTCCTGCCCCTTCCCCAGCGATTCTCCTGCTCCCTCAAGCCCTTCCAATTTTCTTACCCCCACCCTCCCCCGGCCCTCCAACCCTCCTACCCCCACCCCGGCCTGGCAGCTCTCCTACCCCCAATGCCCCTCTACGACCCGCCAACTCTCCTACACCCCACTTCTCAATTTTTCCCCCGAGCAACGCTCGGTACCCTTGCTTGTATGAAAATAAGCAGGACCATTTTGATTGCAGCAATTACAGAGGAAGCATTCTTAATGCTGCAGGGAAAGCTGTGGCCTGTGTTCTTTTGAGTAGCCCCATGGTCATTGCAGATTGGTTGTATCCCATGTGCCAGTGTGGATTTCGGTTTCATGCAGGATGTAGGAGAGTTGGTATGGTCCCCCACTGATATGATTTTTATTCAGTAGGCAGAATTCAAAAGAACTGCTGTGAGTGGTGCTGACTTCTTTATCCATTCATTGAGTTAACGAAGCCTTTAAAATAGCCATCACATCTGGTCTCTTCCATCTTCTTCAAATGATTGACTGTCCTAAACTCTTGAATGTCATTCATTTATTCCATGATGACATGCAGGCTGTAGTAGAACGAGATGGAGTCATCAAAGCGCTTCCAAATAATGAGCGGTATAAAACAAGCATGCGTGCTTGCCCCCAAACTATTCGGCATCTTCTTCTCAATAATCCTGCAAATAACTTCATGCGAGTCCATCATGGCGTGCTATTCCTTCATGAATCTGGGAGCTTCTGTATGCTGATGACGTGCCTTGATTGCTCATAGTGAAGCTAAATTGCTACTATTGTGTGACAACTTTGCATTGGCCTGAAACGATTTTTTTAGAGTTACTATCAGCTTCGAGATGATCTGACACCATGGCACAATGATCTGACCAGCCTCCCGAGATCTAAAGAAATGGTTCTTGCCTTCATATCACAGATACATCTTGCTTCCTGGGATCAACAGTGACAAGCAGCTTGGATGTTGATGCATCCATATTGGAAAGGCAGCTACCACTTTCTGTAGCTTCACTGATCATATTTGGTGCAACAGAGTTGCCTTCAACTGCACCTGCATCCAAAACAATACCTCGCACGGCAGTGAGAGCTAGGCCTGCTATATCCATCAGGCAATATGATTGACTCCTTTCAAATGCATTGTCTTCAAAAGATCTTTGGTGTGAAGTTGACGGATAAGATCACCAATACTCAAGTGCAGAAATGGGCCAAGATGCAGACATTCTTAATGATCCTTGAACGAAGGTGGTAGAGTGAGCCACATGGATGACAGACAGATCCCAAAATAGGTGTTACATGACGAGTTGGCAGGTGCTCCTCGGTCAGTTGGAAAACCAAGGATGCGGTACAAAGGTCTCTGCAAAGACAACATGCAGCCTTTTGGAATATCCAGGACAAGCTGGGAAGAATCTGCATCAAGGTGTGCTTTCTGGAGCAGAGCATTGAGCACATGCGCTTAGTCTGCGGAGCTATTACGTAAAGCAGAGGCCAAGAGATCTGTCTGCCATGACCCAGCACCAATAGACGATGCGTCCCCGCAGCGTCCAAACTGTTTGCTATCGCAGAGCTTGTGCGTCGTTTTAATGAGTCACTTGCAATGATATAGAAACCTCAAACCAACCGAGAAAAAATTACCAAACTCCTTTTGAGATGAACACATTCTTTCATGAGCCTTGGCCTCTGTTTTGATTTTGATTTTATTAAAAGAACGCACATAAGCTTACCTGATTCCAGTACCCTTGTTTGTATAACAATCCATACAAGACAATTTCAATATGACAAAGCTTACAAGCATAACCTTCACAGTATCTCTTAGTGGGAGAGACCTAAGCTGGCTATGACCTTTGATCTTTGACCTTGCTGTATTATAGTCTTTCATTTGGGCTTGTCTTGTCGATATCGCCTTGAACTAGCTGCACAACCTTCACACCTCATCAAAGCAAGTCATATCCATCTGCAGCATTGCTCGCCATCATGATGTTTGTCAAGTTTCAGATCACTTATGCTCGTATTATCTACTATATTTTCAAAGCAATGAAACATTATGAAGCATCCCAGCAGTAATGAATGAACTCGTCTTCCAATAAGAAATTAGCATTTAGGGAACGTGATGAAGCGGTTGCAGTGGTTACATAAACCAGGAGAGGATTTCCCATGAGCTAAAGTTGTCGACCTTTATGTTTGAACTATGCAGTGATTTCCATTTGTTTAGCAGCTCGTGCATCTATTGATTCGTTGCAGCCACTAACAGGGGTCTTTTGGCATTCCCAAATGAGTACATGGAAGCAGGGCAGATGGTGACACGGAAATGCTTCATGATACACTGCTCGCTGCTGGCGGTACACCAATCAGCAGCTAAATACAAAATCACACCCAACTCGAAGTTTGCACTTTGATATATGCTGCCAGGAATCAAACTCAGGTCTACACAGCTCAGAAGTTTCACTTTCTGACATATATAGTGATACCCTCCAGCAACACGAAAATAATTACATAAGCAAAAAGTTTTATTGAATCTTTTTTATTTTTTCTTTTTCTATTGTCATTTTGTTACTGGCAAAATCGAAGATTTTCCAAGTATATTGGTTGGTCTTGTGCATTATTCTGTCTGTCTGTCTGTCTGTCAATTGCCGACAGGTCACAATTTTAAACCGATCTTCACTAAACTTCACCAGATGGTAGAGTTGGTCATAAGGAATAAGCCAATTGATTTTGAGGTAAAAGGTCAAGATCATGTTGAGGACTGATTTCTAAAATTGCCTTTTTTCATCCAATTGACTTGAAAAGTGAACAGCATTTGCATATTGAGTCACTAAATTGGGAAACCAACGATTTTTGAAGTCAAAAGGTCAAAGGTCAAACTTCCATAATCATCAATTTGCATCTGATTGACTTGAAAATTAAAGAGCAATTGCATGGTGCCTCATTGATTTGGGAAGTCTACTATTTTTGAGGTCAAAAGGTCAAAGGTCAACTCAAGGTCAAACTTCTAAAATCATCAATTTTCATCTGAAAATCATCAATTTTAACCCGATTGACCCGAGCTTTGATTAAGATCGTCAATTTTAATCTTAATGAAATGGACAATTTGATGTATCCATGGCAGCCTTTTTGGGTTTGGGGGCGGTGTGGATTTGCAAGTATCGTGTTCTGCATGATGTCTTTCTTGTTTAATTAATGAAGGTATGTTTCCGAGAGATGGCCTGCATTGATAGGCAGTATTGCTGAGGGCGGTGTGATAAAAGCATGGCAGCCCACGTGAGCTTTCTCCTGTTTCTGAAAACAAGTGATCATCAAAATCCATGAGCGGGCACATTTCCTGGAATAATAAAATATTATTTTCTGCGTTTTTGCTAATACAACCATGAAATCTTACTATAATTCACCAAATGTCTGTCTGTCCGTTCGAAGGTACCGTAAAAACTGCTGAACTGATCGCAAAGATATTTTCGGTGGGTAATCCTGGGATCCCCAGGAGTAAAATAGGCTATTCAGTTTTCCCAATTTCAGCTTTGGTCTCCAGCATTCTCAGGTTTGGACTCCCGCATAACATTCGCGTTTGCAGGACGTTCATTGTGACGTCATCTTACGTCGAACAACGGTACCCGCCCTACGGGCGGGGTTTCAATTGGGAGGCCCAAATGAAAAGGCTAAATATCGGAAATTGAAGCCTTTTTTTCTTTTATGCTTCAGTTAATGTGTGGTAAAACGAAACAATTCACCAAGAACTCCAAAGCTGTGAGCTTTTATTCACTTGAATGCAACTGATCTACAAAGAGAACACAAAAGCTATTTAGCAAGCATCTGTGAGCACTTTCATTGCTATTACGCCATTGCAGAGATATTAGCAAATGTAGAACATGTCTTGCAGCAATCTTACCAACTCGAAGACACAAGAGAGAGCGGAATGACCTGTCCTTTAATACTCCCAGATGGTATATAAAATCCTCCCCACGCGGTCGGCGTCGGAATAGCATCTTACGACAATTCACCAAATGTCTGTCTGTCTGTTCGAAGGTGCCGTAAAAACTGCTGAACCGATCGCAAAGATATTTTGGGTGGGTAATCCTGGGATCCCCAGGAGTAAAATAGGCTATTTAGTTTTCCCAATTTCAGCTTTAGTCTCCAGCATTCTCATGTTTGGACTCCCGCATAACATTCACGTTTGCATGACGTTCATTGTGACGCGTGACGGATGTTTATATGAATCGCTTAAAATAAAATAAAACCCTTCAATTTCTGATATTTTGCCATCGCCATATGCAGATTCGCCACGGACCCACGATCGATGTTTCTCGACGTCAACGTACCCGTTTGTTTGCGAACAGGTACGTTTTTCATGGAAGTCCTTCACGAACTTGCTGTCCATGTCTGACGTGCGACTGAGGGTGCTACAGGAATGTGGAATTTATTGGTTTCATGCTTTAGCATTCACCGTATCTGCATTGCCTGTTTGCTTCTGGCCTCCCACCCATACGTAGCACGGGTATTTCTCTAGTTATAAGAATACTTGATGCATGAATGCACATTTTACAATATTCTTAATTTGGTCTTCAAGTACAGACACTTTGGTTCAAGTGACAGGGACTGAAGGGGCCCTGCCAAGGATAGCCCAATAGCTGTATGGAATATACTTACTTTTCTTTGAAGTATTTAAAGAGGAATTACTTCGTCGGATATCAACTAGGCCTCACAGCCTCTGATTGGCACTCGAAAGGTCTCATTGGAATCATACATATGTAAGGAAATAGTTTACACATTATAAAGGATGGAGAACCAGAGCATAAATGATGAACTCCAACGCCCTCTAACGGATTTGATTTTGTTTCTCATATCTGTTTTTGTCTTTTTAACTGTATTTATTGATTAATGAAATATATGCAACACAGGCATTGATATTAAACCAAATCTGCAAATGCTTTACATAATATCCAAGCGGTGAACTCTTCAAATGAAGAGGGTTCAAGCAAATGCTGATCAATCTTCTACGGATCACGACTCCTTTGTTCACCATACACTGTACAAGCCTTATGAACATCAGGCTGGGATTTTTTTTACATTTAATCTTGTTACCCACTGGGCAATAATATGCCTTAATGAGGTTGCCTTGCCAAAGATCCGACTTGCCCTGATCGAGTCACTTAAATCAGTACCGCGGGGACTTTGGGCCATATATGTATTCATGTATGCAAATGTGGAAAGGGAGAAGGTGGAGGGGTGACTATATTGAGAAAAATATAAACAGAGAGAGGGGAAGTTTAGTTAGAGGTGGAGGGAAACATGTGGAAGCACAGAAAACCATGGAAATGAGGACAGCATAGTAGGGAGAAGTACCATGTATGGGGCATGTGAGAGATGGTGGGGTTGATGATTATGGAGATTTTATTGCAGAAGGTGTAAAAATAATATGTTCATGCCTGAAATTTGTTCGACGAGATAGTGTACCCTGAGCACATTATAAAGGAAGTGACTTCAACAGTATTCTGGGTAAACCAATATGGCGCTAATATATGGTCCCTTGATGTTGAACAGAGGTGCATACAAGAATATGCAAGGAACTTCGCCTTCCGGTTCCGGACCTGAGGGCTTTGGGTGTTGGCTTGTGCGGAGCCTCCTTACAGTTGGTTCATTAAGGCTAAGTTTTTGGTACCAGATCCATCATCTCTTTCTGTTATCCTTTTGTCCTTGTGTTGTTACCTCTGCTACTGAAGGTGGGCAGAGGTTATGTTTTGACTGCTGTCTGTTTGTCTATTTGTCTGTCTGTGAACAGGATATCTAAAAAAATTGGGGACGGATTTGGACGAAACTTTGTGAACAGTTTGGGTTTGTGACAAGGACGAATTGAATAGATTTTGGTGAAGATTCGGATCCGGATGCGGATACTACTATTTTAAAGGTACGGTTCTTCACCACTGGCAGATAAGGCCCAAAACGATATACAATATAGCATATCTCGAAAAGTTATGGACGAATTTGGACAAAACGTTGTGGACTGGATAGATGTATGACAAGGATTAATTGATTCGATTTTGGTTCAGGCCAGATGCAGATCCGGTCTATCAGTGGGATAGAAAAAGGAAACTGTTCATGCTGGCAGTGGTATGCACTCTACCGTGTGTCGTTCTAGTTTTAAATGTTGTTTTCTGACTTGTTAATTATTTATCATTCCCTTGTGAATATCAAGATGTTCCTGAAAATGGGAAGCAAGATGTCATTGCAGAGTGCAATTTTTCTCTCGATCAGAAGTTATTCTATCCACTTCGCTGGACAAACATTGAAAGCGGTGCAGTCACTGGAACACTTTGGTCTCACTATTTGTGATAACCTTTTGTGGGAGGATCATACCAACACCAGTGTCGAGGGACAAAATAGAGGGAGACTTGGTCAAATAATGGATGTGGATAGGAATGAGGAGTAAGGGAGGATGCATGGGGTGGACAAGATGGATACCAGAGCAAACTATCTGGAAGAAAAATAAAAAGGTGAGAAGCAATTTTCTACACCATTCATCGTCTTGCTTTGTGAGGACCTTTTCCTGCTGAGATACGTAAATGCATCTGCAAGTCCAAGGGAAGAAGCTGGAGTAGCACCTTCTGCACCATTGGAATCTTAAAGCAGAAAGCGGATTTCCAGGGACTCATCCTGTCCCACTTGTGGCAAGTTGGTGGGCCCCGTATTTTAGACATGCTTCGGATATCTGGCCTTGCTCCTATCCTTGCCTACATTTGCCGTCCCCTGTCAATCCACCCTGAGTCACACACGTTCCTGAAAATCCCTTCATCTTCTCACTCTCCCAAAAGCCAAAGCCAGCTGCCCACCTATATCCATTTATCTCCTTAGTCTCTCGATTTTCCCTGTGTCTCATCTGCACTGCTCATCATTTCCTCATGCATTCACCAGGCACATCCATGATGTCTTCTCCACACACTGAGCCATTGTTACTCGTGTTTGTGTGTTATTCCTCGTTTATTCCGTGTGTATGTCCATCCTCCACATACCCTTGGAAGTTTCTAAATCCACTGCCCTTTTTCATTTAGCTCCTCCGCAAGCGAAGAGGACCTTGCATAGAAAATAAATAAATAAAAACAACAATATTTTAAACACTGAAAAGCACAGAAATCTACAGTAATTAGAACGGCACTCAGTAGAGAGCATACCTCCACCAGGTGAACAGTTTACGTTTTGTATCCTAGAATAGACCAGAAAATCACAATACAGAATCACATTTAATCAAAATCATCTGTCCACAACTTTTTGAGATGTCCTGCTATATATCGTTTTTGGCACAATCTCCCAATGGTGAAGATTCACTTTAAAAGTTATACTACGTAATCTACGGAAAGTTATACTACGGAAATCTCCACGCATGGCTGGCGGACTTCCTCTCTAGTCGTAGTCAACGTGTGGCCCTGAATGGGTTTCTCTCATCTCCTCTTCCTGTTCAGGCTGGAGTTCCCCAAGGCAGTGTTCTGGGCCCTGTGCTTTTTCTGGTCTTCATCAATGATCTCTCTGACTCTCTTGAAAATCCCCTCTATCTCTTTGCTGATGACTCTACTCTCTGTTGCTCCATTGTTCATCCCTCAGATCGGCAGTCTGCAGCCTCCTCACTCTCTGCAGACCTGGACAAAATCACAGACTGGGCAAACAAGTGGAACATGTCTTTCAATCCTGACAAATCTCACACTCTTACGATGTCTCTCCGAAAAGACCGACTGGACAACCCTCCCATCCACTTTCTGAATAATCCTCTCCAAGAAGTTCTGTCAATCAAGCTTTTGGGTCTCACTATCTGCCATGATCTTTCCTGGGAAAACCACATTTCAAATCTGGCCTCCAAAGCCAGTTGCCGACTGGGCATCCTCCGTCGTGCGAAGTCCTTCCTTGGCACACCAGAGCTTCTCACCACATACAAGGCTTTCATCCGCAGCTGAATGGAATACTGCTCTCCCCTCTGGGCTGGTGCTCCTGCCTCACACCTAGCTCGTCTTCACGCTGTTGAAACCAAAGCATTCAGAATCATTGGAATCTCCCGTGATGAAGCTAACTCCAAGGGCGTCTCACTCACTCACCGCAGGCAGGTTGGTGTTCTTTCCGTCTTCTACCGACTCCTCTCTGGCCTTGCCCCCCCAGCTCTCTCTGGGCTCTGTCCCGCAAATATTCCTACAGGTCGCACAAGATCTGCCTGCAACCGTCTTATGGTTAAACTGCCAAAATCAAGACTCTCTGCTCACCTTCACTCCTTCATTCCTCTTTTCTCCCGTCTCTGGAACAAACTCCCTCACTCTCTTCAATCCCACTCCACCCTCCAGGTCTTTAAAACAGCTGTTCACCACCATCTCTTATCTTCCCCCATCCAAAACCTTGATCTTTTCTACCCCTGCTAATTTCACCCCAATTCCACTTTTTTGAAATACCAACTTCTGTCCTGGAAGTCCTTGGTGTCCTTGTGTTTTATACTTCTCCCACACCCCCCCCCCCTTCCCACGCCTCCTCCCCCCAAGCCCTCTCTCCCTCCGACACATCTCCCTGCTCTCAAATGTTGTGTTTGTGTGCTTCCCTTTCTCTCCCCATCTTGTCTTCCGCTCTCTCTTTTTATATATTTTGTTTGTCTGGTTGATTTGTTTGTGAAGTAAATGTTAGCTCTTTCACGAGCCTCGATTCAGTATACAAAAAAATAAAATAAATAAACTATCCGGATCCGGATTTTCAACAAAATTGAACCGATTCGTCCTTGTGTAAATCCCAACCTGTCCACCAAGTTCCGTCCAAATCCAACTTTAACTTTTTGAGATATCCTGCTATGTATCGTTTTTGGCCCTAACTCCCAATGGTGAAGAATCATTTATAAAATTAAATAATTCTCATATCTGAATCCATATTCAGATCTTCACCAAAATCGAATCTATTTGTCCCTGTCAGACAACCAACAGGTCCACCAAGTTTCGTCCAAATACGTCCACAACGTTTTGAGATATCCTGCTATGTATCATTTTTGGCCCTTTCACCCAAAGGTGAAGAATCACTTTTAAAAATTCTACTAGCCAGATCCGAATCCGGATCTTCCCCAAAATCTAATCATTTCGTCCTTTTCAAATATACAACCTTTCTGTCAAATTTCGTCTGAATCCGTCCACAACATTTTGAGATATCTTGTTCACAAACAGACAGACAGACAGGGATGAAAACATAAACTCCATCCACCTTTGGTTGCAGAAGGAATAATTGTTGAAAGTTTGGCTCTATGACTATGACTAGTTTATCAAGTATTTTAGGTACTGATTTCTGTGTTGACTAATTATTGGTGGAATAATAATACAATTATACCAGAAAAGGGAAAAACAAGAAGCAAATTTGGGACAAAAATGCTTAGTGCCTTCGGAATTGAATACGTTTTGATAAATCAAATTATTTGACGATGCAAACCTTAAACTAAATGAACACCAACAAAAATCTATTTTTCATGTTTCACATCTCTATCAGTGTTTTTTTTATCGCTCCATGAATATTCATGTTCAGTGGGACAAGAGTAAACAGATCAATAAACCTCAACCTTGATAAATTTTTATCATATATTATTGTACACTTTGAACATAAGTTTCCATTTATTCGTCTACGTATCTCACTCTAACCAACTGTACAAACATCTTTGTCTGACAAGTTTGTATTCCATGTGCAGTGTCTCCCAAGTACAGGGTGGCCTGAGAAATGACACTTACAACTGAAATTGAAATATTTTAACCTGTAGAAAGAGAAAAGCGAAACAGACGACGATAAAAACTAACTGAAGATCACAGAAAGTTTGAGCAATTTTTTTAATTTGGCTCGATGTATTCATCAAAAGTGAGCCCATGAGACATAAACTAGGTGAACGCACAATCACACATCCATGGTGAAAGTGAATTAAGTTCACCAAATTAATCTTTCAACGTCAGTGTACCTTTGGTGTTAATCTTTTGCTTTAATGTCGGTTCAGAACAAAATATTTGATGATGCCGATATTTGTTCGATGAGAATCTAAATGGGAGCCTGAACTTTGAAGGCCTTTGTCTTAGAACATTTATCATGTTGGATGACCCAGTTTACTTACCTCTCAGTGGGTCAAACATATTTTTTAATGCTGTTGAGGGGTAATTCTTTGGTTATAATTTCAGTGGCTCCAATTAACTGTGTCAAATCTGAACAACCGGGCTGAAGGGATAGCTCAGACAGAGGTAACATTGGTTCAGCTCTGGATGCAGATCCACCTTTGAGCGGTGTAGTCTGTAGCGGTGCTGGATGGGTTTGAGGGTAGAGGAGAAGCGGCAGAAACCCGAATCCTATCCAGGTTCCTCCTGATGACTCCCACTTTGCTCTTTACTTCTTCTGGTTCCTTCTGATGACTTCAATGCAGTAAATATTTGGTTTTCCATTTCATTACGATTGGACCATATCCTGATGCTGTGTGGAATCTGCTTCCCTGCTGATGGACCTCTGGTAGCTTGTATCTGTTGCTGCGTTTTTACTGAGGAAGAAATGCTGAAATCTATCTATCTTGGTTCTTCCCAACATCTTTCTTCCTTTCACATTTCTTTATACTTTTTCACATTTCTCTTTATTCATTATAATTCTTGTTTCTTCTTTATTTCTCTCTTTCTTTATCTATCTGTCTTAGGAGAAGTGAATTCTTGCAGAGATTTTTTCTGGAAGGTTCACTTGGCTGCGCCTGGATGGGTTTGAGGGTTGTGGAGTAGCGGCTGAAACCCGAATCCTATCCAGATTCCTCCTGATGAATCCATCTTTGCTTCTTTGCTCTTTGCTTTGCTCTTTGCTTTGCTCTTTGCTAGTCATTCCTTCTGATGACTCCAATGCAGTATTTCGTTTTCCATTTCATTCAATTCCTGACCTGACTATTAACTGTCAACCTGGTGTTTGGAAGACATATCATTGCTCCGATGAGAGTACACCGTTAATCGGATGCAATATGAAGCTTGGGACACAATATTTTGCTGGCATTCAACAGCAACTTCAACACATGAGGAGACCATTAGGCCCGTCAAGCAAAACCTTGCCAATATTCATGTAGCCCTCAATCTGAAATGTTTTTTTTTAGATACCTATCCAATTCTAGTTTAAACCCATCCACTGTCTCAGCTGCCACCACTTGTCCAAAGAGACCAATCCATGCATTAACTACTCTCTGACTTGAAGACCCCTGCCCTACCACTGTCGGAACTCTCCTCTTCTTTACTCTCAGGCTATGGCCTCTGGTCCTATCACACTCAATATCCCTTGGTGTCTTTCGCAAAGAGAAAGTGGGTTTGGATGGTGTCCTGGCAAAATTCTTGCCATTTCTACTGCTGGGAAGGCAATAGCAAAATTCCCGATGTAGTAATTCTTGACATGAGACTGTGAGGCAGAGTGCAACCTGCCCTCGAGAAGACCACTGAAGAAAAACGAAGAAATCTAAACAGCCCTGAGAATATCACAGCTGATGGAGATCCACATCCACAGCTGCTGTGACAATGGTGTTGCAGTGGAGGAATGCTGATAGCAATCGCACAGCATGGTGCATAAATAGGGACGTGTATGGTACTACATCCATTCCCCGTTGTGCATTCATCCAACAATGCAGTGTTTGATCCTTGCGTTACTTCTTGCAGCTGCTGGTGAGTTTCTGCTAATTTTCTTTGCGCACCTTGTTTTGGAGACAATGTTACAAGCGTCAGTACTTAAGGTTAAGAAATGCCACATAGACAGGCTCCGATGTAATAGGGTTTATTCTGGAGACCGCAAACAGCACTTGGTACAAGATGGGGACCACCCAATACACACGGTACGTGCACCCTCTATCGGTCGATGTCAATCCAACACCAGCACAGACTGGCGAAGCATAATTACCTCCACCACCGAGGGTGGACAGACGTGATGTTTTCACCCCTGTCTGTTTTTTTTACTTGGAGAAAGTATTTGGAAAGTAATTTCCTACTTGGCGAAAGTATTTCCTAGGTATGTTTGTCTGTAGCGTCTGTTTGTGACTTGGCGAAAGTATTTCCTTGGTATCTTTGTTTGTAGCATCTGTTTGGTACATGGCAAAAGTACTTCTTAGGTATGTTTGGTACATGGCAAAAGTACTTCTTTGGTATGTTTGGTACATGGCAAAAGTACTTCTTAGGTATGTTTGTCTGTAGTGTCTGTTTGGTGCTTGGCGAAAGTATTTCCTTGGTATGTTTGTCTGTAGCGTCTGTTTGTGACTTGGCGAAAGTATTTCCTTGGTATGTTTGTCTGTAGCATCTGTTTGGTACATGGCAAAAGTACTTCTTAGGTATGTTTGTCTGGTAGTGTCTGTTTGGTGCTTGGCAAAAGTATTTCCTTGGTATGTTTGTCTGTAGCATCTGTTTGGTACATGGCAAAAGTACTTCTTAGGTATGTTTGTCTGTAGTGTCTGTTTGGTGCTTGGCGAAAGTATTTCCTTGGTATGTTTGTCTGTAGCATCTGTTTGGTACATGGCAAAAGTACTTCTTCGGTATGCTTGTCTGTAGCATCTGTTTGGTACATGGCAAAAGTATTTCCCAGGTATGTTTGTCTGTAGCGTCTGTTTGTTTGTCACATGATTTTTGTCCACAGTTTTGAAACAATCGTTCTGAATTTTTTTTGTGAATATAGGTGACCAGCCAAGGACAGCAACACACCTTTTTAGTCAGGATACGGATCCAATACTTTTTCAGTAATTCTTCACCTTTGAGAAATAGGGACAAAAACGATATATTGTGTTATGGATGGATCTTAAATAGTTACTTAAATACAAACTTGGTGGACAGGTTGGGTGTGTGACGAGGAATAATTATTGATTACATTTTGGTGAAGATCCAGATCCGGTAATTTTTAAGTGATTCTTCACTATTGAGTGGTAGGGCTAAAACCGATATATAGCACGACATCTCAAAAAGTTATGGATGGGTTATGACAAAACTTGGTGGATGAGTTGAGTTGAGTTGAGTAGGTGACAAAAACAAGCCGATTACATTTTAGATAAGGTCCGATACAGATCCGGCCTATCAGTGGGATGCAAAATGTAAAATGTTTAGCCTGGTGGAGGATTACGCTCTACCGAGTGCTGTTCTAGTTTTTTTCTCTTTAATCATTGGTTTTATTTTTGCTGGAGTTTATGAACGTTTTGATTAATTTCTATCTCTCATGCTCTTGTCTTTGCCACTGGGAATTTCCATCTTCCCTTATGTTTTTATCATATCCTAATTATCTCTACCACTGAAGGTTAAGGAGGTTATCTTTTCATCCCTGTCTGTCTGTCTGTCTGTAAACAAGGTATCTCTAAAAGTTGTGGATTGATTCGGCCGAAATTTAGTGGAGAGGTTGCGTATTTGAAAAGGACGAAATGATTAGATTTTGGTGAAGATCCGGATTCAGATCTGGCTGGTAGAATTTTTAAAGTGATTCTTCACCATTGGGAGATAGGGCCAAAAACGATACATTGCAGGATATCTCAAAATGTGGACGGATTCCGAGGAACCTTGGTAGATCGGTTGGGTGTGTGACAAGGAAGAATTGATTCATTTTTCTGAAGATTGGAATCCGGATCCGGATCAGATAAAAAATTTTAAGTGACTCTTCACCATCAGAGATCGGGGGCAAAACCGATATATAGCACGATATCTCAAAGTTGTGGAAGGATTTTGACAAATATTTGTGGATGAGTTGGTTATGTGACAAGAACAAGCCAATGAGATTTTGGTTCAGGTCTGGATGCAGAACCGGCCTATCAGTGGATATAAAATGTAAACTGTTGAGCATGGTGGAGGTATGCGCTCTATTGAGTGCCGCTCCAGAGACTCTTCCTTTTGCGCTCCTCTTTCTAATACTTTATAATAAATATACAAGTTCCCTTGCAAGGACTTCGACGTAGGAGTAGGCCATTCGGCCTGTGAAAGCCTGCACTATTATTACCACCAACATATGGTTCCTTCTTTTCTTTTTTTAATGCAAGGTCTAGGCTCATGGAAGAGCTAGGACACAGAATATAGCAAAGGGCCAAACAGCAGCGGAAAGGGGGCAACGCCAGCAACAGTGCAGAGGGAGAATGTCGATGGAGACGCACAAACAAGGGATTCAGGTAATGATGAGTGGTAGGGGAGAAAGCAAGGGAAGAACAATATGGATATGTAAGCAATATGGATATGTTCTGGAAAAGTTTTGGAAGGGTGGGAGGTGATTTAACGGGTATAGAAAAGAACATGATTTAGATGGTGATGAACAGCTGTCTTGAAGACCTGGAGGGAAGAATGAGATTGGAGAGAGTGTGGAAGGTGTTTCTACAGCTGGGAAAATAAAAATGAGGGACAAATGAGTCTAGGTGAGCTGTGGTTCTGGATTTAGGCAGTTCCACGAGGAGGGGGTTACTGGTGGACCGTGTGTGTCCTGGAGATACCTGGAGGGGTGGGGGAGGACAAAGCACAGAGAGGGCAGAGGATGCAACACCAAAAAGGAGGCAGAAGAAGATAAAAGAGACCAATGACCTCTCGGCGATGGCGAAGTGATAGGCCCATAGACTCAGCTCCGTCAAGAGAGATTCCAATGATGTTGAAGGTCTTGGTTTCCACGGCCTTAAGCTGGGTAAGACATGAGGCAGGGGAGCCAGCCCAGAGAGCAGCACTCAATCAAGCCGCTGATGAGATTTTTCGGTGGATAGGAGCTCAGGTGTGCCAAGGAAAGACTTTGCACGATGGAGGATGCCCATTTGGCATCTGGCTTTGTAGGCGAACTTTGAAATGTGGCTTGCCCAGGAGAGATAATGTCTGAGAGTTTGAGAGAGTTGTTAGGGTTAGGAGTTTGAGAGAAGAGTTTGAACCTTTTTGAGAAGGTTGTTGAGAGAGTATATAGGATGATTTGCAGTACAGTCCTATCGGAGAGAGAAAATGAGCGAGTGCGAATTCTCAGGATTGAACGACATGTTCTAAGTGTTTGACCAGTTTGTGATTTTGTTAAGGTCTGAAGAGGGAAGAGGCTGCTGCCTGTCTGTCAGAAGGATGAGAGATGTCATGGCAGAGAGTGGAGTCATCAGCAAAGCGATAAAGAGGATTTTCCAGAGTCAGAGAGATCATTGATGAAGATTAGGAATAAGATGGGGGCCGAGAACACTGCCTTGGGGTACTCCAGCTTTGAAAGGGAGCGGGGAAGAAAGGATTCCGTCAAAAGCCACACGTTTGCTACGAGAGTGGAGGAAGTCATTAATCTAAGAGTGGAGTTGGCTTTGGATTCGATAGGCAGAGAGTGTGACCATTGTCACAGCAGGTTTCCTCGTGGTCTACTGGCCTGAGGCTGCCTCGATGTGAAGTGGGTGAAACGTCACCCGAGACCGAGTCTGCTCTTGCTTATTTGCCCAAATTTTGAGGAGTATATCTAGTTTTAATTCCTAGTTAGAAACGCCTTTATTTATTTAAAAATAATATCTTAACGTTGTCCTTTTATGAGCCTTGTATATAAAAATATAAAATAGTGAATCACATCACATATTGCCATATGAATCTAGAGAATAACCAGTCATTAACAAGATATAGAGCAAAATGAGCAGGAATCACTGGAGGACGAGGTAGCGCAAGAAAGTTTTCCATGAACGGGAGAAAACAAAAATAAATTATTGAAGTTGGGTAAATATATTAGATTATAAGAAAAGTGAATTCTGATAATGGGGCGTAGAGGAAGTGTGGGTGGAGGTAGATGACTCAACAGCTCAAGTGATATGAATAATCAGTAATTGTATAGAATTTCAAATAGTTTGGTTTCTGATAAAATCTAAAGATTGAATGTGCCTGAGGGCTGCTGCACACTAACCAATGTTCACTGATGAAACACAACAACCTTGTTTTGTCAGAGACTGCCATATACTTGCTGCACACTAAGCAACTGTCGACGACACTATTTTTGTTAGACAAAATGGTGACGAAGAAGAAATGCAGGGAGAGGCTGAGAACAATGAAAGTTCTGAGTAATGTTGCTATGGCAATAGTGCTGGTGCGTCACAGATGGCGTGGCAGGAGAAAGAAGTGGCTGTGGGTATCACTCTCGGTGGAGAGAAGGCCAGCTCAGGGAGCGTTCAATAACTTACTAGTGGGACTTTCTGCAAACACATGCACAAACACACACGCACACATGCAGTAGGTATTTGTCAATGTAATTCAAAGGCAGACACTTTGTATTTAAAGTTTTGTAACTCAATGTACCTGGAATATAACTGTTTTATTGAAGGTTTGCGAGATACAGGAAATAAAGGGCAGGTTCAGGCTATTATATTGAACTTTCCTAATACTTTTGTGGCCTTCAAATTTCACAACAGTTACAACTATCAAAATAAAATAGCCCCAAGTGGGCTGGCGGTCATCTTTTGAGGTTGTAGTTCAGTCCTCTGCTGCATCCAAAACCTGCCTCCCAGACACAAAATCGAAAAAACCTAAGATTGAGCGATCCTGTAGACCATCGAGTAGAAGTGCTGTATCGGGTTTCAGAGCAAACGGTTGGTAAATACGGGATGAGTAGGAATCCAATGTTTCAGGCGGTAACCCCCTGTGGGAGACCCCATTATCCAAAATCGAAAAATCTAAGACAGAGTGATCCTGTGGACCATTGAGAAGAATGGCTGTATCAGGTTTCAGAGCAATCGGTTGGTAAATAACAGACGAGTATGAATCGAAGGTTCAGGGGGTAACCACTCCTCGGAGCCGCCATTATCCGAAATCGACCAATTGAAGCCCGAGCGATTGTGCAGCATACTGTCTTGTATTCACTTGTCAAGTTTCAGAACAATCAGCCAGGCGATAAGGGAGGAGTAGCAAAAATAGCAAAAGCTTACAGCTGGACGGATGGAGATCTGGGCATCACGACCCATTTTACAAGGTCATATCTTCAAGATGAGATGACCTAAAAATTGCTGCAGAAGGTATGAATCTGTCATTGACACTACAGCCGGAAGCTAATGTAAGCTGAAATCCAATTGGGTCAATATGTTATGCGCCATCGGTGGATTTGCGCTATCGACCGATCGAAACAGAGTTTCGCTTTGGTTTTTACCAACGCACCTTCCGAGCCGATTTCAACATCTTATTGAAGAGCAACGAGTTTCCAAAGAGAAGGAACAATTAGTTGTAAATGAAACACAAATAAACGTCAACCACAACCACAATCACGAGCTGAAGTAATACATGGGAAAACGTGGAAATACCTTGGCGATCACACTGTACCCAGACAAATTCGTTGGCGATCACATTGGGGATTCGGCACACGGATGTTGAAAACGGCTCGAAGGCGTGTTGGTAAAAACCAAAGATACTATAGCAGAGCAAGATGAACCAATCGGCCGGAAACAGTAAGTGTCCAATGGGCGTGCTCGGCCTCCATTTTAGTAAGCAACTGCGCAAGCAACGCTAGCTTAGAGCAGGGCATGTCAACATTATGCATGAATGCAAGCACTCACTGTTAATGGCAAAGAGGGAAGAATTTTTTGCCTCTGCAGCTGAAGTCTGTGTTTGTAGGTTGTCCGTCTGGCTGTGTGCCTGTCTGTCTGCGCGTGCTCGAGTGTATGCATGTGCAGCAGATTATTTTTGACGCAATATATTGTCAACTGCTGAAGGGATTTTGACTAAACTTGGTAAAATTTTGTAATATGTTTCAAAGATGAACCGATTCCGTTTTGGGGTCAAAATATCAATGGTTTATACATGTGACCTTTCCTTTAAAATCTCGGTTACCACAATAACCTGTGAACCACAGAAGGGATGTCAAGAAAATTTGGCAAGATTATGGTCTCCAATGCAATGAAATGATTCATTTTTGGGTTCATCTGGTCATATGTCATGTGAAAATCATTCTGTCTCTGTCTGTCTCTCTGTCTCTCTGTAGGTCTCTCTGTCTCTGTCTGTCTCTCTTTGTCTGTCTGTGTGTCTCTCTCTCCCTCTCTGTCCCCTCTCTCTCTGTCTGTGTGTGTGTCTCTCTATGTCTGCATCTCTGTCCCTCTGTCTCTCTCTCTCTCTCTATCTCTTTTTGTCACTGTCTCTCTGTCTCTCTCTTTCTCTCAGCAAGCCTAACATTGTATTGGCATCTAACATAGACAAAGGCATATCCATTGATACATTCGCATTAAATTATATTTTCATTTTTTCTACTCAATCATCTATGGCAGACCAAACAAGTATAATGCTGAATACTGAAGTATATGTATATATATATATATATATATATATATATATATATATATATATATATATATATATTTATATATACTAGGGCGTGCCCGTACTATATATATATCTAAAATTATATCCCCCCCCTCTATTTACATGAAATGGTTTGGTCCATTCGCAAAGCCAAAGCGAACGGCTTGCGAGTACGGTAGAACCCCCCCCCCCCCCCTCTATTTACATGAAATGGTTTGGTCCATTCGCAAAGCCAAAGCGAACGGTTGGTAAATAAATCGCCATAGCTCGGTAACTACTTCTCCGATTAATATGAAACCTTGAAAAGGCACATCCTCCGGTCCCCAGCAATATACCTGGCAAGTTTCAAGTATATCGGACCCGTGGTTGTCGAGAAACAGCGGTCACAGACAAACAAACACACAGACACACACACAGAGATTACTGGAATTATAGATAGATATAAGATATATATATATATATATATATATATATATATATATATATATATTGTTACAGATCCGGGGGACGGCACTCCCGTTAGCAAGAGGGGATTAATCCCCTTGTCCTGTTAAGCTGGCCGTCCGACCGGTCCTGGGGGTATGACGTCACTTCCGGTCGATGGTAAGTAGGGTTTTAAGCCAAATTTGTCTTAATACCTAAGTACTACCACCGGCCGTAAGCGAGGAAATACTCCCACCCGGGCCGCAGCGTGATTGTATTGCTCCGAGCGAAGAGAGCTGCGACTCGGGCCGTTATCAAGAGACTAAACCCGACTCCGAACGTTGGCCGAATCGTGCCACAGGTATTCAATCAGGGAAAAGACTAAAGCGATCGGGGGAGAATGAAACCAAAAGGGTAAGAAATAACAGACATTTATTAATTATATACAAAACCAAAACCAAAGAAGAAACGAAAGTAATATACAGTGAAGAAGAAGAAGATACACAGGGCAGCCTTAAGCAGTCTTATATTATCAACGCCCCAGACAGACAAACAGACTTACACGAAAGGGGAATAGCAGGCAGGAATGACTGGACGAAGGAGAAGGGTCCAAGTGGGACAGCAGGGCTGGAAGGTTCGGGTAGAGGCACAGCAAGGAGGTCCGCAACAGGTCCACGCTCCGGGCTGGAAGCGAACAGCCAGCAGCAGCTTCACGTATTCGGTTTCACACACGGTCGGACAATGTCAATTGACTACTGTATTGTTGTCGCCGTCACGGACCCACTCTTCTGCCTCACGATCCATTGGTATGCTCGCCTGGTACCTCCCTCATCTGCCGGATCACGTCTCTCTCTTGAAGCAGTCCCTCCCAGCCGCTTTTATTGTGCGCTCCTGTATCCAGCCGCCGGCTCCTAGGACACGCCTACCGGTCGGCTCACCTCGGCCCTGGTTGGCCGGTAAAGGCTTGCTGACTCCACCTCCGATGACGAGTCGACGTGCCACCCCTTGTTCTGGCGGCTCCGCCCCCTTCTTCCTCGGCTTTGACCGCATGGCTAATGGCGGTTTGGGGCCAACAACCGCATCAAGGCAAGGAGCAGCGAACGCTGTTGGCAAACGAAGTACTGGGGCCTATCTTATTTGATTAATGCAACGCAGATTCAACTATTGGGAACAGATCCTTAACTGAAACACATAATAATGAAATAACTACGGAGAGGTCCTATGGTTCGCTACGTGTTGTACATGGACGAACTAGGGTGCGATCTTTAACAAGCCAATTGATGGGGATATTTACAGGGGAACATTTATAAGGGAAGCATTTACTAAAATTTACAAGTGAAGGTTCTAAAAACCGTAACAATATATATATATATATATATATATATATATATATATATATATATATTGTTGCGGATATGAGGATTGCATTTTTTTGATTGTGTTGTATTATATTGGAAATGGTGATGAACATGGTTGGATATGGCCCCTCCTGCCTCCAGAGTTGTGTAAAGGTAAAAAGGGCGTCCCGGTAGTTATTCCATGAAACACCACATTGCAGGACCCGATAAAACCCTTGTTCAGTAGCTTATATCTTATTATGTGTTTTAGGGTAAGGCCTTGTCTTCCATTAAAATAATACTCCATTGCACCGAATCAATTAAGAATAGCTCCCCTTCAATAATTCCATTTCCCAGCCAAACTCTCCATCTGCGGGTAAAGCAGTTCACAAGCGTGGGGTGCACGCCCTCTCATTTCGCTGCTATAATGAATATGTGCTCCGTGCTCTGTTTGAACAGGAGGGGCGGGGTCGCCCGGGAGAGGCAAGCCCAGGGCGCGCCACGAAGGGCGGGGCTGTTCAGCCCCATGCCCAAATAAGGAAACAAGCCCGTGGCTCGCCACGAGGGGCGTGCCGTCGGCGCGATGCCCAAATAAGGAGACAAGCCCGTGGGATTACCATACAAGGTCACGAAACAGAGCACGGGGGAGAGGGCGGTACCGAAACCGAAGGCGGCGTGTCAGTCCCACGCTGGAGAGAAGTGAGAGGAAGGGAATACGAGCTGAGCTGCGTGGAGAGGTACACGACAAAGAAAGGGTCCAAGAGAAAGCAGAGGAACTTTTACGAACGAGTTGCAAAGAGATACGGCAGATGAGTCCAGCCCTGTTTCAACCAGCCGCGTGAAGCCCTGATGGAGCAGTGAGTGACCCTGCCGGCATGCGCTGTAAAGCTGAATACCAGGAGCTGCCGGCGTGCGCTGTAAAGCGGATTACAAGGAGCTGCCGGCTCCCCGCTTCCCGCCCGGAGTGGACCTGCTCGCTGTGGCCTGTGATCCCACCTGCTCATCCTTTCCAGCCATTCCTGCCTGCAAGTTCCCCATTTGCGTACATGAGTTTGTTTTGTTCGTGCTGTCCTGGGTAGTAACTAAGTCTGTATAAGCTAGTAATTTTCACTGTGTCACCTGCGTTTTCATGTCCGCTGTAAATACCCGTGACTGCTCTTTTTGCTTATGTGTGTAAATAATAATAAACCCCGTTACTCTTCTGTACGTCTTCTTCTTCCTCTTTGCATTCGTCATCTTAGTCTTTTCCCGATTGAATAGCGGTGGCGCGATACGGCCAACGTTTGGGTGAATCGGGTTTAGTCGGGGAACAACTGTTCGGTAGCGGAGCCTCCGCTCGGCAAATATAACATCCTTAACCGCGTACCGTAACAATATATATATATATATATATATATATATATATATATATATATATATATATATATATATATATATATATATGGAGTTGGCCTTGGATCATATATACTGTATATATATATATGATACCGAACCAGGTAGCACCCCTCCTTGCACATTGCACAACACCCACAGAGGTCCCAACAAACACAACCACATGATAGAACCATCACAATCTCTCCAGTCAAAGGGTAAAGCAGTACTGCACAAGTGCCAAACGTCTCAATATGCTTACACAAGTGGTCACTAAGAGGCACACATGATATGGACTGTTGATATACAATTTCATAGTGTCTTTCTGTATCCCTATCTGTTATGTCCCATCAAAGGCTTTGAAAGCTTAAGAGCCCACTACATTGAGTACTGGAACAAAGGCTTTACACAGAAATTAATTCTCATTATAGAGATCAATTGAGGATGGGGTTTCATCACATCGGTTGTTTCACATTGATCTAAGGCTCATGTGCAAGAGTTCCTACATAAATCAGGTACACAACAAAGTTATTGGTAGACATCAATGTACTTTGATGTGAATTACAAGGACATTAACAAACAATGGACAGGCACCTATTGAGTTTGAACTGGTGTTACACTCATCATGAGTCAGTGGTTCAGATGGGAAGGCTAACAGGCCAACCAAATTACTTGATTTTGGCATGCTTGCCCAGAATTGTGCAAAGTCTTCGATTATTGTTTCTGAGGATATTTGTATAGTTATAATGGAAGCTTTGTCTGGTTGGTTGATGGCATTAATTTACTAATTTACTGTCTTTTTACCCTATTTACCATCTCTCTTCCCAGCTGCAAAAGATGACCGCATCGTGGGTGGTTATCAGTGTCCCACGCATTCACAGCCCTGGCAAGTATCGCTGAACTCCGGTGGCCATTACTGCGGAGGGTCATTGATCAATGAACAGTGGGTCTTGTCAGCCGGTCATTGCTACACGTTGTAAGTAATCAAACATGGTCCGCAATCGCATCGCCTTTTGATCGGAAGTGGTAGACAGGTAGAGGAAGTGATGTGCAACATTAAATAAATAAATAGATGTTTCCAGAAAGTCGCATCAATCTGGCGTTATAGATTAAGCAGTTGACACAATGTTTGTCGTAACGGACAAATCTTTCTGCAAAATTATCTTTATCTGTTTGCAGATTATTCAACTATTTGTCAAATAATTCCTTGAAACAGTGAAAGGGAGACTATAATTTTTTATTTTTTTTTTACCCTACGACCGTGAAGCGAAAAGCAAGGTTAAGTGATCGGTTACGTCCGTATGTGTGGAGTACGTACATGTCTGCATTTTTAAAATTCATTTTCTCGGCAACCGTTTGTCCAATTGACACTAACTTTTGCACCATAGAAGCGCCTCCTCCTGTAGAATTTTATAGTGATAATTACGACATCATAGGTCATGTCGTACGGATGCCATTTTGTAAAAAATTGCACCTCTATATCTCTGAAACCGCTCAACGGAAAAAATTGAAGCATGGTACGTTGTGAAAGTACTCCCCATGGGGGAATAAGACATGTTAATGATGATGTCATCAGTACCTTCATTATGACATCATAATTTGACAAGTACAATGCTTGATCGATCAATATTAAAAAAAAATTCTCTGCATTTGTTGGTTCGATGGACATGGAATTTTTACCATAGGATCACCTCTCCTGTATAATTTTTGTAATGATAATTATGGCGTCATAGGTCACGTGATACAGGCACCCTCTTGGAAAAAGCCAAAAAACCTTGCACCTCAATATCTCCGAAACCGCTCCATGGAAAAAAATTGAAACATGGCTCATTGTAAAGAACTCTGCATGGGGAATAGGTGTTGTAAACGATGACATCATTGGTGCCCTAATTTTGACGTCATAATTCGACATGTGCAACACTTAGTCGGATCAGTTTGAAATTTATTGTGTGATCTACACAACAATTATATTGGAGAATGTAAATTCATGATGGCATCGCTCACGTGGTCTGGCAGCCATATTGGATCGAAGAAAAAAACCCCTTAAAAAAACAGAAGGGTTGGGTCGTACCAAGTTGACTGTGTGGGGTAAGTATTCTCTGAATACCATCTAGTTGTCTTGTATTACCTGCTGAGCGGGCGATGGTAAGAAAGTGATCAGTCATCAATAATATGAAATGCAATGCCTAGGACTCCTATCAATGAACTGTCTTCACGCAAAAATCACATGGCTAACCTCACAATCCACCTCAATGATCAATGTCTAACAAAGGCACATTCCTTGGTCCTACAACCTCTCTGGGCCAAACACATCTTAAGCTGGTCTCAAGAGCCATGTGATCTTCACAGACCTAAGCAGTTATTTTGATGCAATTGGTTCCTAACAGTGAACAAAACATAGGAGTTGCACAGTGCCAGGAAGAAGAGCTCCCCGTTGGACCTTACTTTTCGCCCCTAGTGACAGTGGGACATAATTGGAAAAGTTGTAGCTATTTGCAGGCTCCTGAGTATAATTTGAATCGCTCCACAACAGAATTAAGCACATTCAGTACTTCTCTCACAGCTGGTGTACCTTTTCAAATATAGTCTCACTGTTTTCTTTCATTACTTTGTCTCACTTTTCTCCAATCTTATGGAATTGCTTCCCTGAGTCCAATCTTACTCTCTCCACCAGTCCTCAGATGGCGACCTACTGCCATCTGGTGTTGTATCCAGGCCAACCCCGGAATACTTATATTCTCACATATCTTTCCCCTCTGTGTGCCTGCACTCGATTTTGGCAGCAATTCAACTTGTTGGCTTTCCTATCTCTTTGCATGCTCCTCATCCAAATGTGCTCTTCTGTCGCATTGTCGTTGTCCGCTGCTACATTGTCAATTAGCTGGTCTAGTCTCCTTGCTCTCCTATATGCCTGGACCTAAAAATATAACTCTCCTTCCATTATTATTTGTGGAACTAACTCAATATTGTTGTCCATGTGATAGTGATGAGCATTGACAGGGGATTTTTTCAGGAAAATTTTTTTGAAAGTATTCAAAAACTTCTTTCATCAACCTTTCAGTAAGGGTGCTTTTGCTTTATGCTTTAGAAATCATTTAGCGTCTCCATTTTCTTTTAAAATTAAACTTGTATATTATACTGGTGTGAATTGAATTTGCCATTGCACAAACGAATTAACTGTTTGTTGCCTGCATTGGGATGTTACGTCACAATGAGTGTTCAGTCGTAGAAGGTTGTCCTGTTTTGTGTTGCCTTCTGAGCACTTACCATACAAAATTCTGGCTTCCTATGTTTAAACCCCAAATACTGTGATTTGTCCATTGTCTTTGTATATGGATGTCCATCTTTTACGCATAATATGTGAACAAACTTTTCCATGAGCCTTAGACATAAAATAAGAGAAAATAAAAAATACGACTTCAGCAGGAGTGACGTCTATAAGCCAATAGGGCTTTCAGTTTTTTTTTCCTGACTGCATAATTTTAGTATGTTTTGGTACATCATTGATAAGTGTGTCGGTGAAGTTAGAGTTGAAGAACATAAAACTCTCAAATAATGTTTGTGTCGCGTAAATTGTGTCTGTGCTTAGGCCTGACAAGTTTGAGATCCATCTGGGAGCCGATAACCTGTGTAATGAGGGAAACACTGTGCAGCACATTGGAGTTGCAAAAGCCATCAAGCATCAACACTTCAACCCATATACCCTAGACAACGACATAATGCTAATCAAACTGGCACAACCAGCCCGACTTAACAGCTATGTGCAGCCGGTGCCTCTGGCCTCCAGCTGCTTGTCTGCTGGAACCATCTGCAAAATCTCTGGTTGGGGATATACACTGTGTGAGTACATACCTTTAGAAGGTAACGGTAAACACAATTAATGTACAGAGATGTAAATATGAATTGAAAAACTCTGATGTGGGATAGCCAAATTGAAGTGAGATAAAAGGCAAAATTAATAAACTGAGCATTGGATTTCATTATTATCTGCAAGCTTACTTTACAACATTGTGTGATTCTTTCCAATCTTACCTTCTTACCAATAATATCCGGCGCTCATCTCTGCATAACTCATTCAGCAGTCTAGATAATGTCCCTCCTCAGACCGAGCGCTTGCCCCTACATAGGCATCCAATATGTCCAGTCTTCGAAGGCTCTTCTTCTTCTTCATTTTCACCACTATATATATATATATATGTGTATATATATATATATATATATATATATATATATATATATATATATATATATATATAGACTTGGCATTTAATATGGAATTTTTTTTTGTGGGGGTGAACTTACTTTTCAAGATGTCTTAGAACCAAAAGTTCATTGGAATTATGTTGAAATTATTCTAGATTTTGTTAATGTGACCTTTAAAAGAAACAAAAACCACATTTGACATTTCGAAACAAATAAATTGATCCTTGAAAGTGATGCAAACTGATATCGAACTCAATTCATGGACAGTACTGTGTTAAACTTCTGTAAGTTTTCCAGAAGTATCTCTTTATTTCGCACATTAGCCAAAAATGTTTTTAACAAAAACAAAAGTTAAATTACGACTGGGATTACAGACAGTAAAATTACAGTTCAGTACTTCGTGTAACCCCCACGAGCATTCAGGAGAGCACGTACACGTTGAAGCATGCTGTTCACGAGATTTGCCAAGGTTTGGACAGGAATCGCTTGCCATGCAGTGACAATAGCCTGCTGCAATTCACGCACAGAGGTCGGCTACTGGTCCAAGTGGTCGATTTGACGTGTTAATTCTGCCCACAAGTTCTCTATTGGATTCATATCCGGGGACATGGCAGGCCACTCCATATGCTCTACACCACGGTCAGCAAGAAAGCGTTGGATCATGCGAGCACGATTAGGCCGTGCATTGTCATCTTGGAAGACAAAGTTTCCTCGAAAGGCTGCACGAGCAAATGGAAGCAATGTTTCTTCCAGAATGGCCCTGTACTTGAACTGGTTCAGGTTTCCATTCAGAACACCCAGGTCAGTTTTGCCCCCTGCACGAAAAGCAGCCCAAACGGTCACCCCACCACCTCCAGCTTGGACTCTTGGCACGATATTATCTTTGTTGTAGGCCTCATGCACTTGTCTGCGCACTCGGAAGCAGCAATTTTGACAATAGACCAGAAATCTAGACTTGTCACTGAAGATCATGTGATTCCAGTGTCCTGGCTGCCATTGACGGTGCTCTCTGGCCCACTGCAATCAGCGCTGGTGGTGTTGTCTGGTCAGGCGTGGCTTTCTCAGGGGATGCCTGGCATGATAGCTTGCTTGAACCAGTCATTGGTTGACTAGCCTTCTGGATACAGGCACATTTGTCAGTTGCTGCCACTCAGCCCTAAGCAGATTAGCTGACTTGGTACAGCCATTGCGGACTAACCGGTGCAGCTGGCAATCATCCCTCCTTGTGGTTCTGCGGGGACGTCCTGGCCTCGGTATTGGAGTAGGGACACCCCTCTGAGCATTTCGTTTCAGGATCTTTGACACCTGACCTTGAGTGATGCCATACTGCCGAGCAATAGCACGCTGTTTCATGTCGTAATTTCGTAAAGCCACCACTCCATGACAAACAGCATTGTCGAGTTGACGGACCATCTCCAGAGGAAGTGGCAATAACTTTTGGAGACATGCAGCAGTTGTTTTCCACTAATACAGAATGCAAAAACCCTTGTATACCCGACTCTGAAGCCAATCATCAAATGCACCTGTCCGTACATTTTTCCACGCCACCTGTGATATAGTCCTGTTGTTGACTTCTTGCTGCGACAGACATCAGTGACATGGTTCTTTTAACAAATAAATCACCAAAGTGTGAAAGAAACTCACCAGATTGATATACTGAATGTAGAAAGTAAACCCAAGTGAAGAAAAAAAAAAATTCCATATTAAATGCCAAGTCTGTATATATATATATTGTTGCGAATATGGAATTTGGCCTCCATATCCGCTTGTAAATATTCCCCTATTTTCTCCAATACTCCCCAACTTTCCCCAATCCCCCATTCCCTAGTCCCATTGCATGTAAATAACAATCAGTAGAGCCGACCTTCCCCTTATTCCCCCATTAAATGTCGTGCCCAGGTCCACCGCACCACACGTAGACAACTTTCGGACATCTTCCTAGTTATTCTTAGTCTATGTCAGTTAAGGCCTCGTCTCCATTAATTATGACTCTTCGTTGCACCAGAATGTGATTATATGGCATCAGTAGTGAGTTTAGGACCTTTCCCGTACCTCCTCCCATCTTCTTCCCCGTCTACAACAACAGAGGGGCGCTGTGCGGGGGGGGAGTGTGCGTCCTCCCACCGGCTCGGTTCGCCGCCATCGACAATGCGCTCCAGACGATGCGCTCCAGACCATGCGCTCCACGGGGTTACCACGAAGGGGCTCCTTGTCAGCTCCTCGTCAAGGGCGGAGCCGGTAACCCCCCCCCCGCATGCACCCAATGAGAAGCAACGTGCCGATTCCACGAGGCGGAGCTAACGAGCCGAGGGCGTGTCACTCCCCGCGGGATATACGCGGCCACGTAGCGGACGTGACGTGAGATGCGCCCCCAGCTGGAGAAAGAAGGACCTGCGAGCGCTGAAACAGATGCGCCTGAGTTTGGAGAGGCCTGAGAAAGACCCGCCTGAGAAAGAACGTCACCTCTGAGCGTTGTGCAACCTTCCGCATCTCTGGACCGGACCGGGTCGATCCTGCCCTGAGCCCAGGAGGACCTGGAGCCATCGACAACCGCTTTCCTGCCATCAACCCCCGTGTGAGTCAGCCTTGTCCCGTTTGCCTGTCGTCTGTTGGGGAATAATATAAGATTGTGTCTAAGTGCTTGTCTTTCTATGTTGTACCTCTCGTCCCTGTAATCTGACCTTCCGTAACGAATATAATCTCCTCCGGAGGTCTTGAGAACCGTATCCCTGGTGTCGTCATTTTATAACCCAGCCGGGTGTCTTCTTTTTCTTATTGAGCCAGCGTGGCGCGGCTTCGTCAACGTTCGAGTACAATCGGGTAATTTGTGCGGACACGACGGCCATTCCGCTCGGCCCACCTTAACATCAAAGTCGTGTCTGTAACAATTGGTTGTCAGGAGTTGGATTCGAACCTGGGACTAAATTTATTTAGCCCAAATTTTGGACACCAATTTTGTTAGTACGGTAACAATTGGTGTCGAGGAGTGAGATTCGGACCCGGGACTAAATTAGTTAGGCCCAAATTTTGCGAGGGAAAATCGAGCCGGAGCGCGTACGGCGCTCGACCAAATCGATCCGGAGCGCGGTCCCGCGGTTACTGCGCTCGACGAAATTATAACAGCAAAATTTGGATTGGTGTTACGAAACTCGAATTTTGAAAGTCGCGCTATGGCGGATCAAGACGGCTGGGGTCCGGTAGGGGAGAGTGAAGCAGGGTCGGTCCAGGACCAAATTGAGGGACATGAGGGACAGGAGGAGAGCGAAGCAGCGAGGGTAGCAGACGCACAAAATAGCGTCGTTGTGCCCGACATTGCGGGAGCGCAAAATGGCGCCTCGCTGGTCACCGCGCCCGCGACCGTGGCAGCGCCCCTGGTGGATCCGAACCTTTTTATGTTGCAAATGGGGGCCCTTATGGAGAGGCTAGAAGCAAAAATGGGGGTAATGAATAACCAAATGGGGGTAATGGGAAACGAAATGGGGGTAATGAGGGACGAAGCGAGGGGTACCGGTGAGGGGTTAGACAATAATTTTAAGGGATTAGACAAGAAATTTGGGAAGTTAGACAATAATTTTGAGGAGTTAGACAAGAAATTTGGGAAGTTAGACAATAATTTTGAGGAGTTAGACAACGGGATAAAAGAAGTAAAGAATGGGTTAACGGGGGTAGAAAACAGAATGGCCGCTCAAGAGAATCAGATAGAGGGAGTGAAACATGTGTTAACGGGGGTAGAAAACAGAATGGCCGCTCAAGAGAATCAAATAGAGGGAGTGAAAAATGGGTTAGAGGGGTTAGAAAACAGTATGGAAGGCAAATTGAGGGACATGAGGGACCAAGCGGAAAGGGAAGTTAAACAAATGGAGCAGCAGATAGAGGGGGTCAGAATGGGGGTAGAAACCAAACTGGATGCTCACAGGGAGGAAATGGAGCAGATGAGGGTGGCATCTGGGCAGGAGATGCAAGTGATGGGAGAAGAGATCAGAAGAGGAGTGAGTGAGGAGGTCGGAGGAGTGCGCGAGGAGGTGAGGCACTGTGAGGAGCACATGGAAAAGGAGGTGAGAAAGGGGACTGTAAAGTTACAAGGGGGCATAGAGGTCCTGACGCAGGAGGTGGAACAGCTGACGGAGGGACAAAAAGGACTAACGGAGCAGGTTCAAAGGAACACTGCGGTATTAGGAGGTTTAAAAGCGACACAAAACGACATAAAAAACGACTTGATAGCGACAAAGAGGGAATGTCAGATGGTACGTGAGGGACTGACAACGAGGTTGGACGAGGTGATAGAGGTAATGGAGACGAAGGACCGGCAGGTGAGGACGCACCTGGAAACGGTCAAGGTAGCCTTAGAGGATGAGCTTGAGGAGACGTACCGGGACATAAAAGAGGTGAAGCAGAAATTAGAAGAAGTGGAAGAAGGGATGAGCGAAATTAAGAAGCGACGGAGAGGGGATAAGAAAGAGATAAAAGAGGAGATAAAAGAATTGGTCCAAAGTCTGTGTTTGGATCGTGATGATGTGCTCATTAACCGGATGAGGGATTCGCAGGTGATGGAGGAGAAGCGAAGAGGAAGAGGACCCGGTGTAAGTGGTGACCAATATGGTCGTGCGTATGATGCGCCAGGTGATTTAATAAGCTTGGGGGTCGAGATGGACCCGGGTGTTCGTGAGAGGCCGTTGGTGAAGTGTGCGACAGGTCTGGTGTGCGAAAGAGGAGGTGTGCGAGAAAGTCCGACTCTGGGGTGTGTGAGGAAAAAGTGCGTGCCAAGGAGTGAGGGTGCTGGCGAGAATGAGTCGGTCGTAGCGTGTGTGCGAGGGAGCACATGGAAGCGCGGTGTGGTAAGTGTTACAGAGGGTGTGACGGGAGAGTGTGCGCAGGAGTGTGCGCGAGAAAGGTGTGTGACGGACAGGTGCATGAGGAAAGAGTGCGCTGTCAGAAGTAAGGAAGAGTGTCCACCTGTGGTGAGTGTTACAGAGGGTGTGACGGGAGAGTGTGCGCGAGAAAGGTGTGTGACGGACAGGTGCATGAGGAAAGAGTGCGCTGTCAGAAGTAAGGAAGAGTGTCCACCTGTGGTGAGTGTTACAGAGGGTGTAACGGGAGAGTGTGCGCGAGAAAGGTGTGTGACGGACAGGTGCACGAGGAAAGAGTGCGCTGTCAAGAGTAAGGGTGAGTGCGTTGTCAAGAGTGGTGGTGAGAGTATTGAGAGTGACATGGAGCGTGAGTTAGTTGTGACAGGGGAGCGAGGATGTACACCTGGGATGGAAGGATGCACACCTGGAATGGTAGAGCGTGAGTGGGAATGCACGCTGGAGTTGGTGGTGAGGCACGTGGTTGGGTGTGCGAATGAGAGCACACCTGTGATTGTCACAGAGGAGGTGACCGAGGAGGGGGCGCGAAGCGGTGTATTGGTGAGGTGTGCGAGCAACGAATGTGTGCCAAAGTGTTCGGTGGTCAGGTGTGTGACCAAGGCTGTGAGTGGAATGGGTGTACCTGGGTGTGTAAGGAAGGGTACGAGGAGCATGGGCACAGCTGGATGTGTGAGCAAGGAACGGGATGCGGGGTGTAAGCGTCCAGGTGAAGCATCGACGTTAGACGGGATAGAGTTTAGAACGACTTAGAGCCGAATCGGGCCCTCGGTGCGTGCTGGGCCTCGCTTTGAACGGCCGCGTCCGTGCTCCACTAGGCGGAGCTGGCAGCCCGATAGAAAGGGTCGTCATGGCGACCACTTTTTGGTGAGACGTGCCGACAGGTCTAGATCGGGGCATTGGATGGCTCCACGCCGAGGTGGTGTGTGGGATCTCGGCACGGGTAAGCCCCCGTCCCTGCACCGAGTGCCGGACGCATCCAGCCGCTGGCACAAAACAACCAGCATCCATTGCTTGGCTTTACGAAGCCGGGCTTTGGACAGGGATTGGCGCACCGAGAGGTATTAGTGAGTCGACTGGGTGATGAGGTTAGTGTTTTGGACCCAAAATTGGAGAAAAACAAAATTTGATGATTGGCAAAGGATTGGCAGAGTGATGATTGGTAATGGTACAGTGATTGGCAGTGATTGGCAAATTTTTAATTTGTTGAAATTTGATGTGCAAAATTGGTAGTGAGAGACCCCCGATGTGGTGGGATGGCAAATCCACCATCCTTCCCATGTGGGGGGCAAAGGAGCAATAGTTTATGGGGTGTATGGCAGTGAAAACTAGCCCGGGTGGGTTAGGTTATATTGATAGGGATCTAGAGAAGATGACCTTAGGTGACGTTAAGTTTAGTTAGTGACTGATACCTGTAGTAGGGACGCAGGTAGATTAGTGTGGATGATAATGACGTGGGAGAGAATTGAACAGGTGTGATTGCACAGGTGTGCAACTGGACAGGTGTGTGGAGCAGTGTGGAGCAGTTTGTGGAGTAGTGAGTGTTGTGGATCAGCGCGAATGCGCTTGGGGAGAGAAGGGTGCAGGTGGCACCAGGTGTGAGAGCACAGGTGTGCAAGTACAGGTGTGTGGAGAGAGTTGGAGTGAGTGGTACGGAGTGGTGTGCATGGTGCGAAGGTGTGGATGGGGGAAGAGTAGACCCCTTTCACGAGTACCCGGGGCGGGTAGTGTAAGTGTTAGGTAGAGGGAACAGGTAAATTGTGGTTGGATATTGGCATTTGTGGTGCGGTTGCAGAATGGTGTTGTGGATGGGTGCATTAGTGTTGTGGAAATGGCTGGGCGTGTAGCCTGTTAGTGTGTGTAGTTGGTTGGGCACTCCACCACTGTGAGGATGTCGGCCAGGTGAGGCCGCAGGTGGGCTCTGGGAGCCGGTAGTTGTGAGTGGGTGCCTGAGGATCCCGGGTGTGGATCGGGTAGCCCAGTGCCAGAGAGGGCACCGAGTGGGGAGAGCGCCAGAGGGCCTGCCCCAGTTAGTTAGGTTAGGGTGAGGAGCTAGGTAAGCTCGGGTGGCAACTGCAGTGGTGGAGGTGTGCAGGTGGGTAGACCCGCTGGGAGAGGTACACGCCACAGCCCGGAAATTGTGCGAGGGCACCGGGAGATGAATCGGGGGAGTGAGACCCCAAATTGAAGAGCACCACAGTTGGCCAATGGGAATTGGTTTTTAGAACCCATAGTGTAAGAGGGCCAATGGTTTGGCCGGAGAAAGACCCCGGGTAGTGTAAAGTTGTTAAAGTCATTTAGGAAATAGTTAGGATTGATGAACCTGTCGCACCATACGCAGCCACTTACCTGTGGTGATGATGATGACTCCACACCTGTGTTTTCTTTGTTTTGTTGCAGGAGATGAATCGCTGTGTGGATTTGTGAGACGCATCACGACGTGGATGAGACATTGGGGTGATTCCATCTCTCCCTCCTTAGGAGGGACTGATGATGAATTGGTAATGGCAAATTATGATGTTGAGTTGGAGATGGCAAATTTTGATGAGAGTTGAAAATGGCAAATTTGATTGGTTAGGAGGGAGAGAAGACGAATTTGGTTTATGGGAGGAACGGCGAAGACAGTAGGGATGTTTGTTGATTTGTAAAGTAGATGTTTATGGGTAGTGTTGTGTTTTGTGGATACAGTAAGGGGTAAGGGAGGGGGCCATGTAGGTTACCTGGTGGGGGGGGGGGCGTACGATAGGAAGGTACCTGTCTCACCTGGTTCCCATGTGCCCCCAGTGTGCATCACCTTACATTGCGTGCACTTTTGCGCCCTTACCACCTTACTCACTTGTCTGCTTCTTTTGTCTCCCACCTCCGAGGATCTGGCTTTGGGGTAGAGAGAGAGGAGAGAGAGGTGCTGGCTGCGCAGTTGTGGGCCTGCACTTTCGCTGTTTGCTGCCGGGATCGATACACCATATGGACCGCAATGTTTGTGGCCACCCACAATGGACCGCAGTTCGTTTGCGGCCAAGCACCACCCGGGGATGGACCTATGGGTCAACGTGGCACCTATGCCATAAAGGTGAACCACTGTTAATTAACACCACTGAAGGCCACACGAAGAGCAAGAGACACCTGCAGGGTTAGGGGTTGTCGAATTTATTTTTATTCCAATGAACAATGGTGACTGCACCGATTGGTGGTGGGGTGGTGCTTGTGATGCTGGGAAAGGGTGCTCTGCACGTTATTAAAGGCCGTCGGCCACAGAGCACTCGTGGGTTGGTGTATCGATGCTGGCAAGCGCGCTCTCTCTATGCATAACATCTGCATGTGTTCCTCCAAAAACAGGTCCTGGATCGTAGTGTAAATAGCAGCGTAGTCTTGTAAATAATGCTCCCTACCGGCTGTATGTGTAGTTTGCGAATTCTTTCCGGATTCGGTTATCCTGTGGGTGTGTTTCTGTGAGGAGAAGGGTGCAACGTCGCAGGGGGACATATTTACTCATTTGTGAATATCTGTAAAACTGTCGCACTCAGGGTAGAGTTAATAGTAGAGGGAACTACATTGCGTGCCACACTAAAGTAGGTAAAAATTTATCGGGTCGGGACGCCCCGAGGGTAGAGAAGGGTGCAATGTTGCGAATATGGAATTTGGCCTCCATATCCGCTTGTAAATATTCCCCTATTTTCTCCAATACTCCCCAACTTTCCCCAATCCCCCATTCCCTAGTCCCATTGCATGTAAATAACAATCAGTAGAGCCGACCTTCCCCTTATTCCCCCATTAAATGTCGTGCCCAGGTCCACCGCACCACACGTAGACAACTTTCGGACATCTTCCTAGTTATTCTTAGTCTATGTCAGTTAAGGCCTCGTCTCCATTAATTATGACTCTTCGTTGCACCAGAATGTGATTATATGGCATCAGTAGTGAGTTTAGGACCTTTCCCGTACCTCCTCCCATCTTCTTCCCCGTCTACAACAACAGAGGGGCGCTGCGCGGGGGGGGAGTGTGCGTCCTCCCACCGGCTCGGTTCGCCGCCATCGACAATGCGCTCCAGACGATGCGCTCCAGACCATGCGCTCCACGGGGTTACCACGAAGGGGCTCCTTGTCAGCTCCTCGTCAAGGGCGGAGCCGGTAACCCCCCCCCGCATGCACCCAATGAGAAGCAACGTGCCGATTCCACGAGGCGGAGCTAACGAGCCGAGGGCGTGTCACTCCCCGCGGGATATACGCGGCCACGTAGCGGACGTGACGTGAGATGCGCCCCCAGCTGGAGAAAGAAGGACCTGCGAGCGCTGAAACAGATGCGCCTGAGTTTGGAGAGGCCTGAGAAAGACCCGCCTGAGAAAGAACGTCACCTCTGAGCGTTGTGCAACCTTCCGCATCTCTGGACCGGACCGGGTCGATCCTGCCCTGAGCCCAGGAGGACCTGGAGCCATCGACAACCGCTTTCCTGCCATCAACCCCCGTGTGAGTCAGCCTTGTCCCGTTTGCCTGTCGTCTGTTGGGGAATAATATAAGATTGTGTCTAAGTGCTTGTCTTTCTATATTGTACCTCTCGTCCCTGTAATCTGACCTTCCGTAACGAATATAATCTCCTCCGGAGGTCTTGAGAACCGTATCCCTGGTGTCGTCATTTTATAACCCAGCCGGGTGTCTTCTTTTTCTTATTGAGCCAGCGTGGCGCGGCTTCGTCAACGTTCGAGTACAATCGGGTAATTTGTGCGGACACGACGGCCATTCCGCTCGGCCCACCTTAACATCAAAGTCGTGTCTGTAACAATATATATATATATATATATATATATATGTATATATATATATATATATATATATATATATATATATATTGTTGGGGTTTTGAGAACCCCGCACTTAGTAAATTGTTGTAAATATACCCTTTTTAAATAATTCTCTGTGTAAATACCTCCATTTCATTGTTAAGGTCAAAGGTCGTCCCCTAGTTAGTCCATGAACAACACCTAGCGAACCATAGGCCCTCTTCGTAGTTATTTCATAATTATGTGTTTCAGGTAAGTCTGTGTTTCCAATAGTTGAATCTGTGTTGTATTAATCAAATAAGATAGGTCCCTTTCGTTCCCTTCAAAAGCGGTGCGAGTGGTTTGCTATCCACACAAGACGCCATTGCCATGTGCTCCATCTCGGAGAAGAAGGGGGAGGAGCCACCAGAACGGGCGTGGCACGTCGTCGTCATCAGAGGTGGAGTCAGCCAGCCCTGACCGGCCAACCAGCACCGCCGTAAGCCAACCGGTAGGCATGTTCTCAGAGCTGGCGGCTTGATACGGCCGACAGCAATAAAAGCAACTGCGAGGGACTGCTTACAGAGAGATGCGTGAGGAGGTTCATGAGAGAGGACCGAGGAGGAAGAACCGAGAGAGGAGGGAGAGAGGATCACCGAGCAGCTTTTTGAGCACGAACATCGTTGGGGTGCAAGAGTCAGTGCGCTAGGATCGCCAAGACAGCGGCAACATAAACCGTGCTGGCTGCCGGGTTTTCGCCGCTGAAACCATATACGTGGGGCTGCCGCTGGCTGCTCGTTTTCCAGCCCGGAGCATGGATTTGAAGCGGACCTCCTCGCTGTGCTTTTCCTCCGAACCTTCTCCCAGCCATTCCTGCCTGCAATTCCCTTTTAGTAAGGGCATTTTATGAGATATTTCACAACTCTGTTAACTAAATTGTTACCAAAAAATTTCTTCACCAATATGTTTGTAAAGGTGTGTAATAACATGTGTTAAAATGTTGAAGTTCAACTCCCGTGGGAAACCAAGAAAAAAAGCTGTTGAATTCGGGTACCGAAAAATTATTTTCGAGAATTTTTTTTTAAAAATCGGCCCTTAAGTAACTTATGAGGGGTCAAATAAGGGTTTTTCATGATTCTGAGTTGATTGTTAACATTTATATTTTCACTTTTACATTTACACACAAAGTAGCTTTTATTTCACATACATATATAATACTCAAGAGTTATTTCTCATTCACAATGTCAGAAGTTTCAACAGTCATTGTCTATGTCTTCTTCAGACTCAACAACATCATGACTGCAGTTTCTGCATGTAATGCCATTACAGACTCCACAGGCCGAGATGCACGTGACCCCATTCTTCTTGCAGCTGCATCGCCGGTTGCTGCAATCTCCATGACAATTACAGCTCGTGAACTGCAATAGCTCCTCAGGAGCCGTGGGGTCCAGTGTTGGAACTGGCTCATACCCATGCACACCTATTGTCCATCCATAGTCACTGGGGTTCAGAGACATGCTCTGTAGAAGGATCCAGTCCCGGGTCTGCAGGTAGGCACGGAGTGAATGTAGTGCAGCTGCACCCTCTGTTGGAGGTAGAGTCTCTGGTTTGATCACTCCTGCCGCTGCCTTCCTTGAGAACATGTTGTACCGAATTTCACCCAATGTAGTATCTCGTCCATGGTAAATGAGGAGTGGCTGATCATGAGCCAGGGAGGAGGAAAGCTCAGCGAGGGGGAGAAACATGATCGCGTTCGTTCCTATCTGTTTCCTGTTCGTAAATGGAATAATCTTTACTTCAGGTCCTCTCAGGATCTTAGCTTTGTCGAGTGCCTTCAACTTCACCCGGGGGAAAGCTGCTGTTGTCTGTGGATCTGGCAAAGGTGGTGCCGGGGAGGTGACTTCGATCCAACCCATTGAGTGAAAGGGAGTGTTTCCGTGAATAGAGACAATGTTTAAATCTATATTGTCTCCAACAAACTGAGTGACTGCATTGTTTGTTTCCCCAACCTCCATAAAGACCACCTGATCATTACTTGACAATTCACTTTCACTGGCTGGCACTTTGGCTGTCATCACTGATTGATCCTCAAGCGCAGCATCAACCGCAACCTCATCATTGATCTGTTCATCGGTTTCCTCCACAGTGGTGTCAAGAGTGCCAGAAGTATCTGGAACATCATCTCCACTCCTACTATTAAGGAAGCAGTATTTGTAGTTTTGTGTCTCCGTGTAAGACTCAGTGTATCCCAGCCGGTGGAACTTGTTGAGCATCCATTTTGACCCAAATCTATGATCAAGTTGTATGGCAAGCCCCATTTGGTGTGGCAATACTCCAGACCGAGGTCGACAGGCCTTAAAAAAATTCTGCCCCCAAACGGCAACTCTTTCGTCTGTCTTGACAATCGGTCTCAAGAACATCTGAAGGCTTGCAGGAACAAGTGTCAGCTGACTATCGATGTCAGTCATACTGTGTGTGGTGGGGTATGACTTTGGACCTAAATCAATCAAGGCAATATCATTGGATATGAACTTGAGTGCCGTCTTTATGATCTGAGTCTTCTCATCTCCATGGTCAAGATTAGCATGATGCCCTCGCAGAATATTGTCGGTGCCATCTTTGAGACAGAGTACATCTGCCCTTCTTTCCTGTGTTGTGAAATACAAGGTGTCTTCGTATTTCTCTAGAAGTTTTATCTTTAGCCAATGCTTTGAATAAGAAAGGCTCTTCTCTGGTGACTGATCAAACTCCTGCAGCTTTTCATGGACTTGGTCCATGTTCATTACCCCATGCTTTAATTCTGAGTCTAACCATTCGCAGAATTCAATAAAAACTGCCTCTCGCTCCTCATCAATACTCCTCTGTCCTCTCTTCCTTTTTCCTTCCTCATCAGTCTTGGACAAACTGTCACCTCTCGCAAACATAAGTTTGCATCGCAAATGGTACAGTGTTTCTTCTGCTACCAAGTCGTTGATCCCTTCCAGGCGTCCAGTGACTTCAGTGCCCCAGTCATCCCCGCGACTCCGTGCTGTCTTCAGCAAGCTTGCCTTCAGTGTATCTGCAGTCAAATTATCTGGCACTCTGTATTTCTTTCTAGCTTGTGCTGGATTATTTTTGTAGAGCTGGGCTGGTTGGTTGCAAAGAATGCATACATCCTTATACAGGAGGTCAACTGACTGTGATCTTCTAGAACTGCAGCCAGTTGATGAACTGAACTCACAAGTAGTGCGTCTTCTCTTCAACTTTGATGACTCTTTCTCTGCCTTTGATGCTTGAGCTGACTTCTTGGTGGTTGCAACAAAGTTGTTGTACAGATCATTTTTACACTTCTGGTGGTACCTCAGTTTTCCTTCCTTTTGAGCCTCCTTCATACATTCCACAACAGTAACATTTTCGACAGTTTCTGCTTGTTTCAATAAAGTTGAGTATCCCTTTGGAGTTGCCTGTATGAGCCTTTCAGCTGGTGTATCCGAGCGTGCACAGATGAAGCAATTGAGCACAGGTGGAGTAACGTCTTCATCCATATTGCTAGACTCCATGTCCTGCAAAGTAGAAAATGAGATATATTTAGAAATTATTTTTCCACAAAGGAGTGTCTGTGGTGAAATATAAATGTTAACAATCAACTCAGAATCATGAAAAACCCTTATTTGACCTCTCATAAGTTACTTAAGGGCCGATTTAAAAAAATAAAAATTCTCGAAAATAATTTTTCGGTACCCGAATTCAACAGCTTTTTTTCTGGGTTTCCCACAGGAGTTGACCTTCAACATTTTAACACATGTTATTACACACCTTTACAAACATATTGGTGAAGAAATTTTTTCGTAACAATTTAGTTAACAGATTTTCATATGTTTCCCTTACTATTTGTCGTGTAAGTCTGTTGTCTGTCCTTTTTGTTGTCTGGGATTTAATAATTAAGACTGTTTAAGGCTGCCCTGTGTATCTTCTGCTTCTTCACTGTATATTACTTTCGTTTCTCTTCCTTTGGTTTGTTGTACATAATTAATACATACCTGTTATTTCTTACCCCATTTGGTTTCATTCTTCCCCGATCGCTTTAGTCTTTTCCTGATTGAATACCTGTGGCGCGATTTGGCCAACTGCTTTATAATCGGGTTTAGTCTCTTGGTAATGGCCCGAGTCGCAGCTCGCTTCACTCGGCGCAATCCAATCATGCTGCGGCCCGGGCGGGAGTATTTCCTCGCTTACGGCCGGTGGTAGTACTTAGGTATTAAGACAAATTGGGCTTACAACCCTACTTACCATCGACAGGAAGTGACGTCATACCCCCAGGACCGGTCGAACGGCCAGCTTATCAGGACAAGGGGATTAACCCCCCCTTGCTAATGGGAGTGCCATCCCCCGGATCCATAACAATATATTTATATATACAATATTGTTGTGGATCCCAGGTCTGTTGACATACTGAGGGGGGGGGGGGCGTTATGGCCCCTCTTACCCTCAGACCCCGTGTCCACAGGGTCATCGGCCGTGACTAATTCACGCCTGACGAGTTGCGAAGCAACTTCAATCGCGAATCTCCCAGCCACGCGCCGAAGGGTTACTGGTCACTACACCCAAATACCTTTGAGACACGCGGACAGATAAACCGGGGTTTGAACCCTCTCGCAATTTCACACCTTATTCCGATTGATTGCGCCGAGTGGTTTTTGCGCTGGTGTGACTCGCAGATTTAATGATGCATGATTGATGGGCCTAATCGACGAGTCAAATTCGGTTCGGACCATATCCAGGCCAATGAAGAAAAGGACAATACGAACAGGTTGAAACAGACCAAAATATGTACACGCCTTTTATTTACCAGGCACAGATAAAAGAGACGAGAGGCAGTTTTTAACTTAGCAAACCTTACCTATCTAAATCACTGACAGGCACCTTCACACACAGATGGGGAATGAATTGCACAGGTTAACAGCGAATGAATCACACTCGTACCTAGCAACGTGCAGCCGTGGACTTGGATGCGCCCGCTTCTGTGCGCAGCTCACGGCCGTTCAGGACGGGCAGCTTGAAGGAGGTCCGCAGGACGAACCGCCACTTTGAAGTCCGCACGAACGATGATCCAGGACAGATGAATTTCAGCGCAGGAAGGACGAACCAGCACGTCGAACCGCCAGCTTCAAGACGAACGACGGGAGAGAGCTCAAATGACGATGGGCACAGACTTTTATTGGGTTGAATGTCCGAGAAGGTTCCACGGCCTCCCATTGGCCGAGGTGACATTGGCCATTTGCTGGGGAAAGGTGCATGCCCTGATTGGATCATTACGTGTTCACGATCTCTCATTGGGTGTTCGCGTGTTCACGATGTCATTTGAGCGTTGCTGGTGACGTATATACGCCCACCCATTGGTTTACCTGTTGGTGACGTGCACTTTTCTGTTAGCCACGTCCACCACAGCCGCGGTTGATCACGTGGACTGTATTCTTAGCCATGCCTCATTGCACCCGAACCAACGTCTTCTTTCACCAGTACGAGGGGGTTGGAATCCTGCCTAACTCAATGCATATCTGCTTTAATTATTACGTGTTCACGATTACGTGTTCACGATCTCTCATTGGGTGTTCGCATGTTCACGATGTAATTGGAGCTTTGCTGGTGACGTATATACGCCCTCCCATTGGTTTACCTGTTGGTGACGTGCGCTTTTCTGTTAGCCACGCCCACCACAGCCGCGGTTGATCACGTGGACTGTATTCTTAGCCACGCCTCCTTGCACCCGAACCAACATCTTCTTTCACCAGTACGAGGGGGTTGGAATCCTGCCTAACTCAATGCATATCTGCTTAAATTATTACACAATGGGAAGGGAACTAATCTTTACATTTAATAAGAAACAACTAACTACTGCAGGCTACATGTTGTCATGCAATTAACTATAGGGGGTTTGCCTTCATTGCAAAACCGCAACAATATGTATGTGTGTATGTATATGTATGTGTGTATGTATATGTATGTGTGTATGTGTATGTATATGCATATGTATGTACAGTCACGTGAAAAAGTAAGTACACCCCATGTAAAGTTTTGAGTTTTTCAACATATTTCAACATACAGCTATTTTATCTTCATTTGAACAATATTGATAGATAAAGGTGATATAATATAACAAATATCATGAAACATTTACATTTTGTAGTCCATTGTATAATTTAAATAAACATAAATGCAAATTTCGAATGTGGAAAAAGTAAGTACACCCCTACATTTATCACTACTTCAAACACCTAAAATTAGAATCAGGTGCACCAGCTCAGGTGCAAATGATTAGAACATCGTTAGAGAGGATCTTGGAGGAACCTGTCTTATTTAAACCTCAGACATTTAGTTTAGTTTGCTATTTGTTGTTGAAGTGTGCGGCGTCACCATGCGTAGATCAAGAGAGCTCTCTGAGGCCTTCAGAAAGAAGGTTATCGATGCCTACGAGTCTGGGAAGGGATTTAAAAAGATCTCAAAAACAATTTGAAATCAATCATTCGACTGTCTGGAAGATCATCTACAAGTGGAGAAGATTCCAAACAACTGCCAACTTGTTCAGGCCAGGCCGCCCCAGCAAGTTCAGCCCGAGAGCAGACCGCAAGATGCTGAAAGAAGTCTCTAAGAACCCCAGAATGTCATCACGGGACCGACAGGTAGCTCTTGCTGCTGTTGATGTCAAAGTGCACGACTCTACCATAAGAAAGAGGCTGCACAAATTTGATCTACATGGGAGGTGTGCCAGGAGGAAACCTTTGCTGTCCAAAAAGAACATCAGGGCAAGACTAAAGTTTGTCAATGAACACCTAGGCAAAGACCAGCACTTTTGGAACAATGTGCTCTGGACAGATGAGTCAAAGGTAGAGCCATTTGGCCACAGTACCAAAAGATATGTTTGGCGAAAACCAAAGACAGCATTTGACCACAAGAACCTGATACCAACTGTAAAGCATGATGGTGGAAATATTATGGTTTGGGGAAGCTTGGCTGCATCAGGTCCTGGGCAGCTCACCATCATAGAATCCACTATGAATTCTTCATTGGACCACAGGGTGCTTGAGGATAATGTGAAGCCATCTGTCGGAAAGTTGAGGCTCAACCGAAGGTGGACCTTGCAACATGACAATGACCCTAAACATACCAGTAAATCCACCAAGGAATGACTGAAAAGAAAGAAATGGCGGGTTCTGGAATGGCCAAGTCAAAGCCCGAATCCAAATCCCATCGAGATGTTGTGGGGGGATTTGAAACGAGCTGTGCATGCAAGAAACCCCTCAAACCTCGCACAGCTGAAAGAATTCTACATGGAGGAGTGGACAAAAATTTCGCCCAGTCGATGTCAGAGACTGGTAGACAGTTATAAGAAACGCATACTTGAAGTTGTTTCTGCCAAAGGGGGCAATACCACCTATCAGAGCCAAGGGTGTACTTACTTTTTCCAGAGAAGGAAATGGCATTTCTCTTAATTTTTTGTTGAATAAATTATTGCAAAGTCAATTTTTCATTGTTTTTTGTTTAATTAGATCACCTTTATCTATAGATACTGTTTAAATGAAGATCAAATATTGATGTCCACATATGTTAAAAAGATTTTTTTTTAACATTTAATGGGGTGTACTTACTTTTTCCACATGCGAAATTTGCATTTATGTTTATTTAAATTATACAATGGACTACAAAATGTAAATGTTTCATGATATTTGTTATATTATATCACCATTATCTATCAATATTGTGGAAATGAAGATCAAATAGCTGTATGTTGAAATATGTTGAAAAAGTCAAACTTTACATAGGGTGTACTTACTTTTTCACGTGACTGTATGTGTATGTATATGCTTTGTAAGGTAATGTCGCGTTCCTGGCGATTAACATCTTTCCCAGGAACAAACAGCCGAGTAACCTTTACTCCGAGGCACTGATCAAATGCAGACTCGATATATGCGGGGGAAGAAAGGGAAAGGAAGCGATGAAGGGTCTTACCTGTGGTCCGCCGGCATTTCCCGAACCTGCAAAAAATAACTCGCACGAACCGGATTTAAAATAGACAAAAATAAACAGGTTTATTAAAACGGAATGCTGGTAATACAAAATAAAACGCGCGATAATAAATAATCTCCCTAAATGTGCGTCCCCACAAGCAGACACAAAACACAGACGAAAGGGAAAGATAACTAGAAAATAAAAACGTGTGGTTTATCATGCACTTAAATCTGATCAGCTCGGGGAGGGGGGGGGGGGGGGGTCTCGTCGGGAATCGCCAAGGACCCTGAAGTCCATGCACAGTCCGGACCTGGCGGTGTTCCTGGTGGGAAGAAGGCCGCAGTCCGCTCTTCCACGCACCGCATCTCCCTGGCTGCAGCTCTCAATCCCAGACAAACAGGGGGGATGAGGAGACGATCCCAGCACACAAACGCTTGCATCGAGCTCCAGAACATCAAGACAGGGGAGGAGAATCTTCAGCGCACAGCCATCCACCATCACCCAGAATGCGAGCAGGCACACGATAATCCGGAGAACAAGAAGAAAGATGCCGGTTCGAGCGTTATTTTTACATCCCGCTCGGACGTCATCGGCGCTTCTCCAATCAGCGCAGGCCAACACCACAGGCTCAGCTCTCCACCAATCAGTGCGCAGTCCACATTCTGACGTCGTCTGTCATGCCTTGCCAATCAGCGTGTTCCTTTTTACCACGGTCTTCCTGTTGGTCAACTCCCGCCCAATCACTGCCCCTCTGGGCATGGCTCTCGGCCCGCCCAACCTTCGTGGTGATGCAGCTGGTTGTGTCCCATCGGCACTCGGCAGCGCTCAGCACTGGCTTCCGGTTGGTTTTTATCATTATTTAGTGCAGTTTAATGGGCACTTCCTACTAGTGTCTATGGTGCGGTGCCAAAAGGGACAAAGGATAAATTACCAAGGGTAAGACATACAAGGGATAATCTATCCTTATTTCCGAAGCTAGTTAACATGCCCCGCCCCCTCGTGACAGGGACAGATACACAACTTATCCGACATCCGGAATAACAACAACAACAACAACAACAACAGGCATTTTAAGGCCATTTTCCCTCCTAGAGCGGGGGTTAGCCTTGCGGGCCCCATGGCAATCTTCTCCATTTTGCCCTATTTTCTGCATCTCCCCTTGTTAACTCCCTTGCCCGCATTTCTTCTTCCACCATCTTTAGCCAAGTCTTTCTCAGTCTTCCCCGTCCTCTACTTCCTTCTACATTCATTACCATCACTCTTCTCAACCAGTCACTTTCATCCTTCCTCAACACATGAACCAAACCATTTCAACCTGTTTCTCTTCACAGCATCCATCACAGGCTCTACTCCCATCATCTTTCGCAATTCATCATTTGTCTTCCTCTCTCTCTCTCAACAATACTCCACACATCCACCGAACCATTCGCATTTCCACCCTTTCCAGCCTTCGTTGCTGCTCTACGTTCATTACCCATGGCTCGCTCCCATAAATCATGACACTTCTCACACATGCAGAATACACCTTTCCCTTCAGCTTCAACGACACTGCCCTCCTCGTCAGCACGCCACTCAGTTCCCGAAACTTCTTCCATGCACATCTCACTCTAGCAACCGTTGCCGAGTCTGATGCACCTTCTCCATTCAGCATGTCTCCTAGGCAGCAAAATGTTTTCACACCTTCCAGCTTCACGCTGTCTCCAAGATCCAACTCAACATTTCCTCCATGTGCAGCTCCCTCTGTGCACACCTTGCACTTGAATGTAGCTGCCACACTGGTTAATGACCCTCTCAGACCACTACATTTTTGATGAACCCATTCAGCACACATTGCACATTGAATGGATTTCACTCCGACACCCTTCCTGCACACAGCACACAGCCACTTCCCAGTTATTTCCACCTCACCACATGCTTTACCACTTGCCATCACCTTCGTCTTTCCGATATTCACCTTCAGACCTTTTGTCTCCATACATTCCGTCCACTTATTCTTCTTCTCCTTCAGTCCATCCATACTTTCTGCAATCAACACCAGATCATCTGCATACAACAACTCCCATGGCAAACCCTCCTTTACTCAACAGGTACTTATTTCATGGTGGTTTCTACACGACAATCCTTAGCAGGCTACCTATACAAATCTACCTGGTCTGAAGCATCACTACCCCACCGACATAACAATACATGTATATACATATATAAATATATGTATATATATATATATATATATATAATTATATATATATATATATATATATACGCAAAGATACATCAAACAAAGTCAATACAAATCATGCCTCATACCTGTGCTTTGCGTATAATTAGCTGTCATTTGCTAAACTAGGGCATGCCCGTACTATATATAAGCTAGGACGTGCCCGTACGTGGTGGGTGCCCGTTCCTTGCCAAAAAAAAAAAAAAAAAAAAATTTGTGTAGGGGTGTGTGTGTGTAAACATCCTAGGGCGTGCCCGTACGTGGGTGCAAAAAAACATGCGTGCAAACAACAACAACAAAAAAAAACTTTGAAACCACGTGGCAGTAACGACCACAGAACCCCCCCCCCCCCTCTATTTACATGAATGGTTTGGTCCATTCGCAACGACCACAGAACCCCCCCCTCTATTTACATGCAATGGTTTGGTCCATTCGCAACGCCAAAGCGAACGGCGAACGGCTAAATCGCCATAGCTCGGTAAGTACTTGTCCGATTAATTTCAAACCTTGAAAAGGCACATCCTCGGGTCCCCAGCAATATACCTGGCAAGTTTAAAGTATATCGGACCCGTGGTTGTCGAGAAACAGCGGTCACAGACAAACAAACAAACGTACAAACGTACAAACGTACAAACAAACACACAGAGATTACTGGAATTATAGATAGATACTTCAATCATTACAGTATAATTAGAGTTTGCCTATACTAAGAAAAATAGGATGTTTTTTGAAAGTACAGTAACCAGTGAATTACATGAGTGTAGCATTCAGCCATTCTTTAAAAAATCATTGTTTAAAAAATGAAAATGGGGATCCATTTTGTGGCATTTGTTGGTGGACTCAAAAGATCCCATGGTGACTTAGTTGGTGAGGTACCAACCGGCAGCTTGGTCAAATTCTGAATTCCTGCCCGAACCTTCAGTGGGCACTGCACCAGCTGCATAGTCACCCCATTCCCACCCCAGAAATGATGTTACCTGTCGAATAAACCAATGTGACTCGTGGATACAACCTGAACACAATAGGACACAACCTAATGTAAATGTAATTGTATGAAATGATGATGATGTAACTTTTTGATATACTGTATTTAAAATGTTCTTGCATTTAAAATGTAGCTTACACATGATGATGATAATGATGATGATGCTGATGATGTAACAATGGTTTCTTAGCAGGAGGGTTTCCCTGTGACCTGCAATGTCTGAATTTGCCAGTGATGCCTGACAGTGTTTGTAAAAGCTCATATCCAGGCATGATCACCCAGAGCATGATTTGCATGGGCTACGAGGAGGGAGGCAAGGATGCTTGTGAGGTAAGTTGGCTAGAACAAGCAAAGTATTTGTTCTTTAAGTTATTTGGTTAAATTTATTTAAAAAAAATATTTATTAATTCCCTAAATGATATAATTGTCCCCCGTCGCACCGCGGAGCGAAAGAGGGACTATGGTTTTCCCCTCCGTCCGTGTGTACGTCCGTCCGTGCGTCCGTCCGTGCGTGCGTGCGTCCGTTCGTCCATGCGTGCGTGCGGGCGTGCATGCGTAGTTGCGTGCGTGCATGCGTAAGCGAAGTACAGAATTCTAATTTGGTGTGTCGGTGCAACCCACGTCAAAATCCAAGATGGCCGCCGCCATGTATGTCTGACGCCATGTATGTCTGAAACTTGTGAGCGGAATATCTTGAAAAATAAACGAACTACTAACTTCTAATCTGGTGTGTGGGTGTACCTACGCATAAGGAAGAACACTATTGAAAATTGGGTCGCCACGTTAAAATCCAAGATGGCCGCCACCATATATATATATGTCTTAACCTTGTGAGCGAAATATCTTGAAAAATAAACGAACTACTAACTTCTAATCTGGTGTGTGGGTGTATCTACACATAAGGAAGGACGCTATTGAAAATTGGGTCGCCACGTTAAAATCCAAGATGGCCGCCACCATATATATATGTCTTAACCTTGTGAGCGAAATATCTTGAAAAATAAACGAACTACTAACTTCTAATCTGGTGTGTGGGTGTATCTACACATAAGGAAGAACGCTTTTGAAAATTGGGTCGCCACGTCAAAATCCAAGATGGCCGCCACCATATATATGTCTGAACCTTGTGAGCGAAATACCTTGAAAAATAAACGAACTACTAACTTCTATTCTGGTGTGTGGGTGTATCTATGCATAAGGAAGAACGCTATTGAAAATTGGGTCGCCACGTCAAAATCTAAGATGGCCACCGCCATGTATGTCTGAACCTTGTGAGCGGAATATCTTGAAAAATAAGCGAAGTACCAACTTCTAATCTGGTGTGTGGGTGTATCTATGGATAAGGAAGAAGGCTATTGAAAATTGGGTCGCCAGGTCAAAATCCAAGATGACCGGCACCATATATATGTCTGAACCTTGTGAGCGAAATATCTTGAAAAGCAAACGAACTACTAACTTGTAATCAGGTGTGTGGGTGTATCTTCGCATAAGGGAGGACGCTATTGAAAATTGGGTCGTCACGTCAAAATCCAAGATGGCCGCCTTGCGTCTTCCACTTTGTCAACTCACATCACTTCACCGACGGGGGACCTTGGCGTAACACTTGTTCATCGTGAATGTTACGTATGCTCATCGTGTTTTTCGACAAAAAAAGCCATGAATCTGAATATTGCTCTGAACAAATTGCAAATTCGAATTATGTGATGTAGAACCTGCGATGGAGTGGTGGCCAGTCCAGGGTTGGTCATCAGTCACGGAAATGTTCATGATTTGTGGTGGGTGAATGGATTCTATCGAAAACATAAATTGAGTTGAAGATGTGGTCATGGTTGCTGGATATACAATAAGCTGGAAGGAGCACATGCATTACGCATTCCCCTCAGTCAAAATAGACTCCATTAAGTCTGTTTTTATTTGCTTTGTTGATCGGATATTGTGTGTATTGTCAACACCATCTTTGTCGTCACATTATGCTTCGACACTCACAGGTATATTGACTTGCCAATGCTTTTGGATGGTGAGCTGCTCAGGCCCTGATGCAGCAAAGCTGCCCCAAACCATAATATTTCCACCACCATGCTTTACAGTTGGTATCAGGTTCTTGTGGTCAAATGCTGTCTTTGGTTTTCGCCAAACATGTCTTGTGGTACTGTGACCAAATAGCTCTACCTTTGACTCATCTGTCCAGAGCACATTGTTCCACAAGTGCTGGTCTTTGCCTAGGTGTTCATTGGCAAACTTTAGTCTTGCCCTGATGTTCTTTCTGGACAGCAAAGGTTTCCTCCTGGCACACCTCCCATGTAGAACAAATTTGTGCAGCCTGTTTCTAATGGTAGACTCATGCACTTGGACATCAACAGTGGCAAGACCTACCTGTATGTCCCGTGATGACATTCTGGGGTTCTTAGAGACTTCTTTCAGCATCTTGCGGTCTGCTCTCGGGCTGAACTTGCTGGGGTGGCCTGGCCTGAACAAGTTGGCAGTTGTTTGGAATCTTCTCCACTTGTAGATGATCTTCTGGACAGTTGAATGATTGATTTCAAATTGTTTGGAGATCTTTTTAAATCCCTTCCTAGACTCGTAGGCATCTATAACCTCCTTTCTGAAGGCCTCAGAGAGCTCTTTTGATCTAGGCATGGTGACGCCACACACTTCAACAACAAAGAGCAAACCAAACGAAATGTCTGAGGTTTAAATAAGACAGGTTCCTCCAAGATCCTCTCTAACGATGTTCTAATCATTTGCACCTAAGCTGGTGCACCTGATTCTAATTTTAGGTGTTTGAAGTAGTGATAAATGTAGGGGTGTACTTGCTTTTCAAACCGAAAATCAGGCATGAAGCGCTATCGCTGACAACACCAACTTGGTGAGCGCAGAGGACAGGCAGGGCCATGAGCCACGCCCCGAAGAGCAGTGATTAGACAGGGGTTTGATTGGCACAAGGACTGGTAAGATGGAGCTCGCTGATGGGGTCGGACACGGGGACGTGTTAAGATGACTATCTATAGATACATAAATCTATATGTATATGTATATACAGTAGACACCGCTATTTGCAGGGGATACGTTCCTGGAAAATGCAGTGAATTGCAAAACCGTGAATGGGGGGAGCATTGTTTCAATGGCAAAATGGGGGATTGGTTCCCGGATCGTGAAAATCATGTGAATGTCGACGATAATCCGCGAATGTCGATGATAGTCCCACAAACGACAAAGCAAAACCTACAAATGTTAGCAATAATCCGCGAAGGTCGATTTAAATGCTGTGAATGTATACCGCGGCATTGTTTCAATTGGGAAAAGGGGGATTAGGTTATAGGTTCCCGGAGGTTCTTGATTCATAGAGGAAAATTTTTAATGCTTAAAATGTTTTCGACCGCAAATGCACATAATTACAATTTCATTAAAAAATGCTTACAAATTTAAAAAAAACACGACAACACCAGGTACCATTTCCAATTTATTGAAGGAATGCACTTACAGTTTATTAAAAGTGTTTTAACCAGCTTAACCATACTGCACCGTGAAACAAAAAAAAAACACAACACCATCAAATCCCATGAATTCCTCGAACTCTGAGGATTACCCAAATTATGGTGCTGAAAAATCGTGCACTAAGGGAGAGGTAGGAGGAGGTGCTGATGATCTTGAGGTGGAGGGAGCAGTTTGGAAAAAATGTGTAATGGAGAGCTGCCTGGCAGATTGCTGTAGGTTTGGATGTAGCTCTTTATGTGGGAGCAGCACACCATCCAAGCCCCTCCTGAACATGAGGTCTCCATGACTGGGTCACCGTCTTGCAACCTGTCGACAATCGCCTGCATGTCCTGCAGCACCTTGTCCCAGGTGCTGCAGGACATGCGAGGTCCAACCTCACTGAACTGTGAGGTTGGACCTCGGCACCTCTTCCTCATCACTGCCCGCCTTCTCCTCCTCACAAACCTTTGTAATGGCCTCCAACTCGTCCTCGCGGGTTTAGGGAATGGTTCAGCATCATTGGTTTCAGCATGATGTCCCTTTTGCATTTGCGCGAATGATAGGGTCCACTCAACGCCATACTCGTCTGCGTGTTGCCCTCGATCCATATGCTGAGAGTCTTCTCCATCCTTTCCATGTGGACATTCTAGACATGGGTGTCCACCTTCGTACTCAATGCAGCGCTCGCTGAAACACTCTCACAAATCGCTTTCTCCTTCTTCTGTATGCAGCAAACAGTGGACTCGTTGACGCCGTAATGCCTGTCCACAGAGGCCGCACCCTCTCCTCTCGAAAGCCGGTCCAGCAGCTCCACTTTCTGGCTCAGGCTCATCATTTTCTTCTGCCTCTTGGTAGTCGATGCATCTCCGGCACTGGTCTTGTGCTTGGGAGCCATGATAAAATGATGAGCAGAGCGAGAGTTAAAAACGCAGGTGAAATCCCATATAGTCTCCTTCGCGTCTCCATATAGTCTCCCATATAGTCTACCTTGGCCAAATTCCCAACGTGAGGCCTGATTAGCAGTTTCCTTGAGAAACTTGCTCCAAAATCATTCCCCAGGCTCTCCCACTAAAAGGTGGGTATAACTGGGCCGATAGAAGAAGAAGAAGATGTGGTGGTGGTGGTGGTGGTGGTAGTGGTGGTGGTGGTGGTAGTGGTAGTAGTAGTTGTAGTTGTAGTTGTAGTTGTAATTGTATATTGTATATTGTATATTGTATATTGTATTTCAATAATTTTAAAAACACTCTTTTACGTGAGCCTTGCACTTATAACTCATTGACCAACTTCAACTACAATGCATTAACTTCCCAAAACATGGACTTGTTTCATTCACAGTGTGATTCCGGTGGCCCGGTGGTTTGCAATGGTGAACTCAAAGGTATCGTGTCTTGGGGAGAAGGATGCGCAGAGCAGGGCCATCCTGGTGTATACACAAACTTGTGTAAATTCACGGACTGGATCCAGGAAATCATCAACAACAACTAAAGCATAGCACACGCATACACAACAAACGATGTTAAGAATGTACAATAAAACTGGGAGTAGCAACTCTGAATATGTGTCAATAACTGTAAATTTTGCATCGCCCAGTAAAAGCTTTGTTTCAATCGAAGAGCTTCAATTAATAAATGCGGATGAGAATGATTTGTAACCAACTTCCTTGTTTGTCTGTGTTGTTGTGAACAATAGCATGTCTGTGTGCCCATTTTGTAAATGTGCAAACGTGGGCTAATTATACCAGATACGTTGAGGATTATATACAGTTCAAAGATGCCCATTCTTGATAATATCGACACCCGCTCGGTGGAGAGATGTCCAGAGAACTCTTGGCTCAACCACATGGCGCATGGGGGCTGCACCTTTTAAATCAGAGAGTGAAGAGGAAAAATATGAGAGCGACCAAGGCATATTAACCAAGCACGTGCGGGACAGCATCAGATGACGTCATGTCCGAAACAGTAAAATAACAACAACCAATACTGGCGTGGCTCCTTTCTTTCCTTGAAAAAAAAAAACTTACCTTTGCTGACTATTGTTATGTCGGGGGGTAGAGGAATATCTAGTTCCAGGTAGATCTGCATAGGTAAGTACTCGACTGTCGTGATAGGGATGACATGTTGGTGACACCGTTGGTGAGGTATGTGGATGGACAAAAGGACCACCGAGGCACTCGGAAACATGGTGGTGGGATGATGAAGTTGGAAAGAGGATTGACGAGAAGAGGAAGAAGTTCAAGGAGTGGCAGAAGGCGAAGGGTACGGGAGCAGAAACAGCAGAGTATGAAAGTTATAAGGCAGCCAGGAAGGCTGCAAAGAAAGAGGTAGCAAAGGCGCAGGAGGCATGTAGGAAAATGTTTGGAGAACGCTTGGATTCGGAAGAGGGTCACAAAGCAGTATTCAGGATTGCAAAGCAGATAGCGAAAGAGAGGTGTGATGTGATGGGGGTGAGCTGCTTGAAGGATGAAGTGGGACAAATCGTTGTCGACCCAGATGGAATTAAAGGAAGATGGAAAAGATATATGGAAATGCTGTTGAATACAGAGAATGAATGGGATGGCAACATAGAGAGTAACCCAGTTTTAGGACCGGCAGAGAAGATAACTGAGAAGGAAGTTGAGGAAGCGATAAAAGCAATGAAGGGTAGAAAAGCGGGAGGGCCGACGGGAGTTGTGGGAGATATGTTGAAGGCAGCAGGAAGTTGGGGTGTGAAGAGAATGACAGAGATCTGTAATCTGGTGGTGAAAGAAGGCCGCATTCCAGTGGATTGGGAACTGAGTACCCTCGTCCCTCTATACAAGGGGAAAGGTGACCCTCTGGAGTGTGGCTCGTACCGAGCGATAAAGTTATTGGAGCATGGAATGAAGGTATTGGAAAGGGTGTTGGAGAGGAGGATAAGGAAAAAAGTGAAGATCGACGAAATGCAGTTTGGATTTATGCCAGGAAGAGGAACGACAGACGCGCTTTTCATTGTGAGGCAGTTGCAGGAGAAGTACATGGAGAAGAGGAAGAAGTTGTTTCTTGGGTTTGTTGATCTGGAGAAAGCATTCGATCGGGTTCCACGCAAAGTATTGACATGGGCATTGAGGAAGTTAGGAGTGGAGGAATGGTTGATCAGAGTAGTGATGGCAATGTACAAAAGAGCACGCACAGCTGTAAGGACGAAGGACGGGAACAGTGGTGAGTTTGAGGTGAAGGTGGGAGTGCATCAGGGGTCGGTACTAAGTCCACTACTATTTGTAGCTGTGATGGAGGTGCTGGCTCAGAACGTAAAGGAGGGTTTACCGTGGGAGTTGTTGTATGCAGATGATCTGGTGTTGATTGCGGAAAGTATGGATGGATTGAAGGAAAAGATGAACACGTGGAAGGAATGTATGGAGACAAAAGGTCTGAAGGTGAATATCGGAAAGACGAAGGTGATGGCAAGTGGTAAAGCATGTGGTGAGGTGGAAAGAACTGGGAAGTGGCCCTGTGCTGTGTGTAGGAAGGGTGTCGGAGTGAACTCCATTCAGTGTACAATGTGCACTGAGTGGGTTCATCAAAAATGTAGTGGTCTGAGAGGGTCATTAACCAGTGTGGCAGCTACATTCAAATGTAAGGTGTGCACAGAGGGAGCTGCAGATGGAGGAAATGTTGAGTTGGATCTTGGAGACGGCGTGAAGCTGGAAGGTGTGAAAACATTTTGCTACCTCGGAGACATGCTGAATGGAGAAGGTGGATCAGACTCGGCAACGGTTGCTCGAGTGAGATGTGCATGGAAGAAGTTTCGGGAATTGAGTGGCGTGCTGATGATGAGGGGAGTGTCGTTGAAGCTGAAGGGAAAGGTGTATGCTGCATGTGTGAGAAGTGTTATGATTTATGGGAGCGAGACATGGGTAATGAACGTAGAGCAGCAACGAAGGTTGGAAAGGGTGGAAATGCGAATGGTTCGACGGATGTGCGGAGTATCGTTGAGAGAGAGGAAGACAAATGATGAATTGCGAAAGATGATGGGAATAGAGCCTGTGATTGATGCTGTGAAGAGGAACAGGTTGAGATGGTTTGGTCATGTGTTGAGGAAGGATGAAAGTGACTGGTTGAGAAGAGTGATGGAAATGAATGTAGAAGGAAGTAGAAGACGGGGAAGACCGAGAAAGACTTGGCTAAAGATGGTGGAAGAAGAAATGCGGGCAAGGGGGTTAACAAGGAGAGATGCAGAAAATAGGGCAAAATGGAGAAGATTGTCATGGGGACCGCAAGGCTAACCCCCGCTCTAGCAGGGAAAATGGCCTTTAAAATGCATGTTGTTGTTGTTGTTGTCGTGATAGGGAATCTACATGTAATAAGTTCTTTGTTTATCTGGATGTCGGAAGAAGTCGTATCTGTGTCCCCGCCACGAGGGGGCGAGGCATGCTAATTAGTGCAGGGATTATGGGTAAAATTCTCTCGTTTGTCATTCCCTCTGTGAGCAACCCAGTGTCCCTTATGGCAATACATCCTATAGACACTTAGATAGGCCCTTAGTGCACCACCTTAATTAAATTCCCTCCCTTACAATAAAACAAACCGGAAACACAAGCAGAAAGCGGGCTCGTACAATGCCGGCATGGGCATCAAACATCGTGCAAGGCAAGCAATAGCCACGCCCAGGGAACGTGTGATTGGAAGGGACAAAAAGCTTCCCCATGATTGGTGATAGGAAGGTGGAAGGAAGCGGCGCACTGATTGGCCACCGACCATTGACACCACGGCCAATCAGTGAGGAAGGCGCGAACACTCGGCCAATCAGGGTGGAAGGCACCAAGCCACTGCTTAGAAGCAGGTCGTTGATTCAAGGGGAAGGGCCGGTGATGTCAGAAGGCGGGAAAGACCACGAAGAAGCGAGGCTCTGGTTGGTAGAGGGAGAGAGCTGACGTCACTCGGCAAGTAACAAAACGACTGGCTCGCGGGCATTTTGCTCTCGCTGCGCTGGACTCTTTGAGATCTCTTGGTGCTAGGAGCTCTTGGCTGGCTTCTTCCCTGGTTTTCCTTCGCGCTCGCTTCCCTGGGTTCTTCTTGGTCTTGGTGCTCTTGAGGCTTGGTGTTTGGAGCGGAGCTTGGAGCGAGGCTGGTGCCTGTGTGTGAGTGGGGCCTACCTGGTGGCGGCGTGCGCTGGACTAGCGGAGCGCCTGAACGAGGCGGACTGAGGCCTCCTTCCCGCCAAGCACGGAGCCGCGTCTGGACGCGAGCTTGGGGCCTGGACGACAGAGACAGATAAGACGCATTCACAAATACACAACGAACGTTTTATTTTATTGATTCCTCCTTTGTCCTGTTGTTAAGTCTGGTGTGGGGACATCCCAACTTAGGATTTTGTTTTTTCCGTCGCGTCCATTGTTCTCGGGCTCCGTATAATAAACCTGTTTATTTTTGTACATTTTACCCCGGATTCCCGTTTGAGTTCATTTCCTCCAGGATCGGAGCTGCCATCGGATCGCTACAGGTAAGGGCTCGCCGCTTCTTCCTCTTCCTTCTTCCTCCCCCGTGCTTGCAGTCAAATCGGCAATTGATCGTCGCCTCGGAGTTAGAAGCCGTTTGGTCATCCGTGAGCCCACAGTATTAACTGAGGGATTCACGCGACACCAGCATTTCCCGTTAACTCGTTAACTAGTATATGTACATATGATATATCAAGACGTAGAAGAAATGCAAAATATTTGGAATAAACACCAGGATAATCAAGTTACAACATTAAATAATACTGCAATGCTGGGACATGACAAAAAGAATATTTGAAAACCAGGACAGTATTTGTACATATGGCCTGAAGGTAATAGACTGACAATGCCAGGTTAAGCGGAAAGGCACCATCACTGTATAGACTGTCCTCAGGCACCTGGGGATTATTCTGCCCCTTTGACACATCTGCAACCTCTCATCCATCAAGAACGTAGTCATCCAAGTGTTTGAGGAGTGAGCGTAGTGTTATGTCTGCACACTGGCATGTTACGTCAGTGCTGTGAATTAATGTTTGCTTTACGACGATGATGTTTTATGGTACCCGCCATGTTGGGCTGGAGTTGACCGACGTTATGTGCTTGATTAAAGGAGTCCCTTCTTCAACCCAACATTTGGTGATGAGCATGGCTGAATTTTCTCTTCCACTACCTCCTCTTTTCCTCGCTCTGCCAGGAGAGCCTCCCGTGCCGTGGACTCGTTGAATTTGGTCCTTTGAAACTTATATTATCGCGCTTGGCTTGGTAGACGTGAGCGATGCATGGTTAACAAGCACCAACACCAGATGAAGCAGAGCTTTGACAGGGCACACAGGGTTAAGACGCCCACCATCCAGCTCTCGGATTGGGTCAGGACCCATCGACCTCATCGTGACAACAAACTGTGCTCCTTCTGGTCCTCGCCCCTTCAAGTCAGCCGTCAGCTGGGCCGAGCTAAATTCCAGCTGACTGATGGCTGGAATGTAGCTCGGATCCGCTGACTGACAGATCCATCAGATTTCAGTGTGGATGTGCCTGCCTCCCTGGCTATACCTGAAGCATTGCTGGATGCACCTGTGGCCCTGCCAGGCATGCCTGCCACCCTTCCGGCTGCTGCACCACTAGACATGCCTGCTTCCCCATTACCTGAGCTGCAGCCTCCACCTGATGGGCCTCAACATCGGCTTACCCAGGTCCGGGCCCGTCCAGGTTACCTACGGGACTATGTATCCAGGTTCCATATCTGAACTTTCAAAAGGGGGAAGGGGGGGGGGGGAGAATGTTATGTTAGTGCTGTGAATTAATGTTTGCTTTACGACGATGATGTTTTACGGCACCCGCCATGTTGGGTTGGAGTTGATCGACGTTGTGTGCTTGATTATAGGAGTCCGTTCATCCATGCAGTCGTGTACCTTCTTCAACACAATACGTAAACATCCTGATCTCCTCATAGGAGGTGACATGGTTGCCGTGCTTTCATCACCATGGCGTTGAATCTGGGAATCACGGCGAAGATCAAGCACAGAGGGCAGAACAGCTGGAGGATGACTTGGCATCAGGACACGTTCAGCTGGAGTTCAGAGAATGGGAGGTGTGAGGTGCATCTGGGGGACGATAGATGGCCGCTCTGAGTCGCCATCATCACAGGAACCTTTGTGCGGATGCGTGATGGCAAGTGTGGCCCATGTGGGTACCTTGTAACACTCAGATTGTCTTCCATGGAACGATGAGCTTCGGAGTTGAGAGCCAGCAAATTTGCAGATGTCACACCAGTTCCCTGTCACGTCGGGCGCTTTCAAGGATTCCACAACAGCAAAGGCTCAACTGTTTATTACAGGAAACAGCAAACCAGTCACTACTTGGGCATCAGATAATTAGGCCGTGCCCAAGAGCTCACATCAGCACGTCCATCACCTCCGGCTTAGCACGCCAGACTCCTCCCTCCGTGTCACGTCACATCCCGTGATGTGTATCCATGCATCAAGTATACTTGCATTGTACATTGTATATTTGCATAATATATTGTATATTTGCATTATAACACAACAACCAGGTAACGATCCCGTGTTCGAGGCTTGGATCCATCTGAGTGCAAGTACACCAAGTCTCCAACACAGACTGTCGGAGTGGCAGAACGGTTTGCTGATGGGGAATTGGACTTCTCACTATAAGTATAAGTACGGTTCCTGGAGCATTGGGCATGCTACTGTCGGATAAGGTTCAGATCCAAGATCGGAATCTGGTGGTTGGTGAACTGGTAATGTTGAGTCCACATTTCCCACGCAGACAAACACCGTGAGATCTGATATGCAAGATTTATCGGGCAGTAGCCGTGGAAAGCTGCTGGGGAGAAACTGGACCTCCTAACGAGTCTTGTTGTAGTAATTCAGCTTCCAATTCCTGAATGGCTTTCTCAGTGACAGGGTTATGTGATTGATTGTGGTTGTGTGATCATTGTGGTTGAAGTGGTGGTCGAGGTGGCATGGCACGGTTGAGCTTTGGTTGAGGCGGTGTTGTGGCTCGTACTGTAGTTGAGGCGTTGTGTTTTTAACAATGGAAAGTGGGTAGAACGAGCTTGTATAATGCTCTAATAAAGTGAAGTGTTAATAAATGTATCTAAATGATTTTATTAGTGTTGTGTGGTTTTCTTAGCGTTTGTAGGAAGAGTGTGGTGGAGGTTAAAGCAATATGGCAGTTTGGTTCTGGCATGCGATTCAAACCGGTGGTTATAGTACAGCGGATAAGCTCTCATATTTTAACAAATTGTGCATTTTTTGAGAAAAGCATGAAATTTCTAGCATAGTTAGTATATACCATAAGGTTTATTTTCAGATGTGGAGGGAAGTCAGATTTGACCTCTGAGGACCGTGAGAGATCAAATCCAAAATGGCCACCAGTCCACCGGGTCTAATGTTCAAACGCGCTTATAGGTGTCATTTCCAACTAAATTGGGGAAGCCCATTCATTTGGTGATACTTTTGAGATCGCCAGAACTCAAGGACATGCATTTAGGTCACGGTCAAGGTCAAATTACGTTAAATATCTATTTTTATGATACTGCAGTTGGAACTGCTATTGGAAAAAGTTCATTTGAACTTTTAAAACTTTATTTTTTCAGGTACAGGGATAGGTACAGAACACCCAAAGACCAGAAATGATGAAAAAAAAGTGTTTACACTGCAAGGAATGATGCAATAACCTCTGAAAAAATAACTGTAGTTAACCAAGTATGTCCACCAAAGCTTACATTAAATCAAGTGCAATGATGAAAATTGGTAATGATCAAAATCTAACAGTCTCCAGAACAGAAGCACAGTGCAGTGCACTTGAGTGCAGCTTTGGCACACTTGCAGCATCCAGTGCACCCTTTCTTGCAGCCACAGTGGATCAATTTATGGCACGATTTTGATGCTTCAGGAAGAGTGGTCCAAAGAGGCTGCCACCCAGTTGTCTCCTTTGTCCAGCCCCAGTCAGGTGGGTCTGGCATCTCTGGATCCATGACCAATGCCTGGTTACAACAGTTGGCCTGGTGGCAAGTGCGCTTGATGTGCTGCTTGAGTGTTGCCTGGGTTGGAGGAATGTTCTCTAGAGTTCTACACTTCTGTGTGAAGAGCTGTTTCCTGGCATCATTCACTTCCGTGCTCTCACTGGTTCTATCGTACATCAGCACCACAAATCGCTCTAGCAGTAACATTGAGCCTTCACTGACCTCACTTGGCATGCCTAGGAGTTCATTGAAAGCATCATTCACCTCTGGGCACCCCCAATTTAGTTGGAAATGACACCTATAATGTTTTTCTACACTATTTGGTTCCAAAATTAAGCGCGTTTGAACATTAGACTCGGTGGACTGGCGGCCATTTTGGATTTGATCTCTCACGGTTCTCAGAGGTCAAATCTGACTTCCCTCCACATCTGAAAATAAACCTTATGGTATGCACTAACTATGTTAAAAATTTCATGCTTTTATCATAAAATGCACAATTTTTGTGTTTATCTGCTGCACTATTGGCACTAATATGCAAATTAGGGATCATGATCAATATATCTGGATGGTGATAGTGTTTGGCTTAAAGTGAGGAATAAAAGAAAGTGAAAAATCCCACACAATGCACATGGACAATATTGTTCAAAATATCATAAGCAGAGAAAATACAATAGCCACAAACATGTTTCACTCTTATTAGAGATCATCAATTCAGCATAATGCTTAAAATCGTCTGCTTTTCCTGAACTTCGTTTCTGAATTATCATTGGTAGGACCCCATGACTGTGTACAGTAAGTACAAAACAAATCGTGCCCCATTGCAGCCATCGCTGCCCACTTTGTGACCAACAAGAGTCGTCTGCCACCCGAAGGCATTGCCCACTGCCTTATGATCCGACAGGACCGTTATGGGGACACACACAGTTTAAAACAGTTTTTCTTGGGTGTGTGCATGGGTTAATACCGTTATGGTATGCACATGGGTTAACAACGTCAGGGAGTGTGCATTGGTTAACAACACCAGGGTGTGTGCATGGGTTAACAACGCCAGAGTGTGTGCATGGGTTAATACCTTTAGGGTATGCACATGGGTTAACAACGCCAGGGTGTGTGCATGGGTTAATACCTTTAGGGAATGCACTTGGGTTAACAATGTCAGGGAGTGTGCATGGGTTAACAACGCTAGGGTGTGTGCATGGGTTAATACCTTTAGGGTATGCACATGGGTTAACAACGTCAGGGAGTGTGCATGGATTAATACCTTTAGGGTATGCACATGGGTTAACAACGTCAGGGAGTGTGCATGGGTTAACAACGCCAGGGTGTGTGCATGGGTAAATACCTTTAGGGTATGCACATGGGTTAACAACGTCAGGGAGTGTGCATGGGTTAACAACGCCAGGGTGTGTGCATGGGTTAATACCGTTAGGTTATGCACAAGGGTTAACATTGGCATGGTGTGTGCACGGTTAACATTTCAGGATGTGTGCATACAGGTTAACAACGTCAGGGAGTGTGCATGGGTTAATACCTTTAGGGTATGCACATGGGTTAACAACGCCAGGGTGTGTGCATGGGTTAATACCTTTAGGGTATGCACATGGGTTAACAAGGTCAGGGTATGCACATGGGTTAACAACGCCAGGGTGTGTGCATGGGTTAATACCTTTAGGGTATGCACATGGGTTAACAACGTCAGGGAGTGTGCATGGGTTAACAACGCCAGGGTGTGTGCATGGGTTAATACCTTTAGGGTATGCACATGGGTTAACAACGTCAGGGAGTGTGCATGGGTTAACAACGCCAGGGTGTGTGCATGGGTTAATACCGTTAGGGTATGCACAAGGGTTAACATTGGCATGGTGTGTGCACGGTTAACATTTCAGGATGTGTGCATACAGGTTAACAACGTCAGGGAGTGTGCATGGGTTAATACCTTTAGGGTATGCACATGGGTTAACAACGCCAGGGTGTGTGCATGGGTTAATACCTTTAGGGTATGCACATGGGTTAACAAGGTCAGGGTATGCACATGGGTTAACAACGCCAGGGTGTGTGCATGGGTTAATACCTTTAGGGTATGCACATGGGTTAACAACGTCAGGGAGTGTGCATGGGTTAACAACGCCAGGGTGTGTGCATGGGTTAATACCTTTAGGGTATGCACATGTGTTAACAACGTCAGGGAGTGTGCATGGGTTAACAACGCCAGGGTGTGTGCATGGGTAAATACCTTTAGGGTATGCACATGGGTTAACAACGTCAGGGAGTGTGCATGGGTTAACAACGCCAGGGTGTGTGCATGGGTTAATACCGTTAGGGTATGCACAAGGGTTAACATTGGCATGGTGTGTGCACGGTTAACATTTCAGGATGTGTGCATACAGGTTAACAACGTCAGGGAGTGTGCATGGGTTAACAACGTCAGGGTGTGTGCATCGATTAACACTGGCAGGGTGTGCGCACGTGTTAACAACGTTAAGGTGTGCACACGGGTTAACATTGTTTGGGTGTGTGCACGTGTTAACATTGTCTAGGTGTGTGCGTGGGTTAACATTGTCAGGGTTTGCACACGGGTTTAACAATAACAGCCCTGTAACATAACACTTAACAGGGTTACAGGGTCACGGGGTGGTTGTTTATTTGATGGCGACGGTTAACATAAGACATGTTATTCTTATTCCAACAAGTAAGATAAATAGCAAAAGTTAAAATCATAGAATGAGTGTTTTTAGGGGGAAATTGCTTTATTACTATTGGGTGGTGAATTGGGGGATTGGGGGGGGGGCGGTGGTTGCATCTCGTCCCCCCCAATCCAATTCCCACGAATCAATCAGATGAGTTATTGACAAATAATAACGAGTATAATAATAACGGTGATAAGTTTTCACTTGTTAAAAACGAGAAAAATTAAATGAGCGAACACAGGCGGAAAATAACAAAAAAACAAATATGAGGAAACACGTTTAACGGGAATCAGTGGAAGGAATCTGAGGGACAATTCCACGTTTTTCACGTGAACAATTAAAAAGGAAAGAATTAAATAGAGCGAGATCATGGAGCAATGTTAGTGCAGTCGAGCAGCGTGGATCCTTCGTGAAGAAGAAGAAGAAGAGGACGAGTGAGGCCGGAGGAAACAAAGGTGTCGGCAGGTTGCGCCGTGACAGACGGCGCGGGTGGAATAAAACGAAAAGGTGTTCGTGTGCCACCTTTGCCGTCATCGTGATATGATGCCTGCCAATCAAACGGGCCTGATGATGGACACGGTTAAGGTGAGAGAATCATCGCGGACTCATCATGGAGCTTGTGCGGCGATCGCTTCGTTTCGATCCCTCCTATCAATCCTCGCGTTTCGCCTTTTAAAATCAACCGTTGTCCTGATTTCCTTCAGATTCTCCCGTCGTTCATTCGTCCGTTCTCCTCCCTGATCCCTTTCGCACAAAACCTTCAATATCATCTCCTGATCAGATCTCCCATTTTCGATCACCGTGTAACTGTATACGTATTTGGCCTCTTGTCTGCGCACTCTGTACCTCGTGATCAATATCGGGTTATATTAGAACATACACCCACGCTCCTGCGAAAAGGGCAGGCCATTGTGCGCCAGCTCCGAGCTAAAACAAAACAAGGATAATCAACGCGGATTGGATTGAAATGCTGATGGGCGAGTATGAAGTAGGCAGGGTGGGCCAAATGGCCTTCGCTTGGCTTGTGGCTCGGGACTGGACCAGAATTTAAAATAAATAAAATAAAGGGAGTTTGGGGTTGAGTTGGGGTATCAATATTAATTATTAAAATTGGAAGGGGCAATAGGTAGGGACAATAGGAAGGGGGCAAGAGGAAGGGACAATAGGAAGGGGGCAAGAGGAAGGGGGCAATAGGAAGGTGGCAAGAGGAAGGTGGCAAGAGGAAGGGACAATAGGAAGAGACAAAGGAAGGGGGCAATAGGTAGGGGGCAAGAGGAAGGGACAATAGGTAGGGGGCAAGAGGAAAGGACAATAGGAAGGGACAATGGGAAGGGGGCAAGAGGAAGGTGGCAAGAGGAAGGGACAATAGGAAGGGGCAATAGGAAGAGACAAAGGAAGGGGGCAATAGGAAGGGGCAATAGGTAGGGGGCAAGAGGAAGGGACAATAGGTAGGGGGCAAGAGGAAAGGACAATAGGAAGGGGCAATAGGAAGGGGCAATAGGAAGGGACAATAGGAAGGGGGCAAGAGGAAGGGGCAATAGGTAGGGGGCAAGAGGAAGGGGGCAAGAGGAAGGGGCAATAGGAAGAGACAATAGGAAGGGGGCAAGAGGAAGGGGCAATAGGTAGGGGGCAAGAGGAAGGGGGCAAGAGGAAGGCACAATAGGAAGGGGGCAAGAGGAAGGCACAATAGGAAGGGGGCAAGAGGAAGGGACAATAGGAAGGGGCAATAGGAAGAGACAATAGGAAGGGGGCAATAGGAAGAGACAATAGGAAGGGGCAATAGGTAGGGGGCAAGAGGAAGGGACAATAGGTAGGGGGCAAGAGGAAGGGACAATAGGAAGGGGGCAATAGGAAGGGACAATAGGGAGGGGGCAAGAGGAAGGGGCAATAGGTAGGGGCAATAGGTAGGGGGCAAGAGGAAGGGACAATAGGAAGGGGCAATAGGAAGGGACAATAGGAAGGGGCAGTAGGAAAGGACAATAGGAAGGGACAATAGGAAGGGGCAATAGGTAGGGGGCAATAGGAAGGGGGCAAGAGGAAAGGACAATAGGTAGGGACAATAGGTAGGGACAATAGGAAGGGGCAATAGGAAGGGTCAATAGGAAGGGGCAGTAGGAAGGGACAATAGGAAGGGGGCAATAGGTAGGGGGCAATAGGTAGGGGGCAAAAGGAAAGGACAATAGGTAGGGGGCAATAGGAAGGGGGCAAAAGGAAAGGACAATAGGAAGGGACAATAGGAAGGGACAATAGGAAGGGGCAATAGGAAGGAACAATAGGAACGGGCAATAGGTAGGGACAATAGGAAGGGGGCAAGAGGAAGGGGCAATAGGAAGGGGGCAAGAGGAAAGGACAATAGGAAGGGACAATAGGAAGGGGCAATAGGTAGGGACAATAGGTAGGGACAATAGGAAGGGGCAATAGGAAGGGACAATAGGAAGGGGCAGTAGGAAGGGACAATAGGTAGGGGCAATAGGTAGGGACAATAGGAAGGGGCAGTAGGAAGGGACAATAGGAAGGGACAATAGGTAGGGGGCAAGAGGAAAGGACAATAGGAAGGGACAATAGGAAGGGACAATAGGTAGGGGCAATAGGAAGGGACAATAGGAAGGGGGCAATAGGAAGGGGGCAATAGGAAGGGGCAGTAGGAAGGGACAATAGGTAGGGGCAATAGGTAGGGACAATAGGAAGGGGCAGTAGGAAGGGACAATAGGAAGGGACAATAGGTAGGGGGCAAGAGGAAAGGACAATAGGAAGGGACAATAGGAAGGGACAATAGGTAGGGGCAATAGGAAGGGACAATAGGAAGGGGGCAATAGGAAGGGGGCAATAGGAAGGGACAATAGGAAGGGGCAATAGGAAGGAACAATAGGAACGGGCAATAGGTAGGGACAATAGGAAGGGGGCAAGAGGAAGGGGCAATAGGAAGGGGGCAAGAGGAAAGGACAATAGGAAGGGACAATAGGAAGGGGCAATAGGTAGGGACAATAGGTAGGGACAATAGGAAGGGGCAATAGGAAGGGACAATAGGAAGGGGCAGTAGGAAGGGGGCAAGAGGAAAGGACAATAGGAAGGGGCAATAGGAAGGGGCAATAGGAAGGGACAATAGGAAGGGGGCAAGAGGAAGGGGCAATAGGTAGGGGGCAAGAGGAAGGGGGCAAGAGGAAGGGGGCAAGAGGAAGGGGCAATAGGAAGAGACAAAGGAAGGGGGCAATAGGAAGGGGCAATAGGTAGGGGGCAAGAGGAAGGGACAATAGGTAGGGGGCAAGAGGAAAGGACAATAGGAAGGGGCAATAGGAAGGGGCAATAGGAAGGGACAATAGGAAGGGGGCAAGAGGAAGGGGCAATAGGTAGGGGGCAAGAGGAAGGGGGCAAGAGGAAGGGGGCAAGAGGAAGGGGCAATAGGAAGAGACAATAGGAAGGGGGCAAGAGGAAGGGGCAATAGGTAGGGGGCAAGAGGAAGGGGGCAAGAGGAAGGCACAATAGGAAGGGGGCAAGAGGAAGGCACAATAGGAAGGGGGCAAGAGGAAGGGACAATAGGAAGGGGCAATAGGAAGGGGGCAATAGGAAGAGACAATAGGAAGGGGCAATAGGTAGGGGGCAAGAGGAAGGGACAATAGGTAGGGGGCAAGAGGAAGGGACAATAGGAAGGGGGCAATAGGAAGGGACAATAGGGAGGGGGCAAGAGGAAGGGGCAATAGGTAGGGGCAATAGGTAGGGGGCAAGAGGAAGGGACAATAGGAAGGGGCAATAGGAAGGGACAATAGGAAGGGGCAGTAGGAAAGGACAATAGGAAGGGACAATAGGAAGGGGCAATAGGTAGGGGGCAATAGGAAGGGGGCAAGAGGAAAGGACAATAGGAAGGGACAATAGGTAGGGACAATAGGTAGGGACAATAGGAAGGGGCAATAGGAAGGGTCAATAGGAAGGGGCAGTAGGAAGGGACAATAGGAAGGGGGCAATAGGTAGGGGGCAATAGGTAGGGGGCAAAAGGAAAGGACAATAGGTAGGGGGCAATAGGAAGGGGGCAAAAGGAAAGGACAATAGGAAGGGACAATAGGAAGGGACAATAGGAAGGGGCAATAGGAAGGAACAATAGGAACGGGCAATAGGTAGGGACAATAGGAAGGGGGCAAGAGGAAGGGGCAATAGGAAGGGGGCAAGAGGAAAGGACAATAGGAAGGGACAATAGGAAGGGGCAATAGGTAGGGACAATAGGTAGGGACAATAGGAAGGGGCAATAGGAAGGGACAATAGGAAGGGGCAGTAGGAAGGGACAATAGGTAGGGGCAATAGGTAGGGACAATAGGAAGGGGCAGTAGGAAGGGACAATAGGAAGGGACAATAGGTAGGGGGCAAGAGGAAAGGACAATAGGAAGGGACAATAGGAAGGGACAATAGGTAGGGGCAATAGGAAGGGACAATAGGAAGGGGGCAATAGGAAGGGGGCAATAGGAAGGGGCAGTAGGAAGGGACAATAGGTAGGGGCAATAGGTAGGGACAATAGGAAGGGGCAGTAGGAAGGGACAATAGGAAGGGACAATAGGTAGGGGGCAAGAGGAAAGGACAATAGGAAGGGACAATAGGAAGGGACAATAGGTAGGGGCAATAGGAAGGGACAATAGGAAGGGGGCAATAGGAAGGGGGCAATAGGAAGGGACAATAGGAAGGGGCAATAGGAAGGAACAATAGGAACGGGCAATAGGTAGGGACAATAGGAAGGGGGCAAGAGGAAGGGGCAATAGGAAGGGGGCAAGAGGAAAGGACAATAGGAAGGGACAATAGGAAGGGGCAATAGGTAGGGACAATAGGTAGGGACAATAGGAAGGGGCAATAGGAAGGGACAATAGGAAGGGGCAGTAGGAAGGGACAATAGGTAGGGGCAATAGGTAGGGACAATAGGAAGGGGCAGTAGGAAGGGACAATAGGAAGGGACAATAGGTAGGGGGCAAGAGGAAAGGACAATAGGAAGGGACAATAGGAAGGGACAATAGGTAGGGGCAATAGGAAGGGACAATAGGAAGGGGGCAATAGGAAGGGGGCAATAGGAAGGGGGCAATAGGAAGGGGGCAAGAGGAAAGGACAATAGGAAGGGACAATAGGTAGGGGCAATAGGTAGGGACAATAGGAAGGGGCAGTAGGAAGGGACAATAGGAAGGGACAATAGGTAGGGGGCAAGAGGAAAGGACAATAGGAAAGGACAATAGGAAGGGACAATAGGAAGGGACAATAGGTAGGGGCAATAGGAAGGGACAATAGGAAGGGGCAGTAGGAAGGGACAATAGGAAGGGGGCAATAGGAAGGGGGCAATAGGAAGGGGGCAATAGGAAGGGGGCAAGAGGAAAGGACAATAGGAAGGGACAATAGTAAGGAGGCAATAGGAAGGAGGCAAAAGGAAGGGACGCAGCTGACGCATGATGGGCACGTTCGGTCGGGACAGGATTAACTGGTAAATCGCCCGCTGAGTGTCAACAGCACGACCTGTGCCTGGAATAAATATCCTGTACTTTGTTTATGTTTATTCGACTTGAATAATGAAATTTCAAGCTGCCGAGGGGTTTGTTGATGTGTTTCTGCTGGAAACCATATGACAGCACTTTTCTCTTTCTCATTGTGCTTATCTGACCGAGCTAAGTGAATTTATACTCGATTTGTATATATTTTAGCATGAAATATGTTCTGAAATTTAAAATAACATGGAATTTGTTATCCTACGGCCCTTCATGGTCACATCTGATGACATGAGATGTATCGTACTCTTTGCAGAGCGCTGGTGCTGGTGAAGCAGTTTCTTCGCTTAGGTTGTGCTGAGTGGTTTGTCGTTACCTTTCAAGCAGTCAAGGCCGGAATTTGTAGTTTGTACAGGGTGCCGGTGATAGCTCGCCTACTCCTTGTTAACGAAACAGGTGGGATATTTAACATCCACCAACTAATGCTGACGGACAGGATGCCCGGTTTTTAACGTCCATCCGAGGGACGACGGTTTATCGATGGATTCAAACCCACCCAGCCAGCTTGGAAGAGAGTGCACGTACCTCTGGGATATCCTGTTAACCACTCATTATTGGGAGTAGTTCATTATCTCCACTCTCTGGTTTCTCTCCCATTACATTTGTTTGACATTGAGGTTCACAATGGTTTCTGATCAACACCTAAGATGCTGGGAACTAACTTTGATGACTTTATATTCCACTAGTACACCTGCTTACTCCGGGAGCGGCAAGAAGGGTCATTCCTCTTTGGGGTGTATACAGTCACGTGAAAAAGTAAGTACACCCCATGTAAAGTTTTGACTTTTTCAACATATTTCAACATACAGCTATTTGATCTTCATTTCGACAATATTGATAGATAAAGGTGATATAATATAACAAATATCATGAAACATTTACATTTTGTAGTCCATTGTATAATTTAAATAAACATAAATGCAAATTTCGCCTGTGGAAAAAGTAAGTACACCCTTGGCTCCAATAGGTGGTATTGCCCCCTTTGGCAGAAACAACCTCAAGTAGGCGTTTCTTATAACTGTCTACCAGTCTCTAACATCGACTGGGAGAAATTTTTGCCCACTCCTTCATGCAGAATACTTTCAGCTGTGCGATGTTTGAGGGGTTTCTTGCATGCACAGCTCGTTTCAAATCCCCCCACAACATCTCGATGGGATTTAGATCCGGGCTTTGACTTGGCCATTCCAGAACCCTCCATTTCTTTCTTTACAGCCATTCCTTGGTGGATTTACTGGTATGTTTAGGGTCATTGTCATGTTGCAAGGTCCACCTTCGGTTGAGCTTCAACTTTCCGACAGATGGCCTCACATTATCCTCAAGCACCCTCTGGTACAATGAAGAATTCATAGTGGATTCTATGATGGTGAGCTGCCCAGGCCCTGATGCAGCAAAGCTGCCCCAAACCATAATATTTCCACCACCATGCTTTACAGTTGGTATCAGGTTATTGTGGTCAAATGCTGTCTTTGGTTTTCGCCAAACATGTCTTCTGGTACTGCGGCCCAATAGCTCTAACTTTGACTCATCTGTCCAGAGCACATTGTTCCAGAAGTGCTGTTCTTTGCCTCGGTGTTCATTGGCAAACTTTAGTCTTGCCCTGATGTTCTTTCTGGACAGCAATGGTTTCCTCCTGGCATACCTCCCATGTAGATCAAATTTGTGCAGACTCTTTCTAATGGTAGCCTCGTGTACTTTGACATCAACAGTGGCAAGAGCTACCTGTAGGTCCCGTGATGACATTCTGGGGTTCTTAGAGACTTCTTTCAGCATCTTGCGGTCTGCTCTCGGGCTGAACTTCCTGGAGCGGCCTGGCCTGAACAAGTTGGCAGTTGTTTGGAATCTTCTCCACTTGTAGATGATCTTGCGGACAGTCGAATGATTGATTTCAAATTGTTTGGAGATCTTTTTAAATCCCTTCCCAGACTCGTAGGCATCTATAACCTTCTTTCTGAAGGCCTCAGAGAGCTCTTTTGATCTAGGCATGGTGACGCCACACACTTCAACAACAAAGAGCAAACCAAACTAAATGTCTGAGGTTTAAATAAGACAGGTTCCTCCAAGATCCTCTCTAACGATGTTCTAATCATTTGCACCTGAGCTGGTGCACCTGATTCTAATTTTAGGTATTTGAAGTTGTGATAAATGTAGGGGTGTACTTACTTTTTCCACATGGGAAATTTGCATTTATGTTTATTTAAATTATACAATGGACTACAAAGTGTAAATGTTTCATGATATTTGTTATATTATGTCACCTTTATCAATATTGTTGAAATGAAGATCAAATAGCTGTATGTTGAAATATGTTGAAAAACTCAAAACTTTACATGGGGTGTACTTACCTTTTCACGTGACTGTACAGTGCATTCAGAAAGTATTCAGACCCCTTCACTTTTTTCACATTTTGTTATGTTGCAGCCTTATGCCGAAATAGTTTAAATTCATTTTTTCCCTCGTCAATCTACACTCAATACCCCATAATGACAAAGAGAAAACAGGATTTTAGAAAGTTTTGCAAATTTATTAAAAAGAAAAAACTGAAATATCACAATGACATAAGTATTCATACCTTTTGCTATGACGCTTGAAATTTAGCTCAGGTGCCTCCCATTTCTCTTGATCATCTTTGAGATGTTTCTACACCTTGATTGGAGTCCACCTGTGGTAAATTCAATTGATTGGACATGATTTGGAAAGGCACACACCTGTCTATATAAGGTCTCACAGCTGACAATGCATATCAGAGCAAAAACCAAGCCATGAGGTCGAAGGAACTGCCTGCAGAGCTCAGAGACAGGATTGTGTCGAGGCACAGATCTGGGGAAGCCTACAAAAAATTTTCTGCTGCATTGAAAGTTCCCAAGAGCACAGTGGCCTCCATAATTCTTAAATGGAAGAAGTTTGGAACAACCAGGACTCTTCCTAGAGCTGGCCGCCTGGTCATACTGAGCAATCGGGGGAGAAGGGCCTTGGTAAGAGAGGTGACCAAGAACCCGATGGTCACTCTGGATGAGCTCCAGAGATCCTGTTTGGAGATGGGAGAAACTTCCAGAAGGACAACCATCACTGCAACACTCCACCGATCTGGGCTTTATGGCAGAGTGGCCAGATGGAAGCCTCTCCTCAGTGAAAGACACATGAAAGCCTGCTTGGAGTTTGCAAAAAAGCACCTAAAAGACTCTCAGACTGTGAGAAAAGAGATTCTGTGGTCGGATGAAACCAAGATTGAACTGTTTGGCCTCAATTCTCAGCGTCATGTCTGGAGGATACCAGGCCCTGCTCATCACCTGCCCAATACCATCCCAACGGTGAAGCATGGTGGTGGCTTCATGCTGTGGGGGTGTTTTTCAGCAATGAACAATGAACGGAGCAAAGTACAGAGATATCCATAATGAAAACCTGAAACAGAGCGCTCAGGACCTCAGACTGGGCGGAAGGTTCACCTTCCAACAGGACAATGACCCTAAGCACACAGCCAAGACAATGCAGGAGTGTCTTCGGGACAACTCTGTGAAGGTCCTTGAGTGGCCCAGCCCGAGCCCTGACTTTAACCCAATCGAACATCTCTGGAGAGACCTGAAAATGGCCGTCCACCGATGGTCTCCATCCAACCTGACAGAGCTTGAGAGGATCTGTAGAGAAGAATGACAGAAAATCCCCAAATCCAGGTGTGCCAAGCTTGTCGCATCATACCCAAGAAGACTCGATGCTGTCATCGCTGCCAAAGGTGCTTCAACTAAGTACTGAGTTAAGGGTCTGAATACTTATGTCAATGTGATATTTCAGTTTTTTTCTTTTTAAAAAATTTGCAAAACTTTCTTAAATCCTGTTTTCTGTTTGTCATTATGGGGTATTGACTATTGAGTGTAGATTGATGAGGGAAAAAATGAATTTAAACGATTTCAGCATAAGGCTGCAACATAACAAAATGTGAAAAAAGTGAAGGTCTGAATACTTTCTGAATGCACTGTGTATTACAGTCGATATATGGTCGGCTCTCAAGAACATTGGGTGTGTGTTCATTTACCAAGTTTCTTGTGGATAGATCACCAAGTGGTTTAACCATTCGAGCAACCATTGCATTCAAAACCGTTAAGGAACGGCTGGCTTGGCAAGCGCAAGCTAGCTGCTTGGTAAATGAGCACACCCCGGTCTTCCTCCCTTTCAGTTTCGTATCAAACAGCAGGAGCGAGTTTCAAAAGTTCCCTTCGAAAAACCCCACGCTAGCGGCAGAGGGACATGTTATTAACCCAACTTTTGTGGGTTATATAGAGTACAGTAGATCTTTGCTCATTTCTGTAAGTAAACCTTACTTCACGAATTTTCAGGATTCCTCCAAATTTCTTCATTTAGTGTTATAAAGAGCATTAGCAACTGTTTAAAAAGGGATACGTGTTTGTGATTTATAATATTTTTTCTTTCCTGGAGAAGCTGTTGCTCCCACCACAGAAAGGCCATTATAACTGTAAGCTATTTATACACATTATCACTGCAGGAAAAACGCCTTGGGGAAGTGGGACATTGTTAGTATTGATATTGGTTTGTAATAACATTAACAATATGCGATTATCATCAATTTTGTTATTAAAAGCGTCTTTGGAAAAACGCCACGATAAAGCTGTAAAGTATCTCGACAAACTGCGATCAATTGTCGTACGCGTTTATTCACTCTGCCGATCAAGGCCCGATTCACAGCAGCGCCATCCGAGCTCTGGCGTAGGGATACAACCCGGTCCCGGTGTAGGGATACAACGGTGAACATTTGCACTGCATACATGACATCCTCCCCTTTAAGTCCAAAATTACCAAGAGCAATACGTGCTAGATTTCCAGAATTGACATTTCAAAAGCAACATTTCCAAAACATGTGAAAATATGTGTGCAAACGGTTATGAGAATAATGAAAATACGTGAAAATAGAACATGTGTCAACGTGAAAAAAAACATCTTCAAAGATTCAACCGGTCGGGTGCTTTTCTCTCACGCATTGAGCGTCGCGGTGTACCAGTGGATACAGAGTCCGAGGTGATTCCTTTGGGTCGCGGTGTACCAGTGGATACAGAGTCCGAGGTGATTCCTTTGGTCTCCACGAAGGGTGTAGCGTTTGCAGAGGTTTTCGGGGCATCCGAGCCGGCTGGAGCGGCCACGACGATCTCCGGCAGTGGCGGGTCGAACTGTTGTCCTGACTGTGACGATGCTACAGGCTCCATCGACTCACAGTGACGGTAGGTTATGTGGTCCTGATGTCGACGAATTTCGCGGCCGTCCTGCAGGCGAATCACACTGGACAGTGGACCTGGCTTCTCGATGATGTCTCCCGGTAGCCACGTCGCACCTGCACCAAAATTTCGGGCAAACACTGGATCTCCAATGTTGATACATCGACTGTTGGACGTCTTATCGTGCACCAACTTTTGATTAAGCTGGCTTTGATAAACATTTGATGATATGTCTGGTTTGAGATTGTCAAGTGTCGATCTCAAGTGTCGTTTCATCAATAACTCAGACGGAGCTGCACCGGTTGTTGATTGTGGCGTGATGCGGTATTTGAACAGGAGACGAGACAGCTTTGTTTCCAGGGTTCCCTCCTGAAGTTTCTGCAATCCGGATTTGATGATTCCCACGGATCGTTCGGCCAAGCCATTTGAAGCCTGGTGATGTGGGCTGACAAACTTATGTTTGATGCCGTTCCGACGTGTGAACTTGGCAAACTCGGTACTGGAAAAACACGAACCGTTATCACTCACGATCATCCTGGGCAGACCATGAGTGGCGAAACAGCGTCTGAGTCTTTCGATGACAATGGCTGACGTAGTACCACGCGTCACATAGGCATCAATCCATTTTGTGTGCGCGTCCGTAATTATTAGAATCATGCTGCCGTTAATAGGCCCGGCATAATCGAGATGTAGGCGATGCCACGGTTCGCTGGGCCATTCCCAGGGATGCAGTGGCGCTTTCGCAGGTGTATTCCGGGTGCTCTGGCAGGGGTAACAATGTCGAACATGATGTTCGATATCAGCATCAAGATTCGGCCACCACACATAGTTTCTGGCGAGTGACTTCATCTTCACAATCCCGGGGTGACAGTCATGGATTTCATCCATGACCCTGGAACGCAGATTTTTCGGGATCACGACACGACATCCCCAGAGTAGGCAACCATTTTCCACGCTGAGTTCGTTTTTACGTGCTTTAAAAGCCGCAAAATCTGGGTCACCCTCAGGTAGCAAATGCCATCCAAGCTGTACAGCCTGGACAGTTCTGGACAGAACGGGGTCTCGTCGAGTATGAGTGCGGATCTGGCCAGAATCGACAGCACAATCTTCCAGATGATCCATCAGTGCGATAATGGATCCTGGTGTAGGCGAATCATCAACGGATTCTGGAAGGGGTAACCGACTCATGGCATCTGCATTTGTGATAGACGAACCGGGCTTATAACATATGGTGTAGTCATAAGCAGCGAGAAACAGGGACCAGCGGATGATCCTGGGCGGTAGTGTGTCAGATGTCGCCTTAGTTGGACCAAACAGACTGATCAGCGGCTTGTGATCAGTGCGAATCGTGAAATGATGTCCAAGAAGGTACTGGCGAAATTTGCCAACGCCGAAAACGATTCCCAATCCTTCCTTGTCAAGTTGGGAATAGTTTTTCTCTGCCGGGGTCAACGTTCTGGATGCAAATGCAACCGGTCTTTCTGTACCATCAGGCATCACGTGCGATAATACACTCCCCACTCCATACCGACAGGCATCGCATGTCAGCACAAGATCCTTCTCTGGATCAAAATGAACGAGAACATTGGACGATTTGAGCAGATCCTTAGAGGTCTGGAATGCTGATTGTTCACGAGACCCCCAGCTCCAGGAGACTCCTTTCCTCAAAAGCCGATAAAGGGGGCCCAAAACGTCGGTCACATTCGGGATGTAACGACCATAGAACTGAAGCAAACTGAGGTATGACTTCAATTCGGTCACATCTCGTGGAGAAGGAGCATCCTTGATAGCTCGGACTTTCTCATCTGTCGGGTGTAGACCCTCGGCATCAATCGTATGACCCAGGTACGTGACTGATGGCACCATAAACTTGCACTTGTCTCGACGCAAACGTAGGCCGGAGTCCGAAATCTTCTTCAGAACTCTCTCCAGGTTCTGTAGATGTTCCGCGTCCGTACGACCAGTAACCAGAATATCATCCTGGTAACAAACGACGTTGCGTTCGGCGGCAAACAAACTGTCCATGACACGCTGATAAATTCCAGGTGCAGATTTCACTCCAAAACTAAGTCGGTGGTACCTATACAACCCACGATGCGTGTTGATGGTAAGATACTGTTTCGAATTCTCGTCCAAGCAGAGCTGTAGATAGGCGGATTTGAGATCGAGTTTCGTAAAAGTCTTGCCTCCCGTGAGACGAGCATAGAGGTCTTCGATCCTCGGGATTGGATATTTATCCAATGAAGAACACCTGTTCACGGTCATTTTATAATCTCCACATATGCGGATGGACTGGTCCGATTTTATGACTGGAACGATGGGCGCCGCCCATTCGGCATACTGGATTTGCTCGATGATCCCCAGATTTTCAAGATGATCCAGTTCCTTGTCAATCCGCTCACGCAGGGCGAAAGGGACTGGGCGAGCCCTGCAAAATATAGGATTGGCATCCCGGTCAACCCTGAGTTTAGCCGTATGTCCTTTCAAGGTTCCAAGCTCATCCTTGAAGACATCCGGGTACGTATCCAGCACATTTTTGAGTGTGTATGCTGCGGTAGGAGAAACATTGGCTGCCCGGAGTTGATGAATGCTTTCCCACTTCAGTCGAATTATGCTCAACCAGTTCCTGCCGAGTAAGGAAGGGCCCTTTCCAGGAATGACGATCAGGGGTAGGTGAAACTCACGGTTATCGTAGCCCACCGTGACATCACATGTACCGCAGGGAACAATCTTCTCACCTGTATAGGTGGAGAGTCCATAGGTAGTAGGTTTCAGATGGGGTCGGTCAGCATCACTCCACAGGTTTGTGAAAACAGCATGGCTGATGAGCGAGACGGCCGCACCAGTGTCGACCTCCATTTGCAATGGTCGATTGTTGACGACAACATTGGCAAGAAGAGGGTCCCGCCTATGGTGAGAATCAATATGAAGCAGGTCATACGATTCTGAGTTGTCGGAAACAGAGCTCACCTGGTCAAGCTCGGGTTCCTCCGAACCGATAAACTGATGAATCTTGTCAGCAGCTTTTCCTTTTCCCGATTTGCGAGTGATGCAAGCTGGAGCAATATGGCCAGTTTTCGAACAGAAATGGCAGGTGGCATCTTTGAACCGACACGTCTCCGGAGGGTGCTTTCCGTTGCACCGAAAACAGTTGTTGTGGGTTTGAGACTGCACTGGCTTCTGACGAGGAGCCTTGTTCCAACGTTGTGGCTGAACATGATCCAACCGATTCACAGCAGGGCTGGTACCAGATGAGCGAGTGGCACCGATGCTTGTAGCGTTGCGTTCAGCACTTTCCATGGAAATTGCGGTGTCTCTGGCATTTTGGAACGTCAGTCTTCTCTCAGCAAGCAGGCGTCTACGAGTGCGGTCATCGGACATGCCAACCACCAGCAAATCACGAAGCATGTCATCAATCGTGTCCCCAAACTCACACAGATGTGACAGTTTTTTGAGGTGTGCAATGAAGTCTGCGATCGACTGACCTTGCTGCTGTCTGCACATGTAAAAATTAAACCGACACAGGATGACTGAAGGAGATGGGTTGCAATGTTCCTTCAAAGCGGCCTTGAGCTCTGCATACGTGAGCTCCTGGATTGTCCGAGGCCGAATCAGGTTTTTAACGAGTGTGAACGTCTCACCTCCGCAAACGGACAGGAAGACGGCCTTCATCAGGCCTTCGGTCGCAATGCCGTTCGCCTCGAAGTAGAAAGACAAACGCTCAGAATACGTGTCAAAATCCCCCTCATGAGGGTCGAATTCATCGATATGGCCGAAAGATGTCATGGTCTAGATGTTTACCTTCGTCGCCATGTAAGGTATCTCGACAAACTGCGATCAATTGTCGTACGCGTTTATTCACTCTGCCGATCAAGGCCCGATTCACAGCAGCGCCATCCGAGCTCTGGCGTAGGGATACAACCCGGTCCCGGTGTAGGGATACAACGGTGAACATTTGCACTGCATACATGACAAAAGCTAATTTAACATTGATATGCACCTCAACACGCAACTCCATTGACGGCAACGGTGGGGAAAACCCATTTGGGGGAGAAAACCCCCTTGGGGAGGGGGGCAAATGAATGCGCTACAACCTTCATTATGTAACCCTTCGTCGTCCTGTCAAGTTTGGTTGAGATTGGATAAGTAACGACGGAATGTATTGGGGTCAAAAATTAATCAGACAAACACGAAATGGCGTATTTTAGTATGATGAACCTCATTATTAACCTGCGCTTGTGAAGCGAAAAGCGGGGTTAAGCATTCAGTTACGTACGTGTCTGCATTTCAGTAAAGTAAAGTGTGTGCCGTGTCTGCATTTAAAAAATTCATTTTCCCGGCAACTGTTGGTCCGATTGACATGAAATTTTCACCATAGGAGGGCCTCCTCCTTTAGAATATTTTAATGAATATTATGACGTCATAGGTCACGTGGTACAGGCGCCATCTTGGAAAAACGTTACACCTCTATCCCAAACCACTCAATGGAAAAAATGGAAACGTGGCTCATTGTCAAGTACTCACCATGGGGAATAAGATATGTTGATGATGTCATCGGTGCCTTAATTATGATGTCATAATTCGACAAGTACAACACTTGATCTGATCAGTATGAAAAAAAAATATTCCTCTGCAACTGTTAGTCCGATTGGCACAAATTTTTCAGAATATGAGCGGCTCCTCCTGTGTAATTTTAAAAATGATAATTATGGCGTCATATGTCACGTGGTACAGGCGCCATCTTGGAAAAATAGAAAAAAGGTTGCACCTCTATCTCCAAAGCCGTTCCATGGAAAAAAAACTGAAACGTGGCTCATTGTCAATACTCGGCTTGGGGGATAAGATATGTTAATGATGATGTCATTGGTACTTTAATTATGACGTCATAATTCGACAAGTACAATGCTTGATTTGATCAGCATGAATTTTTCTCTCTACAATTCTTGGTGTGATTGACACGAAATTTTCACCATAGGAGGGCCTCCTCCTGTACAATATTTAAATGATTATTATGACGTCATAGGTCACGTGGTACAGGCGCCATCTTGGAAAAACTTCGCACTTCGATATCTCAAACTACTCCATGGAAAAAATTGAGACCTGGCTCATTGTCACTGACTCCCCATGTGGGAAAAGATATGTTAATGATGATGTCATTGGTGCCTTCGTTATGATGTCATAATTCCACAAATTACAACACTTAAGTTATCCATCCGATCATTATTTTAAAAAATTCAGCAACTGTTGGTCTGATGGACACGAAATTTTCACCATCGGAGCGCCTACTCCTTTAGAATATTTTAATGATAATCATGACGTCATAGGTCATGTGTTACAGGAAAACCGAAAACCGCCATCTTGGAAAAACCAAAAAACGTTGCACCTCTATATCTCCAAAACCGCTCTATGGAAAAAAATTTGAAACGTGGCTCATTGTAAATAACTCCATATGGGGAATAGATGTTGTTAACGATGACATCATTAGTGCCATAATTATGGCGTCATAATTCGACAGGGACAACGTTTTGTCTGATCAGTTTGAAATTTATTGAGAATGATCTATGCAACAATTATTTAGAGAATATAAATTGATGATGTCATCGCTCACGTGGTTTGGCAGCCATATTGGATCAAAAAAAAAGAAACGTTCATAAACAGAAGAGTTGGCTCACACAAAGTTGACTGTGCAGGATAAGTATTCTATGAATACCATCTAGTTTATCATCTTTATTTGTTTGTTTTTTTCACACTAATTCCTGTTTTCTTTGCTTTCTGATAATTGGAAGCTCAATCATCTTGTAATTCACTTACTTGGTCCCTCTTGTAGATCTTGTAGATGTTTAGGTATTTTCGGGCACATGCTAGCTATTTGCGGCACATATCGAATTGTGATTTTTTTCATCATATCACATTTTAGGTCACTTGTTTCTAACGCACTATTTATGCACATTTTTTGTACCGCCCAATCCCATCTTCTTAGCCGCGAGGGGTGGCAGGCCGACCTTCAGGTCCCCCAACCAGAATTCCAAGGCTCATCTCTGGGAAGAACTCCCAGAGAGATGGCACCACATTGCCAAAGGCACAGAAAGCTCTTATTTCTGTCACTTCTTTGCCAGCTTCCTCTCATGCTCTTAGCTCCTCTTCACTTCTTCAAGTTGGGGAGGAGAAGAGTTGTGACAGCCCTTCATCATTATCAGGTGTGAGATGTCAGGAGAAGATATGAGATTGTAGTTTATCTAAAGCAAGTTGGAGTGGTAGCTTTTGATACACAGTTTGTTGTGGAGTTGGAGTAGATTTTCCTGGGTCTTGGATGTTTCCTTATTATTACTTGTGAAAATCGAAGATTTTCCAAGTATATTGGTTGGTGTTGTGCGTTATTCTGTCTGTCTGTCGCCTCCAGGTCACAATTTTCAACTGATCGTCACGAAACTTCACCAAATAGTTTGTCATAAGCAAACCCCCTTGGTTGAATTCTATTGTTTTTGGGGTCAAAAGCTCAATAGGTCAACATAGGATGAAGGTCACCAACTATGTCAAATTTCTAATATCCTTAATTTTCATCCGATTGACTTGTAATTTGAAGAGTATTTGCATATCTGATCACTGAATTCAACCCCAAACTATTTTTGAGGTCAACATAGGCCAGATTTCTAAAATCCTAAATTTTCATCCGATTGACTAGAAAAATTAAGAGGATTTGCATACCAGGTCACTAAATTCAACCACTAAGTATTTTTGAGGTTGGCATAGGCCAAAAGGTCAACAAAGGCCATATTTCCTAATTCCTCTATTTTCATCAGATTAACTTGAAATGTTAAGAGGATTTGCATACCAGGTCACTGAATTCAACCATAAATTATTTTTAAGGTCATCATAGGCAAACAATTTATTTTAGGGATTTTGCAAGTATTGTGCTATACAACACACAACAACAACATGCATCTTAAGGCCATTTTCCCTGCGAGAGCGGGGGTTAGTCTTGCGGTCCCCATGACAATCTTCTTCTATTTGCCCTATTTTCTGCATCTCTCCTTGTTAACCCCCTTGCCCGCATTTCTTCTTCCACCATCTTTAGCCAAGTCTTTCTCGGTCTTCCCCGTCCTCTACTTCCTTCTACATTCATTTCCATCACTCTTCTCAACCAGTCACTTTCATCCTTCCTCAACACATGACCAAACCATCTCAACCTGTCCTCTTCACAGCATCAATCACAGGCTCGATTCCCATCATCTTTCGCAATTCATCATTTGTCTTCCTCTCTCAATGATACTCCACACATCCACCGAACCATTCGCATTTCCACCCTTTCCAGCCTTGGTTGCTGCTTTACGTTCATTACCCATGTCTCGCTCCCATAAATCATAACACTTCTCACACATGCAGCATACACCTTTCCCTTCAGCTTCAACGACACTCCCCTCCTCATCAGCCCGCCACTCAGTTCCCGAAACTTCTTCCATGCACATCTCACTCCAGCAACCGTTGCCGAGTCTGATCCACCTTCTCCATTCAGCATGTCTCCGAGGTAGCAAAATGTTTTCACACCTTCCAGCTTCACGCCGTCTCCAAGATCCAAGTCAACATTTCCTCCATCTGCATCTGCATTGTGCTATGCACAACATATTTCTTGTTTTTTATTTATTTATTACTTGCAAAATCGAAGATTTTTCAAGTATATTGGTCGGTTGCATTTGTTATTCTGTCTGTTTGTCACTGGCCTACAGGTCACCATTCCAAACTGATCATCATGAAACCCCACCAAGGTGTAAAGGTCGTCACAATTGAGAAGCCTACTGATTTTGAGGTCAAAGGTCAAAGGTCATCTGGAGGTCAAATTTCTAAAATCTCCATTTCAAATCCGATTGACTTGAAAATTGAACAGCATTTGCATAGCGAGTCATTAAATTGGGAAACCAACTATTTTTTGAAGTCAAAAGGTCAACTCGAGGTCAAACTTCCAATATGATCAATTTTCATCTGAAAACCTGTCAATTTTCATCCGATTGACTTAAACATTTAACAGCATTTGCATCGTGCCTCACTGAATTGGGAATCCAACTATTTTAAGGTCAAAAGGTCAACTCGAGGTCAAACTTCTAAAATCATCAATTTTCATCCGAAATAGCGCGCCGGCCCGGCAACAACAGGCGCGTGCTGTTGTAGGTACCGTTGTAAATTAAAAAAAAAACAAAAAAACATTGTTGACGCACAGGGTCAAAATCGATGCGCCCTCTGACCAGAGACCGGAAATATATTTTCCTCGGCCTAGCCTCGGTTTTTAAAAATTTTTATTATTGTTATTTTTTATAAACAGCCTCCCCTGTGATCTTGCTCCACCTGCTCTCTCATCCCTCTGATCCTCCTAGGTCCTTCAGGCTATACGCATTCTTCCAGTATTCCCTTCTTGGTTAAAATTTTGTTTTTTTTGTGATTGATGTTAGCTCTTACACGAGCCTCGATCTTGTATACAAAAAAAGAAAAAATGCCAAAATACAGGCGTTGTGTACACATAAACCCATTTTCTCCCGTGTGTGTTCCTTTCTTTTATTGGCGCTGAGGAAGCGCCTTTAGCGATTGACTTCCAGCCAGTGTAACGCTAATTCCTGTCACAGGAATTCGGAGATCATATAAGTGGGCGTGGCAGTTCCTGATTGGTTCGTGTTGGGGAACGCCTTCTCGCTGCCGACGTGACGTAAATTCGCGCACGCGCACTGGTGATTGGCGCTGAGGAAGCGCCTTTAGCGATTGACTTCCAGCCAGTGTAACGCTAATTCCTGTCACAGGAATTCGGAGATCATATAAGTGGGCGTGGCAGTTCCTGATTGGTTCGTGTTGGGGAACGCCTTCTCGCTGCTGACGTGACGTAAATTCGCGCACGCGCACTGGTGAAGCTTACTCGATCTTACTCGATCCCATATTACATGTACTTTCATTGCATACAAATTATACTTCCTCCTAGAAATTCCAAGCCCGAACCTCAGCGCAATCCAAGAGGATTCACTTGTTTTCTTATAATATGGTGACATATCTACTTTTTTGTGTCCAGAGATAGCTAAATGACATAGTGGTGACATTTCCACAGTGGTGGAGCAAAGAGTACCTATGATATAGCAAGGAGCGATCTGACAGCACCAATCCACAGAGGGCATCCATTCTCCATGACACTGCCGATGAAGACTTTTTACAATGTTAGAAGCTGAGAGTGGGCGAGGAATGTCTTGGCCACCTGGAGGATTCCAAGGTGCCTCCCTAGATGTCAAAGGGCTTGTGTTGAATGTGGCCTGGTCAGCATGGCATGCCTCAAGCCTCTGCTTGCGGCAGGGCCTGGCAAGCATGTACCCACAGAGTCCTTTATCTTCGGACGCTATATCATGCAAAACTGGCACATTACCAATCATGACAGGAGGCCATGACTGATTATTAAAGGTGTTGATAGCTACAAAAGCATGCTCTCCTGCACAAATACTGACCTTTGCATCCTTCCAATTTGGTCCGAGTTATCTAATGAACCAACATGCGGTTCCAATGAGCACCAGAGCCATGGGCATTCCAGAAAGTTCCATTTGCATGTTCCTTGGACTCCTCCCTACAAGAATGTCCCAGCCCAATGCTTGTATTTGCTCCTTTACTGAAATACTAACCTTTCCATACCAGTTTTTATTTGACTTTCTTTCAAAGGTAACACTTAAAATTTCGTTCATGAACACTTGAAATTGAATAAAATTCCTCCTTGACCCTCTTAGGATACTTGTCATTAACATTCCATAAAGTATGTCATTCATTTCAATGTAATTATGAGCAAGTCCCCTCTTTTCTTTTATTCCCAAGTGGCTTTTCCTCTTTCATGCAGGCACACGCTGTTCATCTATTTATCAACTGGTACTTTATGAGCATAATGGATATGCGATGTCTCGTTTTAATCTTTTTTTAAATGTCTCTTTGGCCACGTGCTTCCAAATAAATCATGATGTACGACTCTTGGGTCGGCGTTTGTTTTTTGAGCAGATGCGACGGACTGTAGCAGTACAGTCTCGTGCCCACCTGCTGAAAAGCCCCCTGCTCCTGCGCGGGAAATTGCCCAGGTACTCCTCCGTCGGCCCCGGGATCTCGCTTTTCCAGGAGGCAAGAAGCCTGCACCTCACAGCGTGAGTTCTCGACCACCACCCACAGGTGAGGTCATAGCTTGTTTGATCATTGCGTGCACGTTTGTGCTTGTGGATTAGTTGGCAGATTCCCCGAATGCAATGGACGAGGTTTTCCATTTCTTTTATATCGCTAATGAAAATGGCCAAAGATTTCGGGCCGAGCGTGGTGTGTGAATTTTTTTTTACAAATGCCGTGCGACCTGCCCTTGGCAAAGGCTCACTTTTCATATGTCCAATTAAAGTTGAAAGTGTTGAAGTTTAGTTTCAAGTGTCAAAAATATGAAAAAGATGTCCAAAGCACATAACAATAACCTCAGCCAACTTGATTTTGTAGTGTAATGGCACCTTTTGAGAATAGGTGAGGCTTTACATGTGTAAATTGCATGGGGCCACCTGGGACCATCAGGCCACAAATTGGTCAGCTTTTGGCATAGGTGAGGCTTTACATGTGTAAATTGCATGGGGCCACCTGGGACCATCAGGCCACAAATTGGTCAGCTTTTGGCATAACGTTTGCCGCAAAGGCCTGAGCCACTTTGAATGTGGGAGGCTTGCTATCGAGAGACGGCAGAAGCAAGAAAGGAAAACCTGCCAATGTTTATCTCCGCAAAGACTAGTCTATACCTGTGACGTTTGCAGTATATGCTGTGCGTCCTGCATTGGACTACATTGGGTTTGCAGCCATCGCACAACGCACAATGCTTAGTGAACATGCGCCAATGAAGTGAAGAGATTCATCAAAAGTGAAGACCATCATCTTCATCATGATCATAATCATCATGGTCATCATCATCATGATCATCATCATGATCATCCATTTTAAATTGGATCATTTTTTCCGGTTTCACCATTATGTAGGGGTAGTCTAGTGTGGTGTCTCAAATGCAAGTGTGGTGACTAGGTCTTGAATGCAAAATTGTGTTAATATGTGAGGTTTGTGCTATTGCTCATTGCCCCCTCAATGACACTTCAGGGTGTGAGGCAGATATCAGTTCTTCTGGAAGCACCAACAGTATCTCTACATCGGAACAGGATACTGGTCGAGGTGCCAGGACCAAAGCTGACCCCACCCCTACATATGTGCCTGTACATGTCTCAATGCCGCCTTCATCCAGCCAACACCAGGTCACTTGCAAGTACGTAACGGAGAACTTTTTACTTGCAAAATCGAAGATTTTTTCAAGTATATTGGTTGGTCTTGTGCACTAAATTGGGAAACCAGCTATTTTTAAGGTCAAAATGTCATAGGTCAACTCGAGGTCAAACTTCTAAAAACATACATTTTCGTCACTCGTCACTGAAAAAATCGTCACTTTTTATCCGATTGACTTGAAATTTAAACAGCAATTACACAGTGCATCTCTGAATTGGGAATGAAACTATTTTGAGGTCAAAAGGTCAAAGGTAAACTAAAGATGAAACGTCTAAGGTCATCAAATTTCATCTGAAAAATTATCAATTTTTATCCGATTGACCCGAGCTTTGATTAAGATCGTCAATTTTAATCTTGATGAAATGGACAATTTGATCAATGCATGGCAACCTATTTGGGGGGAGAGGTGGAGTGGTGTATTTTGCAAGTATGCTCTGCATGGTTTTTCTTGGTTTTTTTTTTTTTCATTGTCACGTGTCAATTGTTGTACTCAAATGTATGATTAACCATCCAATGCAGAAGTCGAAGCAGTCCAACTGAATCCAGTCTGGAAGGCAAAGGGTTCATATTGAATGTGACACGATCAACACGGCATTCCTCAAGCCCGTGCTTGCGGCAGGGCCCGGCGGGCGTGCTCACCGAGTCCTCACGTGCAGCTTCTCCACAGAGCAGCAGCAGTGCGTGCAGTTTACCACCAGTGAAAATACACAGCACACCTACCAGACAGTAAGGACCCTTGGATGCAAACGTGCATGCGCTCCCTCCTTTGTCCTTCCATCCTTGTTTCCTTACACACAGCCTTTGCCTCAGTGGAGGTTTATTTTAGCTATAAAGCACAGGTTGAGGTCCATAAAGGCTTTAATGGCATCTTATTAAGAGTACACTTGCAACAGAATTGCCTAATTTCTGTTCAAGTTGTGATGCAGCCTGATTTTTACCTGCAACCTGCAAAATATGGTGCATCATTTATACCACGACTGGGCACTCTCACCCAAAGAGTGGGAGAACCCTTCTCGGTCTATTTTTGGTGCTGTGGCATGCTGTTGGAAATACACTTTATAATTTCTGACATTTTTGAAAGAAATTTTATTAGCACAACATATATCATACTCCATATCATAAGATTAAGGAATATGATTTGTAATACTGGCTACCACCAAAGGTGGCGATATTTAAACTGTGTGGCAATTGTGGAGTTTCGGTGATATCCACATTTCTCTCCATTAAGGTAAAGATGAAGATTGTCATTCAGTGAAAAGAAATAGTTATCATTCCACATCAGCCATTGTTGTTGTTTTTATTCTCATGCTCGGTTACCACAATGCCCTTTATAGGAAGTATTTTACCATTCGCCATATATTGAGCAATATTTGATGGAAGCCTCTGATTTTATTTCCAATTCTTTACTTCTCTCCATGCATTAATTAACATGAAATGAGAAATGAAATGAAAATTCTTATTGTGATGTAAATGGTAAAATTGAGCAGAACTTGCATTGTTTTCAAAAGTTTGTCATATTTACCAGCATCACTTTGAGTTGTGTTGGGAATTTTGTGCAGAAACACACCATATAACAGGGCGTTCCAGCTGAAATACCATAATAATACACATTTGCTGTGGATAAACTCTTGAACTAAACATAAACAGGGACCATTATGCAGAGGGAAGTCTTCGGTTTTGTTTGATGCTTCATTCCATGCGCCGCCTCGAAGAAGGGAGAGAGACTGCCATTCTTGTGTTCTTTTTCCTCTTGAAGAGCGAAACTCGTGGAAAAGTAACGTTAACTAGATGGTAGGGGAGTTGCGGGGCACCAATTGGGCACAATCAGAAAGGTAAATGAATGAACATGAAAGGTATAGAGATAGAGATAGAGATAGAGATGGAGATGGGAGGAAGAAGTAGAAAATACTGAAACCAGCAAGTAAGAGGGTTAGGTTAGGAGGGGTTAAAGGTCAATAAAGAACATGGGTCTTAATGGGGGGGAGGGTGGGTGACATGAGACGGCAGTGCACTGCCTTCTTGAAGCACTGGGCGGAAGTATGGCCTTTGGAAGGCAGTTTTATCGAAGTGGGAAGCGAGGAACAAAGGAGTTGGTGTGCAGTCAGCCTGGATTTTAGAATTCTAACCAGGAGAGGGTTACTGCAAGAATGCATGCATCCCAGAGTTGCTGGGGAGAGTCTTGAGGCAGAGAGTAATATCAGAGAAGAGGCAGTAAAAAACAGAAACCACTGACCAGCCTGTGATGTGAAAGCAACAGAAATTGTTCTATCGCCTTGTAATGGGGGATTCCAATAATGTTGAGAACTTTAGATTCCACAGAAACCAGGAGAAATAGAAGTGATGCTGGAGCACCAACCCATGGGCGAGAGCAGTTCTTCATTGAGCCCTGGACAAAGGTCTGGTAGACTGTGAGTAGCTCTGATTTCCAAGGAAGGACATGGATCGTCGAAGGATGCCCAGCCTGGGGCTGGCTTTGTGGGCCCACATTGTGATGTGATTGGTCCATGAGAGCTCAGGGCTGAGTGTGAGGCCGAGAAGTTCAAGAGACTTAAACCCTTTCAATGGCTGACCATGGAAATATAAATTTGGGTTCATTTGACGATCCTTCTGGAGCGACAGAGTGTGACATTGAGATTTTCAAGTGTTGAGGGACATGTTCAATTTATTGGATCAGGTTATGATGGTTATGTCAATGTGGCTCTTGGAAATGCTACAGATCGTCCTTGTGGTGCTATGACCCTCCCGTGTAATGTTACAGTAGATAGTGAGGATGAGAATTTCCAGGTACTGCACCTCTTCCAGTGGATCTCCAGAGAATTGGATTGGACAGTTAGATTGCCAATACTTGTGGAGAGACAGTGTGACAGCATATGAAATGTCATATTCTAAGTAGCTGACCAGCGGATTGTCTTGTCCAGCTGTGTCGAAAGGGGTTCAATTGTGGCCGGTCTATCACGAGAGTGGAGTCATCACAAAACGGTAAAGTTTGTGTTCAAGCAAATCGCATTGATCTTTGATAGTTCAAAAATACATTGGTTGGTCTGGAGACTTTGCTTTGTGGAACCCTAGCCTGAAGGGAAAGAGATTGGGAAGTGGCACCCTTAATTACCACATGCTGTTTCCTCTTGCCACAAACCCTGAAGGGTACCTACTTGATCGATCCAAGATCAGCAGAGGATGAACTCCAAAGTTGAGTTTATTACAAAGTCAAAGCCAAAAGCTGTAACTCAAAACACCAATGCAACACAAAACAAAGCAAACTTCTACTGCCTGGCTGTTCTCCTCCCCTTTCTACTCCCATTGATATATCCTCAGAGATGGAACATTCACGAAAGTCTCACCCTCTACAAACAAACTGCTCGTACTTGCTCAAACACTCTATCCGGAAGTAACCGGAAACCCCTCAAACCCCACCGGAGATCTTTCTGCATGGGTTAATGTCTGACTACAACATTATAACTTGTTGACTTTGTACTTTATTACACTTTTCACATAAAAGTGCACCTCGGCAAACAGTAGTCATATATAAATAAAAAATATTTTTCCATATTGAATCATAGATGTGCAGAGTATGACCTTTGCACTACCAATACACCACGTAACAGACATGAGTAAAGCATATGTGACACTGCACATACAGGAAATTGGACAACTGCTTGAACAAGGGAATCTAAACACCAAAGGAAGACCAATTTAAAATCGAGGCTGGTTGTCAGATGGTGTCAATGGCTCGAGAATACATCCAAAGGGATGGCCTGAATGTTGCAATTGTGATTAGGAGCATCCATCCACTGCTGTGTCAGAAGTAGTAATATATCCAAGGTGGAATGGCCAGGTTAAAGCCAAAGTGGTTGTCAGAGATTTGTGAGTTAAAGAGATAGTGCTATAGGTCGGCTGCAGTGATGGACTCCATTACTTTGCTTTTGATGGAGAGAAACCTGATCGGTCTGGTCTGTACTTGGAGAAATTGGTTTTGGAACGTTTCTTTATGGATAGGAGAGATGTTGGCAAAATTTTCGGAAATGGAGAACTCTGTCTATCCAATAAGGAAGTGAAAGGAAGAGGAGAGAGAGTATAATAGGAATGAAGCACAGTTCCTGAGGATTGGAGCACTTGTGCCAACATAAACTTTTATAAAGGCCTCCCCGGTCCACTGATGAGCCCATACCTTAAACTGTGTCCCTTCTAATGGGGGTTCCTTTAGGAGAAAGTCCACAAGATGCATATGCCCTGTACCGTTGACGACTTGAAAAACAGATTCGGAATTGCACACCTTATGAGCCGCCACACTTTGGGGGAAAAGTTCTTCATGGTGATGTGCATTCAGATACATTCGATGTTTAATCCGAAAGGTGGTCATAATGAACCTGTCCTTAAATCCAAACAAATCCTTACATTTGGAATGTTATTCTGCACAGTATTACCGGTTTTCTTACCTGTGTCATTAATGGTTTGTTATGTGTTTAACACCCGTCATTACCACCCACTGAAGGTGGACGGACGTTATGTTTTCACCCGTTTGTCTGTCTCTCTCTGTCTCTCTGTGAGCACAATATCTCAAAAAGTTGTGAACGGATTTGGATGAAACTTGGTGGAAAGGCTGGGTGTGTGACGAGGAAGAATTGATTCGATTTTGGGGAAGATCTGGATACAATCATTTTATAAGTGATTCTTCACCATTGAGAGATGGGGGCAAAAACAATATATGGCATGATATCTCAAAACGTTGTAGATGGATTATGACAACTTGGTGGATGAGTTTGTTAGGTGACAAGAACAATCCAATTAGATTTTGGTTCACCTCCAGATCCAGATTTGGCCTATCGGTGGGAGACAAAATGTAAACTGATCAGTCTGGTGGTGCACTCTCTTACGAGTGCCATTCTAGTTTAATCTGGGACACCCTCTGCATTGAATTACCTTCAACATTACTCGATTATTTTTTACGGCGTAGCCCATAGGGCAAAGCGGTCTAGAACAGTGTTTGTCTGTCTGTCTGTGTATGTATGTCCCCTCAAACGTACACCAATCAGAGCTGAGGATCTGGTCACATGACAGGGGTGATGTGATGTCATTACGGCGGAACGACGAGGCTGACTCCACACACCGTCATTTTGATTCCTATGCCGTTCAGGCCTCAGGCCGGACATATCGTTGAACCTGTCATGTATCACAATCTGCATGCTCTACCTTTACTTTTTTCATTCAGTGTGAAACACAAACACGTGAAACATGAAGTAAAACACGTGAAAATAAGGATCTTTTATGGCACTCGATTGTGATTGTGGCTCTGCTTGTTGTTGTTTGTGGGTCATTCTGTGTAGTTTTATATATTTTTTCTATTGCTTCGCAAAATATCACGACTGTATATATAATTTTGTATGCTGTTCCGTGTCCTTCTAAAGGGTTTCTACTGTCGTAGAATAATAAATGTTTCCGTTCAAACTTCTGTGTGAATAAACCGTACATTAGCACTTCTTCCTCTTCTTCAAACTCGCAAAGAGTCTTTCAGAACTGGCAAATTCGTGATTAAACAAATTATTTTTTATGGCGTAGATGTTTGCTTCCTGTGTTTACAGCGTTTGTCTCTTCGTATGTATGTATGTATGTCCCTCATGCATTTATCCTACATATTGGGTGAGTTTTATAGCCAACAATTACGCATCTGAAAGGTAGAATGTAATGCCATTTGGCTTTGCCTGTTGTATTTCTTTCAACACCCTTTAGGGAACGTTCATATACCTGGTTGGGGCAAATTACCACACTTGCCACCCAGATGCCCCCCAGATCATATATACAGTCACGTGAAAAAGTAAGTACACCCCATGTAAAGTTTTGACTTTTTCAACATATTTCAACATACAGCTATTTGATCTTCATTTCAACAATATTGACAGATAAAGGTGATATAATACAACAAATATCATGAAACATTTACATTTTGTAGTCCATTGTATAATTTAAATAAACATAAATGCAAATTTTACATGTGGAAAAAGTAAGTACACCCTTGGCTCTAATAGGTGGTATTGCCCCCTTTGGCAGAAACAACCTCAAGTAGGGGTTTCTTATAACTGTCTACCAGTCTATGACATCAACTGGGAGAAATTTTTGCTCACTCCTCCATTCAGAATTCTTTCAGCTGTGCGATGTTTGAGGGGTTTCTTGCATGCACAGCTCGTTTCAAATCCCCCCACAGCATCTCGATGGGATTTAGATCCGGGCTTTGACTTGGCCATTCCAGAACCCTCCATTTCTTTCTTTTCAGCCATTCCTTGGTGGATTTACTGGTATGTTTAGGGTCATTGTCATGTTGCAAGGTCCACCTCCGGTTGAGCTTCAACACTCTGAGAGATGGCCTCACATTATCCTCAAGCACCCTCTGGTACAATGAAGAATTCATAGTGGATTCTATGATGGTGAGCTGTCCAGGCCCTGATGCAGCAAAGCTGCCCCAAACCATAATATTTCCACCACCATGCTTTACAGTTGGTATCAGGTTCTTGTGGTCAAATGCTGTCTTTGGTTTTCGCCAAACATGTCTTCTGGTACTATGGCCAAATAGCTCTACCTTTGACTCATCTGTCCAGAGCACATTGTTCCAGAAGTGCTGGTCTTTGCCTAGGTGTTCATTGGCAAACTTTCGTCTTGCCCTGATGTTCTTTCTGGACAGCAAAGGTTTCCTCCTGGCACACCTCACATGTAGATCAAAATTTGTGCAGCCTCTTTCGAATGGTAGACTCGTGCACTTTGACATCAACAGTGGCAAGAGCTACCTGTGGTTCGCGTGATGACATTCTTCTTCTTCTTTCGTGTATCATCAGATGGCCAGCTCAGTGTCGTGCAGCCATGCCCTTGTCTCTGGTCCTACGTCGAAGAGGCCGGCTTCTGAAGGTGGTCTGTATAGGGGGCAGGTGGTAATTATGTGTTCGGCAGTCTGCTCAGGCTCGCCGCACTCGCACGCGGCGCTGTCTGCCAGGCCCCACATCTTCAGCGATGATTTGAAGCGGCCGACCCCCGTACGTAGACGGTTCAGCAAGGTCCATTGCAGGCGTGGTAGGTCTTCTCCTACGACACCACCTCCTGGGTTCCAGATGTAGCAGTGGATGCAGGTGGGCCCGGCCGTTTCCCACACCTGCTTCCAAGATGCCACCAGCCATGCGCTTCTGGACAGGACCTCAGGGATAGAACTGAGCATCTCTTGTGCTGCCTTGTTGTCGGGATGGCGGGACTTGAGTCTGCTTGGAGGCGCCACTATCGTTGTGGTGTTGTGCAGGATGTGCCAATCGTGTTTCTGGGCATTTCTTGCCAGGGCGAGGATAGCAGCCTCCCGTCGGAGGCCGGCCGGGGCGATTCCCGCTAGGACTGGCAGATGACATTCTGGGGTTCTTCGAGACTTCTTTCAGCATCTTGCGGTCTGCTCTTGGGCTGAACTTGCTGGGGCGGCCTGGCCTGAGCAAGTTGGCAGTTGTTTGGAATCTTCTCCACTTGTAGATGATCTTGCGGACAGTCGAATGATTGATTTCAAATTGTTTGGAGATCTTTTTAAATCCCTTCCCAGACTCATAGGCATCTATAACCTTCTTTCTGAAGGCCTCAGAGAGCTCTTTTGATCTAGGCATGGTGATGCCGCACACTTCAACAACAAAGAGCAAACCAAACTAAATGTCTGAGGTTTAACTTAGACAGGTTCCTCCAAGATCCTCTCTAACGATGTTCTAATCATTTGCACCTGAGCTGGTGCACCTGATTCTAATTTTAGGTATTTAAAGTAGTGATAAATTTAAGGTTGTACTTACTTTTTCCACATGCAAAATTTGCATTTATGTTTATTTAAATTATACAATGGACTACAAAATGTAAATGTTTCATGATATTTGTTATATTATATCACCTTTATCTATCAATATTGTTGAAATTAAGATCAAATAGCTGTATGTTGAAATATGTTGAAAAATTCAAAACTTTACATGGGGTGTACTTACTTTTTCACGTTACTGAAATTAAAACTTTGATTAAGGGCTCTTCAAACATTGAAGCATTTCTTATTGAATTGCAGCTTATTATTGAATTATTGAATTGAATTTCTTATTGAATTGAATGAAGCATTGAAGCATTTCTTAGGCCTCCAACCACCCTAAGCCTGGCGTTGGCTTAACGGTAAGGGTGAAGGGCTTGGGATCCTAGGATCCTGAGTTTGAATCCCGGTCGATCATTGAATTAACGCCAGGGGGATTGACTCAGCCTTTCAACCTTCTGAGGTCGGCAAATTGAGTACCAGCTCACTGGTAATTGGGGCACTGCATCAGCGGCACAAACATGCTTCCACAGAAATGATGCAACCAGCAATCACAGACTGCATATGAAAAACAAACAAACAAACAAACAAACTTCCATGGTGACAGACAGCTTCGACACTTCGAGTACTTCAAAATAATTTAATACAGTACTTACATTATTTGCTAACTGGTATCTCCACCCAGGTCATACTATCCTCTTCAACTAAAGTATCAACCAAGCCCAAACAAACAAGCCCAAACAAGTAAGACTTTCGGTCTTATTTTTTGTCCATGCTGTTCACGTGATTCACCATTCTGCAAGTGATATCTATATTATAAAAGGAGCCGTGTCTGTCTGTTTATCGTGTTATAACTTGAGAACGGATTGACGGATTTCAATAAATCAAACTACGGTGGATTCGGGTAACTCCCGGGAATGTTTGTGAGCCAAAAAAAAAAATTTTTTTTTTTTTTTTTTTTTGTGGGTACATGGACATGTCACAGTGAGAACTACAAATGCCAACACGTGATGTTTGTTATCCCTGCACGGAGAGCAGGATCTCCCAGGAATCCTTTTTTTTTCCCCCATCGATTAGCCATCCCAGCAAAGATTGGTATTTCCGTCAGCGAAGCGATGGGTCTTATATTCTAGTGTTCATGAATTAAGCAGTATTAAATGATCAACTTGTGGGCCATCTTGTTGGACATACCCATGGAGAGACATACTCTAATTTAAATGAAAATGGCTCCATGAGAGCATGTGACGGGTTTGTAACAAATCCCTTTTAATGTCTCGAACAGGAGAAATTTCATTTATAGAGGGTAATAGGCCGACAGGATGGCCTGCAAAGGCAGCACATTTGCTTCTAAGTTTTCTAAATTGGGTTTTATTCTCAACCCTATTACAATCTGTTGGACTGGTGCTCCGCAAGCAGGCTGTTGTCATTCAGTATGCCGTTTGTCAGATGGAATGTTAAGCTAGTGAATCGTCTGCCAGCGTTGATTGATGGTTGACATTAATGATTCCAAAGTGTCCTTTGCTGAAGAATAGGCAGGTTATTGTCTGCCAACCAAAGCGCCCGTGCAAAATTTCAAATTCATGGCTGCCTTCACTCACTCTAACACTCACGTTTGAGGACGAATGTTTCATGGCAGAGCCTGTAACATGGCCACGATAGGCAACAATATTGGTCAATAACAGGAAAAAAAATTCTCGTCTTGCAATGAGCATAGGAGGGAGCAGAATAGGAACCACCATTCACAAAAGGAAGAGTTTTTTAGAACTTTAAAATTAATCATCTCATGTGGCAACATAGGGATGGGGTCAGCATGTTAGAAGAATTCTAACTTCCCCCCCCCCAGGCCCTCTCCCTCCCACACATCTCCCGATGTCCCTGCTCTCAAATGTTGTGTTTGTGTGCTTCCTCCCCTTCTCTCCCCATCTTGTCGACCGCTCCCCTTTTTATATACTTTGTTTGCTTGTTTGTTTGATTTGTTTGTTTGATAAATGTTAGCTCTTTCACGAGCCTCGACTCTGTATACAAAAAAAAAAGCATAATACAACAATGCAAACAATCAACACAAACTAGAACGGCACTCGGTAGAGAGCATACATCCGTCGGGCTCAACATTTTGTTTTGTATCCCACTGATTGGCCGGATCTGGATTCAGATGTGAACCAAAATCGAATGGGCTTGTTATTGTCGTCTAACCAACTCGTCCACCTAGTTTTGGCATAATCTGTGCACAACTTTTTGAAATATCCTGCTGCATATAGTTTTTGACCCTATCGCTCAATGGTGAAGAATCACTTAAAATATTTTTTTTAAAACTCTCGGATCCAGATCCGTATTCGAATCTTCATCAAAATCGAATCGATTTGTCCTTGCCACACACCCAACCTGTCTACTAAGTTTCGTCCGATTCCAGAAAGCACTTCTCTCATGACCGTCTGACCCCAGATTCCCATAGTCTGACCCGAGATCCCATATTCCATACTGGTTTGTCCATTGTCTCCTATTGTCCATATCACTCATGTAAAACGATGTCCCTGTTTAATATTGCCATTGTCCTGCCGTTTATTAATTATATGCACATGCTCTAATGGGAAATTTTATTTGATCGACAGTTATTTTGCATTCCTAACATACTCAATCATTTGGTGTCATTCCTCAAAGGAAGAGTTTAATGAATAAAAAAAATATATATATAACCACCTTTAGAGGCCATTTTTCCCCGCAAAGCGGGGGTTGGCCTTTTTCGGGAACCGTGGTTGTTGTTGTTTTTCAGTCCCCTTTTTGAAGCAATGTTTTACGGCCGGATGCCCTTCCTGACACCAACCCTTTTTGCCGCCTTTAACGACAAACAGGGAATTACCAGTGAACTGGTACTCAATTTGCCGACCTCGGAAGGATGACAGGCTGAGTCAACCCCCCTGGCGTTAATTCAGCGATCGACCAGGATTCGAACCCAGAATCCTTGGATCCTAAGCCGGCACCCTAGCCGCTAGCCCAACACCAGGGTCCAATTTGCCTGAATTAATGAATTCATTCAATGAAATGAACCAGGGTCCAATTAATGAATATTGCCTGAAAATGTCATGACGAGCCAGCAGACGGCAACCTAAGCTCACGTTATGCATTCTGCTCATCTTCAACAATAAGCTACTTAAACAAACAACAACAACAAATACCAGTAAATTTGGACACGATAAGAGTCGATTTTACCAACATATCTGCTGTAATAATCCACCAGCATTATGTCTGCTTCTAAAGGACAGAGTGCTTTAATCTGCAGTGCCCTCTCCAAAAACCGCACTTCAACGCACCACGCACGCACATGCACCTTGACCTTGAAAGATTGCCACGGTGGTCGATGATACCACCCTACTACAATCGCAGCTGGATAGAAAATGGTGAAAGAAAGTCACTTGGCATGGGCACTGCTCATGCATTTGTGCCTGCTCAGTGGGGTGGGGGCTTCTCCATAGCCTTTGACAATTTTCACATCACTGCTGGAATTCCACTCTCTCCGCCATAGTTGGGTGAGCACATTTTACACACCGATGATTCTTGTAACCAGCTTTGGATAGAAATCTGTGGCCACACGCCTGGCATTGGGGGGTGAGCAGGTGCAGTGTGTGCTTGCTGTCTGAGGGAATGTTGCTCCTGGCTTCTCTCCTGAATGGTGGTGAATGTTTCAAGGCCGTTGCTACACACCGTTTGTGATGGCCCTTTCTCTTGAGTATTCTGGTACTATGCAAATAATTTTATTTTTCATATAAAAATCAGGGTGCATAGAATAGCAGCTTGATGACATCCAGGAAGGATGGGATTAGTTAGGCAAGGATAGCATCACTGAGAGTAGATGGGCTGCAACTCCATCAAGATGACGGTGTTCGTGAGGATTGAAAATATCATCTAGGTTTTGGTGGTAGACCATTTGTCTTGAAGGGCTGAAGGAAAGATCATAAAATGACAGACTCAGGAAGGTTATTCGACTAATGTGAGAACATGGTGATAAAGGAGTTGAAATAGGTGAAGACCTGGTCATTATTAATGATTGGGTTATCCTTATAAAAGGATGGTACGGTATTTTCACTCACTGTTTGTATTCGTCAACATTAGGAGGCTTTATTGAACCACAATAATTGCTGATAATTTGAATGAACCAACAAGATATACTGTACCTTGCGTGATCATCTGAAATTGCAGTTCATTCATTCATTCATTCCATTCCATTTCATTCATATGAAGCACCTGGGTACTGGCTAGCACCACCATGTCTGGAGGTGTGACAATGCTGGCGATGATGTTTCTTATAGATTAGGGCAGGAATTTGGATTTTTGCCAGGGCACTGGTACACAATTTCCTTTTATTATGAAAGACTGTGGGATCATCGTCGTTGATCATTTGGTGTTTGCAGATGGGGCATGCAACACCCTGTCTGTAAAACACCAGGCTTATTGGATCAGGGATCAAAAGCAGACCAGACTGGTCAAAGTCAGTTGTGCTGCTTCTGAGCTTTCCTGTCAGCTCTGAAATAGCAATAATGGTCAGCGACCTGATAACTATAATTTAGTCTCGATACAGATGGCGGAGACCCATGCTCTTGACAGGGCAATGGGTTGCCCACAGCAAGTCGTGAACGTTTTTTGTGGGTAATGACCAATCCTGCACAGGTCACCACTCCATCGCAAGTTGCTAATATTTCCATCCTGGCATCCATGGGACTCAAAACCATGCTATTGAGGGAAATGCAACAAGGTTTTGGCCCTCTCAGTCCATGACTAAGCCATTTTTGACAATCCAGGGGTGCATACCAATCAAAGTAATGCTGTAATGCCAAGACTTCTTCACCATAAATTCAAAGATTATTTAATTTTTTATTCTGGAGCAATAATTCCTATTCGAAAAATACTATTGCTTAATTTTTTTTTTTTTGTCAAAATGCACTCACTGCAGGTGGTGGAACAACTCATTTTTCTCGGGGATGAATAGGCCACGATCAACGACACCAGAGCATTACCTTACCCCATTGCAGCAGAAGGATGTAGTTATTGAGCACCTGCACAGTTGTCTTGGAGATGCTGAATGGCAGCGAGAGCAAAGGTAAGACAATGACTAAAAGATAAAATACTAAAAGAAGAATAATAGATAACAGTCCAAAGCTTCAGGCTTCCTCAGGACTTCCTAGTTCATGTGTGACCAGGTCTTAAATACCCTCCCAGAAGGGTAGGACACTAGGACAACACAAGACTGGAATACACCACATTGAGGTGGTGTTCTGACTTGTGGATCTGTTTACTGGGCAGTTTAACATTGTGGTACTTTGCGTGATAAATAAAACTTTAGTGAAACCTTCAGCCTTATTGAACCTTTATCCGTTTCATTTGTTGTGGTTCGCATTGTGCAATGTGTAAGGATTTGACCTCCGAGAGGATTTGACCTAGGAGACAAACTTTCAGGGATTAATGAGGGCACCTGGAAGTTGTGCCTGTGCAACTTTCGTTTGATTACATCAAGTTTTGAAGAAAAGAAACACTTTCCCCCCAACCCCCCATCCTGGCATTCCCCCTATCTTGGTCTTGTACATTTGGAATTGGAAGATTTGGAAGAGGAATTTGCTTTGAGAGTATAAATGTGGAACAACTACAAAAACCTTGTTTTGTGACAATGTTGTTATTGTTAGCATAGCAACTACTCCTGCCGATAGCTATCTTGTATCTTTCACTGAATTTGTTGATTGAGTTTCAGAAATTAAATTATTGATATGAGATTAATGAGACTTTCTGTCCTGTTTTCATTAATGTACTTTTAGCGAACGTGAGGTGATGTCATTGAAGCAACAGATGGAACGGATGAGGGAGGACTGGGTGGAGGAAGAATGCCACCGAGTAGAGGCACAACTAGCATTGCAGCAGGCGCGACGTGAGATCCAGAGACTTCACGATGCCCTCGAAACTGTTCAAGGTTGTTTACAGGAGAAAGATCAGGGAATCTGGCGTTGCTTTGCTGACATCACTGAGCAGAACCGCAAACTCGAGGTGTTGCTGAATGATATAGAGATTGCGGAGTACGGCAGCTGGCGTGGCAATACTGAAGAATATAACGACGATGCAGTCGCTTTCACAGCATCAGATGATCGATCCCCGAGTTTGGGCTTCTTTAGTGATGATCGTTCGGATCCAAACACGGAACGACCAAACAGTGGAACAATCAATGCATCCTCAACAGTTTGTTCGTTGCTTTCTCAACGTGCTGTTGTGGAGAATAAATTTGATTTTCCAGCTAACACGGGACAGCGGGTTGATGAGGAGCAGCTCCTGTGGGATGGCCAGGGTGACACCTCCAAGGAACTTGCTCGTAACAGGTAGGGGCAACAGAATTATGCTCGCTACGTCTTCTGCAGCACTCGGTGATATATTTACATCAATATTAATGAAAAAGTAGTTTTTCATTATTTTTATTTTTCATTGAACAGTTTTTTCCATTGAAAAGGAAAGTTTTTCTTTGCAGAAGTATGCAACAGAATTGTGCACACTTCATATGCAGCATTCGGTGATATATTTACACCAATATTAGTGAAAAATGTTTCTTTTGAGATATTTATTGTGCAATCGACCACTTTTGTGAAAAGTTTGCAGACTTGTGCTGATCTTTATGAAAAAGAATTGTGAATATCATGTGCGTATGTATGTACGAGTATCATCTACTCTAAGAGGATTTGACCTTGGAGGCTGAAATTTCTGGGATTAATGAGGGCAAACTGAAGTTGTGCCTGTGCAAGTTTCGTTTGATTCCATCAAATTTTGAAAAAAAACAAAAACCAAGAAGAAGTCATGTGGAGGATGATACTTGCAAAATCCACCACCCACCCCCCAAGAAAAAAAATTCCATTGATACAGCAAATTGTCCATTTCATCAAGATTCATATTGACGATCTTGATCAAAGCTCTGGTCAACAGGAAGAAAAGTGACGATTTTTCAGATGAAAAATTATGATTTTGTAAGGTTAACCTTGAGTTGACCTTTGACCTTTTGACCTCAAAAATAGTTGGTTTCCCTATTTAGTGACTCGATGTGCAAATGCTGTTCAATTTTCAAGTCAATTGGATGAAAATTGAGGATTTTAAATACTTGGCATATGTTGACCTTTTGGCCTATTGACCTCAAAAATAGTTGGTGGTTGAATTCAGTGACTATATATACACAAAGAATTAAGTTAAGCACCCCTACACAACGAATTAAGGTAAGCACCCCCTAATATATATTCTTTGTGTATATGTATACATTGGCATATATTCTAAGGTATGTGAGATCAAATAATGATTGGTATGACATTAGCAATTATCCATTGATGAAATTGAGTGATCAAAGTGAAAAAAAGTGATTGGTTGAGTCAGTGATCCGATCACGTGGGTCCTACACACGTTATTGACGCAAAGATCGCTAGAGGTCTTCTCAGAACAATGACTGTACGTTAGAAAACATAAACGTCATCCACACTGTCCGTGATGGACCTATAGCTCCATACTTAAATTGAGGTGAAAATATGCCTAAAATTCCCAAAAAATTTCACCTTAAATTATTCAGAATAAAATATTGAAAACGGCATGATTGTTATGTTTTTATGTGACCATAATATCACTTCTCCAGAAAATATAGCAATATCATGGGTATATTACACTGTTTTGACGACAACAAACTTGTAATGTGCGAGGTTGTAAAAAAACGGGGGGGGGGGGGGTGCTTAACTTAATTCTTTGTGTATATGTAAATCCTCTTAGAATATCAAGTCAATCAAATGAAAATTGGTGATTTTATAAATTCGGCCTATGTTGATGTTTTGGCCTATGTTTACCTAAAATGTAATTTGTGGTTGAATTCAGTGACCAAATATGCAAGTCATCTTCAAATTTCAAGTCAATTGGATAAAAATTGAGGATTTTAGAAATTTGGCCTATGTTGACCTTTTGGCCTATGTTAACCTCAAAAATACTTGGCGGTTGAATTCAGTGACCAGATATGCAAGTCCTCTTCAAATTTCAAGTCAATCGGATGAAATTTGAGGAATTTATAAATTTGGCAAAGTTGGTGACCGTTGGCCTATGTTGACCTTTTGACCCCAAAAACAATAGACTTCTCAATTGGGACGACCTATAAAACTTGGTGAAGTTTCGTGACGATCGGTTTAGAATTGTGAGCTGTTGGCCGGTGACAAATCAAACAGACAAACAAACAGACAGACAGAACCACAAACGCAACCGACCAATATAGTACTTGAAAAATCTTCGATTTTGCAAGTAAAAAACACTTTTCTCCCTATCTTGGCATTTTTTTTCTTTTGCAGGTAGGGAGGGGTGTAATTGGAATTATCCGAGCTATATAGCTACTTTGTGTTATATATGCACATGGGCAGTTTCCGGTTTCTAGTTGCAGTCTGTGAAGGACACAGAACCGCCCAGTGCAAACAAGCAGCGTGTTAGCTGCTCACTGCTACCTGCAGTATCAGTCAGCCAACCTTTTTTTTTTAACCAATGGCAGCCCACCTGAGAATAGAATTTTACCATGGATGAATTTTTGGCTCTCTGTCCTTCATCTTATGACAACACCTTTTTATTTAAAAAAGAAAAGAAAAAGTTTTTAGTTATCTGTAATAATAACAACGTTTTGGTCCCAAGGACAAAGTACACAGTCCAGCAAAGCTTTGTCCCACTGGCACACACATGTACTTCAGTCCAAAGACTGAAGCAAATTGTCAAACGAACACATGCATCCTAACCCATGGGGCCAGAATGCGTGGCCGTGCAATAACTGGGAGCAACTATTCATACGGAGTAGGTTCCCCTCAATTATTAAATTGGCAAGCTTGCATCGTAGTCTTAAATGCCAAGTAGTACTTATGAACTGCAACGGTGATCATGAACCTTTGTGCCACACCAGTATTTGCTGCAATGGTTCTGACCAATAGGGGGTGCCTGCCACACGTCCACCCCATTTCAGCATCTATTGCATAGACAAGTTTGTGTGCATTATTCACAAGTGCTGTGTTATTATATTATATAGTAATAATTTGATCAGTAATCGACTTCAGGCGGATATCTCATGTTTTCATTTGTTTTTGTATCTGATCTTTGCATGTAATAAGACCATGCCAAAATTATGTCCTGAGCTTTGATTTGTCTTCTGGCGAGTGTATTAAAGCCATTGAACTACGTATTGTTTCTGAACAGGAACAATTGTTTTTCACTCTGTTTGGTAGGTGTGTGTTCACCTGTTGAGAATAGTGCATTCTTAAAATCACAGGCCTCGTATATGCAAATTATTTTTAAAACTGCAATCAAGTTGTCTTGGGTTTTAGATTTTATTATGTGCTCATTGTGGTGTTTTCTTTGTCTCCTTAGATTTTCAGATACTTTGCATCAATGAAAACATTTGTTTCCCTTTTTTTCTTTGTTCGGGATAGATGTGGCTGCAAACATGTGGGTGTCCAAGCTGATGTTGTGACATGCGAAGTGCTTCGAGTGTCAGGGAGCTGCTTTGAAGCAGAGCAGCCTGTTGATGAAGAGTCAGATCAAGGTGCGAGCAGCCGTGGAGATGCTGATGGCGATACTTCACCTCCAGCTCAACGTCCACGCCTCCGTAAGCTTCTTGACCTGTCGCCATATGACCCCTGCACGTTGTTGCTGCTCTCCGAGCAATACGCCCGTGCGGCCGCTTCTGCCAGTCGCAGCTCACTTTGTCCTTGCATTGGCCTCAGTCCAGCTGTGGCTAACAGAGTGGGACCCACCACCGTAGCGAAAGCTCTCGCCGCCACGGTAGAGTACCGGGAAGCACAGCAAATCGAACCCGAGACTTTCTGGAGCCGTTACGCTCTTCTCGATTGGCTCGCCCTTGCGGTGCCAGCGCTACCTACCGTCGCATGGCTCATCTGTCGACAGAGAGCGCCTGTGGAGCCTGAGCCCCTTTACAACATGGCGACGGTGCTGCGTGGCTGCTGTTTGCTTGCACTCCCAGCACTTCGTGTAGCTGTGCGGCGAGTTCGTTCTGGGAAAGCAGGGCACTGTCAAGCAAATTTACATCCGTGCTAATCAACTTGAGTTGAGCAATAAATGTAATGTTATTAGCACAAAGTAAAACACTCCATGCTGGGTTGGGGATGGAGGAAGGCAATAACATAAGGGGACATTTGAGTATTATCAACTCACTTTGATTTTCCTTTTCCTTCATCTTCTGACATTTTGCACTTTGTCTGGCAAAACCTATAATTTAATTTAATTTATATTATTGTATCTCATTTAAGCCACATTCTTGCATTTTCTTTCCACATCATTAATTTTCATCAACTTCAAAGCCCCAAGGCAACATACTCTGGTATCTAATCATGATTGACAGTTGTTATGAGGTTGTTTCGTGTATTGTTAATGAAAAGTAATTGTGAGAGAAGAATTATTTATGTTGTAATACGACGTGTTCACACACAATCGATCACTCGGAGCAGGTTCTTTCCACAATCTCCCGAACGAATCGAATTGAGTGTTTAGTTTTGCATCAGATGCAGTCTTCAGCCGTATAGAATATAGAAGTTTTGACCATGTAGCTCAAGTGTTAACCCTTTCCTGGAATGCAGATACATCAGTAAGCTTCCAGGTGGAGAATTATTTCCTGGTGTATGCACCTGCTCTTTTGAGATTTAATTGATTACCTAAGCCTTGAACACAAAGATCTGTCATGGAAAGCTGTAGAGACTACCTGAGTGTTATTGTTTTTGAATTGGTGTCTAAGGCTTGCAGTTTTCTAGTACATCAATTGCATGTTGGACAAAAACATTAGTATACTTTAATGTGAATTACAAGGACATTAGTGGATAATAAACAAAGATTGGAGTTTAGGTTCTTGAGCATCACGAGCCATTGGTTCAGATGGAACCCCTAAACAGGCAAACTTTAGGTGAAGGTTGTTTGAGTAAAAGGAAGTACCCAGGTCACACTAGAATGCACAAAGCATGGTTTCGTTGCACTGGCTAAAGTTGTATTTCACACTCCTAGCTTTCCAAGGAACTGTTAATTTAGAAGTTATTTCACGATTGTATTGTTACTTCTAAATTACGCAAGAGTACCTCACTTACCCTCGATATATGTAATAAATGCTTGTACGATATATATCACTGACAATGTATTTCCGAGGAAAATTGAAAACTTAACTTCAATAATGCTCTGTTATGTGATTCGAATGAATACAGCATTGTTTCGCTTCGGTGAGAATGCAGAGAATAGTAGGAACATAGCAATGATAATTGTCCCTGCCATTCATATTCTCATGACATAGAAAAGAGAATTTGTTGAAAATAGTAATCTGATGACTGTGTAAATATTGATGGTTTGCACTAAAGAACTCTGACACAATAGAACCTTGTATATGTTCCCCAAAAAACGAAGCTAACAATTCGGAGTTGACAGATCGGTCCAAGCAATGGCAAGACGCAATCCTGACTCCGCCGGCGACATTGGCGCGGACCTGATGGTGACTATGGACATGGCTCAGAGATTCTGTTATCACTCATGAATTATGAATGTCGGAAGCTACATGAGCTGCGATGATCTGCATGACATTCTCTCAACAATTCTTATTCCTATTATTTATTTATTTATTTATTTGTTCAACAACTTTCAGATGATCCTATGTATGTATGTGTATGTATGGTATTCACCATCCAGAATGGATGCTTTCCTATAGAACTCTGAGCTTTATATCTATATAATTAACTATTAAGTGCTGGCAGTTGTGCATGTTCCTGTGCTGTATTATATTTCCATCGTATAAAGCTGAAAGTTCCTTTACACTTGTGTTTGTGTCGGTCGGTCGTGTGAAGGAGCTGTTCTTGGAATCTGCTGTGAATTCCAATTTTGACCATCCAAATCATCTATACAGTCCAAAGTTGGAAGGTAGAAACGTATTGGTTTTGTTTGTCATCGTCACCGATATTTCCTTGCTTTATTTCTGCTGCATTTTATTTCTAGCTTTTTGAAACCTGATGTAACTTTTGCTGTCACTGCTAAATGGCTTTTTTGTACCAGTTGCTTTTCAGTAGATCTGACCTGGTTGGTTAATTAAGGGCTGAAGGCGATGACATCAGAGTAATGACAGAATCGTGTTTTGCCATTATCTTGGTTCGTTTCACCGCAGTATGCAATCGTTGGTGGCACGTGTAATTCTGATGGATGTGCCCTGAATGATCTTGTTAGTGACAGGTGTGCAAGGTAATGGATGATAAAAAGATAACGTGATATCACGGTGGTTGAGAGTTAACGAGATACAAGCAGGTGGATTGATGAACACAGAAAAAAAGATGAGTCAATGAATGAAATATGGTAATGTTCAGGTGAGATGGATGGCTGTGAGGGCTATGAGGAGGGTTAATTGGGGTAGTGATGGAAGGTGACATGATGTGATGGCATATTGCCATCTTTCATTGCTGAGGTGGGATTGTACTGATTCAGTGGAGCGGGTAAAAAGAAGAATAAAGGACGGGAGAGGAACAATAAGCCTGCCTGGATCTTTTTAAGTTAACAAGGAGAGGGTTACTGGGAGAACATGTGTCCTGGCAGGTCTGTGGAATGGTAGAGGACTGAAAGAACAGGGAGAGCGAGACCATTAGAGGGGCAGTAGAAAACAGCAGGCCACAAACATGGCTGCGATGAGAGAGAAACAAACCTCTGTGTCTTTGCTTTTTTTTGTGTGGGAGATGTCGGTGAATATTGATATCTTTGGATTCTACAGCATCTAGGAGTAGTGGGCAATAAGAAGTTCAGATTTGTTGAAGAGGGATTTGCCAGGACAGTAGTTACCATCTTTATAGCCTAGTCCGTGGCTGGCCTAGGAGGCGAGCTTTGATTTGTGGTCTTCCCAGGAAAAGTTATGACTGCTGCTGTGGCCCAGAGGTTCAAGGAACTTTACCTTCGAGTGGCTGATCAAACAAGTTGATAAATGGGTTTGCTTAGCCAATCGTCCTACAGATACATTTTCAAACCTCTCTGCATTTATCGCCATGCTCCGTCTGTCAGCCCGGCATCTGATCCATTACAGATCTGCTGAAAGGGATACAGAATCTGCCAACCTGTCATTTGAATGTATTACCATACAGCATCACGTGACATTATCTCGCAAAATGGAAATAGGTCGTTTCTAGGGCATCGAGTCGTTGATGAATATGAAGAACAAAGTTGCTGCCTTGGGGGCATTGCAGTGTTTGTGGAAGAGGAAGTTAAAGGACACTGTTAAAAGCAACATTATAACTGTGTGTATGAAGGAAGTCTGTGATCAAGGAAAGAAAGTAGCCGTGGATTCTGCAGGTATAACGACTTCGGAGCAGATTGGAGGGCCAGACATTGTCAAAGACTCGTGTTACGTACAGAGGAACAACTCCAAGGTATGATTCAGTACCTCCATTGTTGAGAGAGAGAAGCTGCATATCCAAAGGTGAGTGACTAGGTTTGAATCTAAACTTGTCATTGGACATCAGATCATTTGAGAAGAGAAGCTAATGTGTTTGCTGTCTTCCAATGGGTTATGGGAGCAGTGGAGTGGAGGGAAGAGGCAGTAGGGGTATGGTATATGAAGGTGAAGAAGAAGCTGAAGAGCATATAGGGAAATGAGGGCAGCAGAGCAGGATTGGAGAGTGTGGATGCAGTTGTTGTTTTTTTTTCTGTCGCTCAGTTAAGGCTAATCAGGTTATCTTCCACCTTCGGTTCAAAACGGGCAACATGCTGTTACCTCCTTACTGACCTGCTTGCTGGTTGTTTACAGTGATCAAAATGGTGGCATCACCTTAATGGATCCATCAACAAGTTGGAAATGATTACATTGATGATGTTGGTATTATTGTTAGAAATTCCTCCTTTTGAATATTGCACAATATATCGTAGAGGAATATGATGATTTATTTGTTTTTCTTTAAAATATTATCTTATTTATGTTCTATCATCTTGTGTTCTTGTTTACAATGAGCTGCACAGTATATTTGCCTTCTATACTGTAGTGGATGAAGAAAAGGCACAGCTTGTGGCCTTTATGAACCACTAGATTTTGTTTTGGAGGCCTGTAAGAACATTAAGAAGACGTGAAGCCTTCCCCTAGGGTGAGGTAATTGCAGCCAGTGTGCACATCAGTGTTGTCAATATTTTACCTTTTGTTGTGCAATGTATGGATGGAGTGGATAATAAACAACAAAGATGTGGAGGGTGAGTGACATCTTCAAACTATTTATATTCCAAACCGACCTGTTGAAAACCAAAATCCTCTCATGCAGGAGCGTTTTATCCCTCAACCCATTATTGCTTGTATATAGTTTTAAAGGAAGGCATTAAAAGAGAGGCTGGTAGAGAGAGGATGATGTGGTTGAGCTTGAAAGTGGTTGGATGTTCATGAAAGATAGTCTGTTGGGAGCCGTTGGTGAGGTATGTGGATGGACAAAAGGACCACCGAGTCCTTTTGTTTGGAAAGGTATTGGAAAGGGTGTTGGAGAAGAGGATAACAAAGAAAGCACTCGGAAACATGGTGGTGGGATGATGAAGTTGGAAAGGGGATTGACGAGGAGAGGAAGAAGTTCAAGGAGTGGCAGAAGGCAAAGGGTACGGGGGCAGAAGAGGCAGAGCATGAAAGTTGTAAGGCAGCCAAGAAGGCTGCAAAGAAAGAGGTAGCAAAGGCGCAGGAGGCATGTCGGAAAATGCTTGGAGAACGCTTGCGTTCGGAAGAGGGTCAGAGAGCGTTATTCAGGATTGCAAAGCAGACAGCGAAAGAGAGGTGTGATGTGATGGGGGTGAGTTGCTTGAAGGATAAAGTGGGCCAAATCATTGTGGACCCAGATGGAATTAAAGGAAGATGGGAGAGATATATGCAAATGCAGAGAATGAATGGGACGGCAACATAGGGAGTAACCCAGTTTTAGGACCGGCATACAAGATAACTGAGAAGGAAGCCGAGGAAGCGATAAAAGCAATGAAGAGTAGAAAAGTGGGAAGGCCGACGGGAGTTGTGGGAGATATGTTGAAGGCAGCGGGAAGTTGGGGTGTTAAGAGAATGACAGAGATCTGTAATCTGGTGGTGAAAGAAGGCCGCATTCCCATGGATTGGGAACTGAGTACCCTCGTCCCTCTGTACAAGGGGAAAGGTGACCCTCTGGACTGTGGCTCGTATAGAGGGATACAGTTATTGGAGCATGGAATGAAGGTATTGGAAAGGGTGTTGGAGAAGAGGATAAGGAAGAAAGTGAAGATCGACGAAATGCAGTTGGAATTTATGCCAGGAAGAGGAACGACGGACGCAATTTTTATTGCAAGGTGTACATGCATTTTATTCTAAGGCGTAAATGTACTTTGCAGGAGACGTACATGGAGAAGAGGAAGAAGTTGTTTCTTGGGTTTGTTGATCTGGAGAAAGCATTTGATAGGGTTCCATGCGAAGTAGTGGCATGCGCATCGAGGAAGTTAGGAGTGGAGGAATGGTTAATCAGAGTAGTGCTGGCAATGTCGAGAGAGCGGGCACAGCTGTAAGGACAAAGGACGGGAACAGTGGTGAGTTTGACGTGAAGGTGGGAGTGCATCAGAGGTCAGTATTGAGTCAACTACTGTTTGTAGCTGTGATGGGGTTGCTAGCTTGGAATGTAAAGGATGGTTTACCATGGGAGTTGTGTGCAGATGATCTGGTGTTGATTGGAGAGAGTGTATGGATGGACTGCAGGAGAAGATGAACAAGTGGAAGGAATGTATGGAGGCAAAAGGTCTGAAGGTGAATATCGGAAAGATGAAGGTGATGGCAAGTGGTCAAGCATGTGGTGAGTTGGAAAGAACTGGGAAGTGGCCGTTGTGTGGTGTGCAGGAAGGGTGTTGACGTGATCTCCATTCAATGTACAATGTGCGCTGAGTGGGTTCATCAAAAATGTAGTGGTTTGAGAGGGTCATTAACCAGTGTGGCAGCTACATTCAAGTGTAAATTGTGCATAGAGGGAGCTGCAGATGGAGGAAATGTTGAGTTGGATTTTGGAGACGGCGTAAAGCTGGAAGGTGTGAAAACATTTTGTTACCTAGGAGACATGCTGAATGGAGAAGGTGGATCAGACTCTGCGATGGTTGCTAGAGTGAGATGTGCATGGAAGAAGTTTCGGGAACTGAGTGGCGTACTGTCGAGGAGGGGAGTGTCGTTGAAGCTGAAGGGAAAGGTGTATGCTGCATGTGTGAGAAGTGTTATGATTTATGGGAGTGAGACATGGGTAATGAACGTAGAGCAGCAACGAAGGCTGGAAAGGGTGGAAATGCGAATGGTTCGGTGGATGTGCGGAGTATCGTTGAGAGAGAGGAAGACAAATGGTGAATGGCGAAAGATGATGGGAATCGAGCCTGTGATGGATGCTGTGAAGAGAAACAGGTTGAGATGGTTTGGTCATGTGTTGAGGAAGGATGAAAGTGACTGGGTGAGAAGAGTGCTGGAAATGAATGTAGAAGGAAGTAAAGGACGGGGAAGACTTGGCTAAAGGTGGTGGAAGAAGAAATGTGGGCAAGGGCGTTAACAAGGGGAGATGTAGAATATAGGGCAAATTGGTGAAGATTGTCATGGGGCCCGCAAGGCTAACACCCGCTCTAGCAGGGAAAATGGCCTTAAAATACCTGTTGTTGTTTTGTTGTATAGTTGTGTTTGCATCATGATGATGTATGCCTTAGCTCCCAGTTTTTTTTAATGTTGCTCCTAAATGGAGCTACTTAATCGAGGATCAACTCGATTTCATTTGAAAGTTATATTTTGAACATTAATCAGAAAACTAATCTCTAGTTTAGCAGTACTTTGGCTCTGAATTCGTCCTGATTGCACAGGCGCAGAGAGGAGTGAAATACGTCGCCGGAGGCATTATGTTTTCAGGTTGTCCGTGATAGGTTTTCGTTACGGCGATAACTTGAACGGCTGAAGGAAGTTTAGTGAAACTTAGTGCAGGTATGTATAATGAGGTAAAGATGAACTGATTAGATTTTGGGGCCATGAGGTCAAAGGTCATATGTTAGGTTAAAATCTTGTTACTGCGATAACTTGTGAACCTGTGATGTTGTTCTGACCAAACTTGGTACAGGTATGTATTATGATGCAAAAATGACCTGATTAGATGTTGTGGTCAAAGCTCAAATGTCAGACGTCCTGTCCTGTCAGGTAAAAATGCTGTGACCAAGCAAACTTGTGAACCAGTCTTGGGATTTTCACCAAATTTTGGTATAATTATATATTATGATGAAAAGATAATCTGATTCAATTTTAGGGTCAAGAGGTCAAAGATCAGAGGTCATGTTAAGTTGCAATTACTTAATTACAGTGATAACTTAAGAACGGCTGAAGGGAACTTAGTCAAACTTGATGCAGGTATTATAATGAGGTAAAGATGAACTGATTATATTGGGATCATGAGGTTAAAGGTCAGAGGTCATGTTAAGTAAACATTTTGTTGCACCAACTTGTGAACAAGTAATGGGATTTTGAGCAAATATGGTATAAGTATATAGGATGTAAACATGAACTGATTACATTTTGTGGTCAGAGGTCATGTCAGGTAAAAATGTTTCCAAATCAGTTTATAACCTTTTGAGATATCCTGCTCGCAGACAGACAAACAGGCATGAGTGCAAACATAACATCCTTCCACCTTCAGTGGCTGAGGTTTTGACGAATGGAATGTGTTAAATAAGGTGGTGTAATAGATGCTTCATCAATGGTGGAAAACTCGTGAAATTTTTTATACAACCTTCAAATCTTTATTTTAGTTCAATTGAATTATATCGTTGAACACTGAAACACAAATTGCCTTTTGGCACTTTAAAAACCCTTCCATTTAGCAGTACTTAAACTAAATTTTATGTCATCCTGATCAATCAAATTTGCTGCTCATAGACTGGGCGCATGTCCTTGTTTCTCAAGACAACACCAGGTAAGGTGTTCTATGAACTCTCTCATGTAATACTGGCAACCCTCAGGACAACTTTTAGGTAGAGTGAGGTGGGTGAGAGGGAGCAGAGAAAAAGAAAACACCTTTGTCTTCAAAGGGTCTCGCGAGACACCTCAGGGTCTCGCGAGATCTCGGAGACGGTGGGAGGGATTTTCGAAGCTCCACACGGTCTCCACGTTTTTCGAAGTTAAGTCTGTTCACAATTGTATTTTGTCGAAACTGTATTTATCTTTCGGTGTGTGAAGTTATTGTGTGCAACTTTGGTTGTTTCTCGGTGTTTATCTTTCATAAATTGATCGTCTGTTTGCCGTGTCGCGAGCAAGGCCTTTGCCGCGTCGCGAACGATTTGAAATCGAAGTTAAGTGATTGTTCCCATTTGTATTTTCGTTAAAACTGTATTTATTTATGGTGTTGTACGTGTATTGTGTCCCGACGAAGATTTTTCGGTGCAAATCTTTCATACCTGTATTGAAAATCGTGTTAATTCGTGTCGTGTCTTGAGGCCTTGTACAGTGTACACTGTACAACCTTGAGGCTTTGTTTTTCTCTCAGCGGTCCGTCGTTTGTGATCCAATAACTTTCGTTCTCTGTATTCCCAGTCTTTTCACCCATAGCCTACTTCCTTGTGTAAATCTCAACTCAAAAAAAAACAAAAAAAAAAAAACATTCCTTCTCTGTTCTCATTCGTTTATTCATTCTTATTCGTTCGTTCTTCGACCACGTGTTTCTCCCCCATTTCCCCAGATAGTTTTCACTGTTATTAACCTTCAATGTTTACACTTTCCCCTCAAGTTATGTATTCCGTCATCTTTTATAACACCTTTTTCTTCTTCTTCTTTAAAAGGCTGCTTTCGACTTGCTCACCAAATCAATTCATCCCAAAAAAAATATCCATCTCCTATAGTGCCTTTTTTCTACATTCCCTCCCTAAACTCTCCTGCACTCCATCCTCCATCCAGCGTCCTTAAACGTATTTTTAACTCGAAGGTCACAAGAAACTCATTTTGCAATAAATGTTCGTTTCCCATAAATCGTACACTTTCTAAAATCCAATCTCACCCCTCCCCTCCAAATCTTCCCCATAACCCCTCCCCTCCAAATCTTCCCCATCACCCCTCCCCTCCAAATCTTCCCCATCACCCATCCCTTTCAAATCTCCCCCCTTGCCCCCTCCCTCCTAAACTACCCCCTCACCCCTCCCCGCCAAGACGCCCCCTCGCCCCTCCCCTCCTAGACTCCTCCCTCACCCCTCCCCTCCAAATCTCCCCCATATCCCATCCCTTTCAAATCCCTCCCCTTGTCCCTTCCCTCCCAAACTCCCCCCTCACCCCTCCCCTTAAAATCTCCCCACCCTCATTGCTTCTCAATTTCCCCCCTCTCACTCCCCCTCCTCAAAGCATCTTCCCCGCTTCTTCCCCCTTCCAACTCTCACCTCCATCTCCCCCAACCTTCTGCCTCGCTCTTCCCCCTCCTCAAATAACACCTCATTGTGCCTCACCCAATCACCATCAAACCTTTTGTCCGCCCCATCCTTCCCTTTCTCCGAGCTATTCTGAAATCTCTGACACACCTTCAACAGCTCTCCCTACCTCTTCCACCTCTTCCACATCTTACCCTACCCCTCCACCCCCCTGTTCTGTATCTGATGCTCCCTCTTCCTCTTAACGGTATGGACCTCAAACATCCGGGGCCTTCGTTCAAACTTAACTGATCTCTCCATACAGGTTGCTTCTGTCAAACCAGACATGATCTGCTTAACAGAAACTTTCCTCCTTTATGATGTCTCTGATTCCTTAGTATCTCTCCCGGGCTACTCCCTCCTCCGGTATGATAGACCTGAGCCTCGTGCTGGAGGTGGGGTTGCTATCTTTATCAAAAACTCTCTTCCTCACTCGCCCTGCACTGCACTCTCTCCACCTCACCCCCAGGAATACCTCTGGCTACGGCTTCCCCTTCGCTCCCACCTCTTGTTCATATGTGTGTTGTACCGTCCACCAAACAGTGATGACTCCATCTACATCTCGCTGTCTGATAATATGGACCAACTTCTATCTACTCATCCCAACTCTCTCTTCCTCATATGTGGTGATTTCAACTGTCATCATGCCAGTTGGCTGGGTGTGGGTACCTCTCTCACCAGCCATGGCTCCTCAGCAAAGAACTTCTGCGACTCACTGGGACTGACACAATCTGTCAATTTCCCGACCCGGATCTCAGTCAACGGAACATCTTCTCTTCTGGACTTGGTTATGACTAACTTCCCTAAAAATGTCTGCTGCTCTTCTTCTACTCCAATCGGATCATCTGATCATGTCCTTGTTAAAGTGGACATCTCTCTGACCATCCTCAGGGAGCCTGCTCAGCGTCGACGAGTCTGGCATTTCACTCAGGCCAACTGGCACGGTCTTCAAGCAACCATCAATCATCTGGACTGGTCTCCCATCTCTACCACCTCTGACATCAACTCATCCTGGGAATTCTTCCAAAGTAAATTGCTCTCTCTCATGCACAGATTTATCCCATCTCGTCTTCAGTTGTCATACCCTTCCTCCCGTCCATGGTACACGGAATCTTGTGGTGAGGCTGTTGCCCAGAAACAACTTGCCTTCGTCTCCTGGAAAGCAAATCCAACGGAAGGAAATCTCATTTCCTTTCACAAAGCCCGAAACAAGTGTGTGTCCACCCTCAGGAGAGCCAGGAAACAATATCTCTCCATTCTCAAGACCGAACTCTCTTATCTGTCTCCCTCTTCCAAATCCTGGTGGCGTCTGGTCAAATCCGTTTCTGGTGTTTGTTCCCCCTCCATCCCCTCCCTTACCTCAAACGGCTACACAGCTGACTCCGCACGTGAAAAAGCTGAATGCCTCAACTCTGTGTTTGCCTCTAAATCTTGTGTCCCAAACCCATCCCTCTCTGTACCCACCATACCCAGTCGTACCCTGCTGCTCCTGGACTCCGTGTCCTTTCCTCCTGACAAGGTGGAAAAGTTTCTGTCAACCCTCGACTCTGATTCTGCAACTGGACCCGACGGCATCAGCCTACGGGTCCTAAAATCCTGCTCTGCCGCTCTATCTCACCCTCTCTCTGTTCTCTTCACCCTCTCTTTTGCTCAAGGTCAACTGCCATCTGCTTGGAAATCAGCCAACATCACCGCTATGCACAAAAAAGGTGCAAAAACAGATCCTAGCAACTACAGACCAATCAGCCTTCTCCCAATTATCAGCAAAGTCATGGAATCCATCATTGCTTCGGATATGAAATCTTTCCTCTTCTCCAATGGCTTGATCTCTGATCATCAATTTGGTTTCAGACCAGGTCACTCTACTCTGGACATGCTGCTTCTGCTGTCTCAACAATGGATGGAGGTCCTCAATGCCAAACAGGAAATTAGAGCTGTCTCCCTCGACATATCACGTGCCTTCGACACGGTCTGGCACCCCGCTCTGCTCACCAAACTCTCCTCCTTTGGTATCCATGGAAATCTCCACGCATGGCTGGCGGACTTCCTCTCTAGTCGTCGTCAACGTGTGGCCCTGAATGGGTTTCTCTCATCTCCTCTTCCTGTTCAGGCTGGAGTTCCCCAAGGCAGTGTTCTGGGCCCCGTGCTTTTTCTGGTCTTCATCAATGATCTCTCTGACTCTTGAAAATCCTCTCTATCTCTTTGCTGTTGACTCCACTCTCTGCCGCTCCATCCCTCTTCCCTCAGATCGGCAGTCTGCAGCCTCCTCACTCTCTGAAGACTTGGACAAAATCACAGACTGGTCAAACAAGTGGAACATGTCTTTCAATCCTGACAAATCTCACACTCTTACTATGTCTCTCCGAAAAGATCGACTGGACAACCCTCCCATCTACTTTCTCAACAATCCTCTCCAAGAAGTTCTGTCGCTCAAGCTTTTGGGTCTCACTATCTGCCATGATCTTTCTTGGGAAAACCACATTTCCAAGCTGGCCTCCAAAGCCAGTCGCCGACTGGGCATCCTCCGTCGTGCGAAGTCCTTCCTCGGCACACCTGAGCTCCTCACCACATACAAGGCTTTCATCCGCAGCTCAATGGAATACTGTTCTCCCCTATGGGCCGGTGCTCCTGCCTCACACCTAGCTCGGCTTCACGCTGTTGAAACCAAAGCTTTCAGAATTATTGGAATCTCCCGCGATGAAGCTATCTCTGAGGGCCTTTCACTCACTCACCGCAGGCAGGTAGGTGGTCTTTCTGTCTTCTACCGACTCCTCTCCGGCCTTGCACCCCCAGCTCTCTCTGTGCTCTGTCCCCCAAATATTCCTACAGGTCGCACAAGATCTGCCAGCAACCCTCTGATGGTTAAACTGCCGAAATCTCGGCTCTCTGCCCACCTTCACTCCTTCATTCCTCTTTTCTCCCGTCTCTGGAACAAACTCCCTCACTCTCTTCAATCCCACTCCTCCCTCCAGGTCTTTAAAACAGCTGTTCACCACCATCTCTTATCTTCCCCCATCCAAAACCTTGATCTTTTCTACCCCCGCTAATTCACCAGAGATCCACCTTGTTTGAAATTCCAACTTCTTTCCTGGAAGTCCTGGCAGTGTCCATATGTTTTATACCTCTCCCACCGCCCCTTCCCATGCCCCCCCCCCCCCAAAGCCCTCGCCCTCTCTCAGATCTCTCGATGTCTCCATGTCTCTCGGTCCCTGCTCTCAAATGTTGTGTTTGTGTCCTTCCCCCTCTCTCCCCATCTTGTCTACCGCTCCCGATGTTATATGTTTTATGTATCGGTTTGTCTTTTTGTGTGATTAATGTTCGCTCTTTCACGAGCCTCGATCTTGTATACAAAAAAAAAAAAAAAAAAAAAAAAAAAAAAATAATGAACAAACTTCATTTGAAGACAAAAATCAGTCAACATTGTCCATAAAGGATGAAATCTACAGATTGGACAACTATGCTCATGGTGTCCAGTAAATGAAACTACCAGGTGGGAGTGGGGGATATTAAAATTGACTCAGGTAGAATATGGAAGAGGTCGTGGTATTTCATGACCCCAAGGTCAACCTGCAAGGATTGATTAAAAACATTTTATTTGATGTGATGTATGTGGGAGCAAGGACTTCATTGGGCCTTGTAAAGTGATAGTGAGCATTCAGGTTTGAGACGAGGTGGGGAAGTTTTGTTTTCGTTTTTTTTGGTCACTAAGCCTAATACACGAATTTATTATGCAGCTGTTTCACTTTCTTCTTATATTATTTGTGCTTCTCACAAAATAGTATATTGATGCCAGGATTCATGATGTGTGGACAAACTTGATGTGGCTGGAGAACTTTTAGGTTGTTCAAGGAAACCTTTGATTCTATCTTCGGCGAACTCTTCGATTACATCTGGAACACCTGAACTGCAGATAGTCTAACATGGACAGATACCCATTTCCGCTTAAAGATAGATACCCATTTCCGTACGTGCCACTGGTCGCAGTGGAATAAGGTCACAGTGATAGTGTGGAAAAGTGCAACCAATGCGGAGTACAGGAGTGTGGGACATTTGTTGGGAATGACCACAGTTGGTAGCGGACAAAAGCATATAATGTGTTTGCTCAACAACAGTAGTAGTTGAGATGCATTTACACATCCCCTTGCCATCTCAGAACAGTTTGCTGAAAATGCTTGGTATTCTGAACACTGATGGCCATTCGTGAGTCACACATTCCAATCACTGCACCTCAATAATACTAACCTTGGAGTTGTTACTTCAATAGGAAAGTCTCATTCGCTCAAGTTGTTGTCGAGAGGAAGAGCTTGTTTGTGATGTCTGTGTTTGCCTGCAAACGTCCAAGATGCGATCAACATTTTAGCCTGGTTCCTTAATTTTCCAACTGACATGTAATTATTTTGTTCTCTCTCAAACCATACAATGTGCATTGCTGGGCTAGACATTGGCCACTACATCTTTGTGGATTCTGGTTTTCCATTAAACACGTCACTGATTAAGCTTTTTTCAGGAGTAGGCTAGCTTACTGATAAACGAAACCAAAAAACTTTCTTTCACGGTCACAATTATTCCCACGTTAGGGGTCTGTCGAGAAAATTTTTTGGCCCAAATCTTTTATGCACCAGCTGACCATACCTTTTACATTCACAACCTATGTGAGATGCACCAGGGTCATTTTCTCGAAGGATTAAAAAAAAAAGGAAAAAAAAAAAGGACATTTTACCTATTTTGGGGGGCAACTCCTCCAACCCCCCCCCCCCCCCCGATCCTGTATATCTCCTCAGACCCCAATTTTTCTAATGCCTTGGACAAACATTGGTATATCATGGGTGATGAAAGTTGTGGTGAAGTTTCATCGAAATCGTGTGTGTAGTTTCAGAGAAGGAAGCAAATACCTATTTTGGGGGGTCAAACCTGGACCCTCTTTGACCCCCCCGTAGACCTCCTCAGACTTCGATTTTCTTAGTGCCGTGAACAAACTTTGGTACATCATGGGGGATGAAGGTTGTGGTTAAATTTCATCGAAATATTGTGTGAAGTTTCAGAGTCAAAAGCAAATTCCTATTTTTGGGGATCAAACCTGGATCCACTTTGACCCCGGTAAACCCCCTTAGATCAGGATTTTTTTTTAATGCCATGAACAAACTTCAGTCAGAACACAACAAATATCATGTGTGCCAAGTTTGATCACAATCCCTTCAGCGGTTTCAGAGAAGAAGTTGCAAGTGTTTATGGACGGACGGAGGACGCGCCATCGCATAAGCTCCTCTGAACTTCGTTCCAGGTGAGCTAATAATTGGAGCAACTAGACAACAACTACAACAACATGCATTTTAAGGCCATTTTCCCTGCAAGAGCGGGGGATAGCCATGCGGGCCCTATGACGATCTTCTCCATTTTGCCCTATTTTCTGCATCTCCCCTTGTTAACCCCCTTGCCTGCATTTCTTCTTCCACCACCTTTAGCCAAGTCTTTCTCGGTTTTCCCCATCCTCTACTTCCTTCAACATTCATTTTCATCACTCTTCTCAACCAGCAACTAGGCTGGACAAAATAAGGAACACTGTAATAAGGGAATCCCTCGGAGTAAAACACACAATAACAGGGAATATACCACAAAGAAGGCTTAAATTATTAGGGCACATTCAAAGGATGCCCCATAACAGACTTCCAAAAATTCCTCATACAAGGAAAAGTAAATAGAATCAGTCCAAGAAGATGGCCACCAAAAACGTGGATGGAACACATCAAGGCACCTCTGGCAATCTGGCAGGGCCAGAGAAATAGCGCCATTGGCAGAGGCACAAACATTGGCTCAAGATCGAACTCTGTGGCGACTGATCATTATGGAACAGATGGTAGGATAGGGACCAGCAGTCGATGCTGCTGCGTCCACACCTTTGCTAACTATATGACTGCATCGACGGCGTTAAACTTCCAAAAATTTTCCTTCAACCCGTAAAAAACTTTATTTTATTTCAATTGAATTGTATATTTGAAAACTGTAGAACACAAATCACCTTTTTAACACTTCCTAAACCCTTCCGTTTAGCAGTACTTGGACAAAATATTACAGCATTTTACATCATCACAACCAATCAAATTTGCCCCTCATAGACTCCGCCCATGTCTTTGTTTCTCAAGACTGCGTGGGGTAAGGTGTTCTATGAACTCTGAAGTATATTGAACTGTAATAGGAAAGCGTAAACATCATTTTAAATAATTAATTTCATCTATTTCTACTCTTTATTATTTGGTGGCCTTTGGCCATCCTCAACTCGGCCCTCCTCTCCCTCTCCTGCTTCTTGGCCTGGATTTGTAGCAGGGCCTTGACCAATGTAATATGAATCACTTCGTCATTATCATTTTCTGCAACTTCCAAAAAAGATACCATATTAGGTAGTAAGTATAGAGGAGTGAATAGGGTTTATGCATGGGGTTGAGGGTTACCTGGATAATCGTCAAATAATAATTCGCAAAATGAAAATGGAATATTATGTGTTGCACCATACGACTATTTTTGTCTTTCCAAAACCACAATAAGGCTGACTGAACGAAGTAGTGGTAAAAAGTTAGTTGACATCATGAAAAACAAGACTGATAGCTAGTCTAACAATGGCATAGCCAGGCTAGTTTTATACTTCCGTTGAAGAGGATAGTGGCATGGGATACTTGTTAGGAAATAAAAAGTATTTAAAACTTTTCAATAAAGTCCACATTCTTGTGCCACCCTCAGTCGAAAGTCATTGACTGCAGGTTCGTGAAGGACTTTCAGGCATTGACTGCAGGTTCATGAAGGACTTTCAGGCATTGACTGCAGGTTCATGAAGGACTTTCAGGCATTGACTGCTGGTTCGTGAAGGACTTTCAGGCATTGACTGCAGGTTCGTCAAGGACTTGGACAAAAAACGTACCCAATCTGAATGTTGCTATATCCAGTCAATGGCGAAACTGCAAATAGGGAATCCGCGAATGTCACGGATGGAAACCCTTACATCATTTCCTCATTCTGCTTTAAACTCAATTCATCATTCCAATCACAAATTAATACTATAGCGTTAATATATCAAAATATAATGTTAAATCACGATTGTATTGAGATATCAAACCAGCGAATCGTCATCTGTTCACTTCCGGATTCGGGAGCAAGGACAGTGTCGATCACCTTTCAAAATCATAATTGTATTGAGGAATTTCTGAAACCCCCTACCAACTTTACAACACCTGCTGTGACCCCAAAACATTCCACAGAAGGTTATCATATTTGCTTTTAGTGAAATATGCAAGTAATGGTTATGAAACGCTGTCCCCCAGTCATGTGACCAGATCCTCTTCTCTGATTGGTGTATGTTTATGGGGACATATAGACAGACAAACACTGTTCTAGATGGCATTTCCCTATGGGCTGCATCGTAGCAACGGTGATATGGCAGCCATCTTTTATTAAAAGCAAATAAATAAAAATATATTTCTCAGAAACTGCTGAATGGAAAAATTTGAAACTTGGCACATTGTCAAGTACTCCCAATGGGGAACAAAAGCATGATAATTATGACATCATAGGTGATGTGTTATACCATTCAAAAATGTTTTAATCGAATCCCTTATCCTAAAAATCTGAAATTACATGCACATGATCTATGACCCATTTTTATTGAAATATTAAATTTATGACTTCATAGGTCACATGGTTTGGCAGCCATATTGGATTGAAGGAAAATATTAAATAATTATATCTCTGTAACCGCCCACCCGATCGATGCAAAATTTTACCAATATCATCTAACAGCACTGTTGCATATAGTTTGAAAATGATGTCATAGGTCACGTGGTTTGGCGGCCATATTGGATAGAAAAACGAACCTTGTCCGATCAACACGAAACTTCACAAACGTGATCCCCCTCCCCATAATTTGCAGAGTGAGGGCATCTACCCGTTGTGGGACTATGCGGAGGCATATTGGTGATTCTAGTTTTCATAATGAAAATAGTTTTCATTAAAAATGAGATGTTAAAAAAAATGTTATGAGGCTACACTATAGTGAGCACCTCATTTCAATAACTTGAACGTCCTCGTGTGTGATATGCTCATCTCACAATGTTTGAAAGAGACGATCGACATTGTTTTTATGATATTGGCTCTTTGGTCGAACTTGGCTTTTCTTCACAAAAACACACTTGAAGACATGTATCAAAAATCTTCAAAATTAAATATGAGGACATGCAGTTGTATATTTTATTTGTGCAGTGAAAGTTTTATTGTTAGATTGTACTTTTTAACACGGCCATTTGTAACATGTAAAGATAATTGTATTTGATCGAATACATCTTTAGTAGAGGCCGATGCAGGCATGCATGCTGCAAATGGCGACAATAATTGTGCAGCAGGGACTCCATAAATTGTTATTTTACCTCCTTACTGCAATCTGTCACCTGGTGGAACACAAAGCTCTGCATTTGCTGTTAATTTATTATTACTATTATTGTGCTTGAATGTTTCACTTTAGCGATTCCGATATGACATATAGGGAGGCAACTCTCTAAAATGTGAGCACACAGTTCTTGGTGATAGTTTGAAAATGGAATGTGGGATTGTGAGTGCGAGAATGAGCGAAGCAAACCTTTTCTTTCTGAGCTGTCAGTTTTTGGACAAATCAGTTTAAAATTCCATGATTTTAGGATATTAAAAGGAATCGGTGGACATCTCCCTAAACCTAAAAGATGCTACCCCATCCATCTCCAACAGAACTTTACTTTCACAGTATGTTCTGGCCTCACTCATCTCACCCAGGTTATTACCTCCACCACCGAAGGTAGGCAGAGGTTTGGTAATCACCCCGGTTTGTCTGTATGCGAGCAGGATATCTCAAAAAGTTATGGATCGACTTGGATGAAACTTGGTGGACAGGTTGGGTGTGTGACACGGATGATTTGATTAGATTTTGGTGAAGATCCGAATCCGAGAGTTTTTAAGTGATTCTTCACAATTCAGTGATCAGGCCAAAAACGATTTATATTATAGCACGATATCTCAAAGTTGTGTACGTATTCGGATAAAACTAGGTGGATAGGTTGGTTAGGTGACAAGAACAAGCTGATTAGATGTTGGTTCAGGTCCGGATCCAGATCCGTCCTATCAGTGGGATACAAACTGCAGACTTTTCAGCCTGGCAGAACTCTCTACCGGGTGCCTGGCCTGGCAGGTAGCCTGGCATGTCTACCGCTCATATGCTCTCTACCGGGTTCCATTCTAGGTTTTTTGTCGTTTTGACAGAACTAATGTTTGTGTGATGTTGGTGGTATTTGCAATCTATGTCAGAATTTATCCCAACCCATATTTCCCTTGATTGCTGCCATTCTCTTGTTGATTTTAATCAGGTCTAACTTTCCCTCCGACCTTTCCTGCTTTTTCTTTTTTGCCCCACGGCTTTTCAGATCATATAGTCTTCAAAATACAGTATCTTTCTTTCATGTTTTTCAGATATCCACCAATGCGCTGCCGTGTCTGACAGTTTGATGAAAATGCCAGAAAGTATTTCGCCTTTTACTCCCGGAAAGCTAACCCCACTGGTGTGAACCCACAGTCTCTTTGATAAGCTCATAACCCTTCCGCTTTCATCCTCAGACATGCCAGAATCCAGCATCAAGCCCACCTGCAGGTACAGTACTTCACTATCCTTAAAAACTTGGTCACAGTTACTCAAGTCTGTCTCTGTAAAATGGTCCTCATCTTTTTCTTCACTCTGGAAGAAGGTGGTCAAAATGGGTACTGCTTATGCCCAAGGTGGACTGTCTTCACGCTATCTTTGTAGTATAGGCTAATCTATTACTTCCTGCACCGATATTACAACCCCTCACTGAAAACATTTGATATGAAATTGGAGTTCCTTCCTATCAAGGTGTCCCCTCCGTAAGTATTGATAGGCACATCCCCCAAATTTGTTTGTCATCCTCGAAGAGGTAATTCTCTGGAGTTCCTGGACCTATCAGCTATAACATAGTTTGGGTAGATCACACCTCCAAGTTGGTCTCCAATGCCGGCTGCAATCTTGGAATTCTCCACAAGTTCAGGTCCTTCCTCTGCCATCCTCAGCTTGTAACGACGTGCAAAGCCTTTACCTGTAGGCTGTGGCTGCTGCTGTCCCTCTTCTACCCCTTGAAGCTCTGGGATCTAAATCCTTTGGTGTCTTTTGAAATTTATCATGAGGAAGGTTCGTCTTAGGGTCTGCTTCTTTTTCACCATAGATAATTGGTGGTCATGCAGCTTTTGCTGGCTCTGTTTTGGTCTTGCTCCTCCTGCTTTCTCACCTCTCCACCTCTGCCCCTCCAGGTCATGTGTGTTATTCCAGATTTCCAACCACTGCATGAGACTGTTTTTTCGCCCTGACTGTGGTGAAGATTATTATTTTTCGACCTAGTCCCCTTGCACATCTACGCACTTCTGCCACTGCTTCACAAGGTTATCGATGCCTTCATATTAACAGATGTTGATTGGTCTCCGATCCATTCCTGCATGGCCACTTAGACCTTGTTGTTATCACTGAAGTTCAGATATTGGAGAGCTCCTTTCATCAGACCAAACTGATGAATATCTGATGGTGAGTGATCCAGATTGTAAGGTGAGTGGGTAACAGGTCAAAACCAAGCTTCTGAATTTTTTTTCTTAGCTCCAATATGGCTTCAATATGCTCCAATATGCCAGACCATGTGACCAATGACGTCATATACAGTGCATTCAGAAAGTATTCAGACCCCTTCACTTTTTTCACATTTTGTTATGTTGCAGCCTTATGCCGAAATAGTTTAAATTCATTTTTTCCCTCATCAATCTACAGTTAATATCCCATAATGACAAAGAGAAAACAGGATTTTAGAAAGTTTTGCAAATTTATTAAAAAGAAAAAACTGAAATATCACATTGACATAAGTATTCATACCCTTTGCTATGACACTTGAAATTTAGCTCAGGTGCCTCCCATTTCTCTTGATCATCTTTGAGATGTTTCTACACCTTGATTGGAGTCCACCTGTGGTAAATTCAATTGATTGGACATGATTTGGAAAGGCACTCACCTGTCTATATAAGGTCTCACAGCTGACAATGCATATCTGAGCAAAAACCCAAGCTATGAGGTCGAAGAAACTGCCTGCAGAGCTCAGACAGGATTGTGTCGAGGCACAGATTTGGGGAAGTCTACAAAAAAAAATTCTGCTGTATTGAAGGTTCCCAAGAGCACAGTGGCCTCCATAATTCTTAAATGGAAGAAGTTTGGAACAACCAGGACTATTCGTTGAACTGGCTGCCCGGCCAAACTGAGCAATCGGGGGAGAAGGGCCTTGGTAAGAGAGGTGACCAAGAACCCGATGGTCACTGGCTGAGCTCGAGATCCTGTGTGGAGATGGGAGAAAATTCCAGAAGGACAACCACCACTGAAAACACTCCACTGATCTGGGCGTTATGGCAGTGTGGCCAGCGTTACAGCGTTACACACTTTAACCCACGCTGCCACAAAAGCGGGGACCGAACCTCGCACAAGCCACACTTAATCGAGTACGCCAAGCGGTATGCGTATCACGTGACTCATGCCGTTACTTTTATGGAACCCGATTCAAGCGGTTCTATTCGTACCATGCGAAGCCAATTGATGGAAGGGACGAGAACGGTCAAATCAAAGGAATAACACGATTTATTATTATGTACAATGATTCGCAGAAGGAAAGGGGACACAGAGCAGAAGCTTAATCAAACTTAACTTAATACCCAGACACAGGGCCCACTCACACACACGGAGAGAAGAAGAAAAGAAGTTCGCGCGCCAAACGCGCTTTGCTGTCGGTCGCTCCGGGGCAGCTCGCCCGGCGTGGCTCTCTGGTGGTCACGGCACGTATGTGGGAGAAGGCAGGCAGGGGGGAAATCGCGTGTCTGTGGCCCGGCACGGGTCGTCCTCTCGAGCGTGCGATTAATACAGCGCAGGGCACGGGGAAAGTTCGTGTACAATCTCGATCACCGCCATTCAATGCACTCGTTCTGCCGCGCATTCTCGTGCGTTCTCAAGCTCAACCCAACTCCACTCACTCTCACAGGGAATTCTCGTCTCACAGGGAACTGTAACTCAGAGCTTGAACTCACGATACTCTCCGGCTCTGACTCACGTGCACACGACTCTGACTGACTTGGGGGGGGGGGGGGGGGGGGTCGGAGCAGGGTTTTATGGCCCCACCCCAGAGTCTCACTCGAATGTTCCAAACCCCACCTCTCATCGTCGTGGTTAGCCACTCCCCTCGAGCCCTGATTGGCTCCTCGTGCTTACCGGCCATTCCCTCCTGCAGCTCCTCCCTTCGGCCTCGCTGGACTTGTTCAGGCCTGCCACTTGGCATGCTATCGCCAAAAGACCGCCCTACTCACAGGCCTGCTCAACGCAAAACTAACGCAGGACAGGACTACGCTTACATTCACTAAGAAATAACTGAACTATCGCGAGGCTTCATGTTGTGGTGCGTCTACCTACAAGGGGGAATTATCCTTTATTCCAAAACCACAACAATATAATACTGTACACTTGTGCAGACTGGCCGTACTGGTTCGTTTTAGCTCGGATTTGAATTCGGTTTTCGAAATTGGTAGTGGCTCGGGGGTGATAACACTCGAACACCACAGGCCCAGTGCAAATTGGAAAAATTGTGACCGAGTTACCTCAGGTGGCGAGTGGGTAATTATTTAATTTCTCACTTGGCGCGATTCCTGCAGGCTGGCCATATGTGCTTGTCTTAGCTCTGATTTGAATTATATTTTCGCTTTTCATGGAATGTAGGTTGTGCAACCGCTGATAACTTTTAATTGGTCAAAATCGGTCAAACAGCCACTGAAATACCCCAACGGTAATGGAACCATGCATGAAGGTGTGTGTGTGTGTGTGTGTGTGTGTGTGTGTGTGTGTGTGTGTGTGTGTGTGTGTGTGTGTGTGTGTGTGTGTGTGTGTGTGTGTGTGTGTGTGTGTGTGTGTGTGTGTGTGTGTGTGTGTGTGTGTAAGAAAAATAATAATGTGAAAGCGGGAAGGTGGAGGAAACCGGTCATCAATGCCAGCAGTTATAAAGTGAAATCGGCTGGTTTTGCGTTTGTGGGGTTTTTGTTTCATATCACAATTATTAGGTTTCCTCTGCATTTAAGTGAAAGCGGGGTTGTATGAAAGCGTGTTCAATGAAAACGTGTCTGATGAAAGGGGTGTTGTGTCAAAGTGGGGTTATATCAAAGCATGTCCAATGAAACCGTGTCCAATTAAAGCGGGGTTGTATCAAAGCGGGGTTATATCAAAGTAGTCCAATGAAACCGTGTCCAATGAAAGTGAGGTTGCAACAAAGCGGGGTTGTATCAAAGTGTTTCAGATGAAAGCGGGTTTGTATCAAAGTGGGGTTGTATCAAAGCGGGGTTGTATCAAATTGTTTCGGATGAAAGCGGGGTTGTATCAAAGCGGGGTTGTATCAAAGCGGTGTTATATCAAAGTGGTCCAATGAAACAGTGTCCAATGAAAATGTATGAAAGCGAGGTTGCAACAAAGCGGGGTTGTATCAAAGTGTTTCAGATGAAAGTGGGGTTGTATCAAAGCGGGGTTGTATCAAATTGTTTCAGATGAAAGCGGGGTTGTATCAAAGCGGGGTTGTATCAAAGCGGGTTGTATCAATGCGGTGCTGTATCAAAGCGGGGTTGTATCAAAGCGGGGTTGTATCAAAGCGGGGTTGTATCAAAGCGGGGTTGTATCAAAGCGGGGTTGTATCAAAGCGGGGTTGTATCAAAGCGGGGTTGTATCAAAGCGGGGTTGTATCAAAGCGGGGTTGTATCAAAGCGGGGTTGTACCAAAGCGGGGTTGTACCAAAGCGGGGTTGTATCAAAGCGGGGTAGTATCAAAGCGATGTTGTATCAAAGCGGGGTTGTATCAAAGCGGGGTTGTATCAAAGTGGGGTTGTATCAACGCGGGGTTGTATTAAAGTGGGGTTGTATCAAATAATTACCCTTTCTTTAACTGCACTAGTGTGTCTGGCATTTTCCCAAATAATTTATACCACGTATTACTATTTTGTACTGCAAGTGGAAATCTCTTGTACTGACACGTTGTAGCCAACAACCTTTTAATGATGCCTCTCACCTGCTGGATGTTGGGAGATAGAAAAGTCTACCTGAAAGAGTGATAAATATGGACAGTGCAAAAGTTCAAAGCAGCAAGAGATTGCTGCCCGGTTCTGCGGAAATAGGATACAGATAGCTCAGCTGTGCTGAGAATTGTGTCATTATATTTAGCTTTCGTCTTTGTCGCATGTTTCAGTCGCTTTTGTGTTTATGCATTCAATGGTTGTTTTGTTTTTCTTTTCTCCTGTTTTATTGTTTTACATGCAGGAGCACCTGGCGTTACCTGCTTGGTACCTTACGCTTGTTACCTGGCGTTACTTTACTCCTGTTGGCATTTTGAAGAAATCAAATTTTTTTCTTTTTTTTTTGTGGGAGCCTAAAACACTTCCCAACACCCACTAAGTAAAATATTACACACACACACACCGGGGATAATCATTTTACATTACCTTTCAGGTACTATAGTGCAATTTTAAAAAATCCTTTTTTTTTTTTTTTTTACAAAATTTTCAATTTTTTTTTTTTTTTGCAATAAACACTCCCAGCACTGAGTGATGAACCTCTGAAGGTTTGACAAAGATCTGTTCAGGTATGTCAGAAAAATTGTGACAAACGGCTCTCGTAAGGTATAGATTCCACCATAATGTTTGTTTGAAGAAGCTTGTGCACAATTTATTTTGAAAGACAAGGATGTTATCTAACTTTATTAATTTTTATTTTTTATTTTTTTTGTATACAAGATCGAGGCTTGTGAAAGAGCTAACATTAATCACACACACAAAAAAAAATCAAACAGACATAAAATGTATAATAAGGGGAGCGGTAGACAAGATGGGGAGAGATGGTGAAGCACAAAGTTATCCACTTTGTTAAAGCACTTTGTTAAAAAATTATCCATGGGTCGGTGCTCCGATGTTGAAAGTTACATGTCAACCGCTCAAGGGGTTTCAGAGAAAACAATTTTTTTATGCGAATAAAGGTGAAAAAGTGAGGATGCATAAAAAAAAAAACGTGAGGACCTCGGCTGACCCTCCACAACCTGGTCAAGGATGGCTGTGGTCGTCTATTACGAGGGTAGAAATATTTATAGGAAAACACGTCGATGTCGATGTTCGTGGAGGAGCTGGAAAAGCTATTCAACTTGTGTACCAGAAGCACAACATGGAGCCAATTTCTGCAAAACATGAGTTGCAGTATTCGGAAAAGTGTATTTATTTACTCGGAAAGATTTATTTTTTTTCTAAAAAAAAAAGCAATCCCCAAATTCATGTACGGTAGTAACATTATACGTACAGTCTTCGACAGATGCGTATTGATACTTTTACCCTGTTATCATTTAACAACTATAGCAATTGCCATGAGGCCCAAGGAGGAGCGAGGTGACAAAGGTTAAAATGACAATGCACCAGCATTGGGATAACAGTTAGATAGAAGGTAAGTGAATGAATGAACAGGGAAAGAGGAGGGAAGGATAAATAATAACCTGCAAGTAAGAGGGGGTTGGATTCATTTTCTTAACATCTACGATACTAACTGCACTTTTACCCTTTAACTTAATCTAACCTATGTGGATCCTATCCTTTGGACTTCTACAGACAAGGTACAATTCTTTCAATCTCCAAAATCTCAATCAGTTAGATCACTTGCATCTTTTAATCGTTCTTACCTTCACCCACCGAAGGTGAACGGAGGTTATGATTTCACCCGTCTGTTTATCTGTTGTGTAAAGGATATCGGAAAAAGTTGTGGGCGGATTCGGACGAAATTGGGTGGAGAGTTTGGATAAGGACAAATTTATTAGATTTTGGTAAAGATCAGCTTACGGATCCGGGTAATAGAATTTACAAATATTATTAATTAATTCTTCATCATTGAGATATAGGGCTAAAAACAATTTTATAGCATGATATTTCAAAAAGTTGTCGACCGATTCGGTTGAAACTTGGTGGACAGGTTGGGTGCATGAAAAGGAAAAATTGTTTCGATTTTGGTGAAGATCTGCGTCAGGATCCAATTATTTTAAAGTGATTCTTCACCATTGAGTAATTGGGCTAGAAACGAAAAATAGCATGATATCTCAAAAAATTAGAGACCGATTCGGACGAAACTTAGTGGATCAAGGACAAATTGTTCGACTGATTAAATCCGAGACCGTACACCAGTATTTTTTAAAGTTTTTTTTTTTTTTTTTTTTTTTTTTTTTTTTTTACTTTACCATTGTGAAATGGGGCCAAATTTTACATATGTCAAAATTTGTGGATGGATTATGACAAAACTCAGTGGAAGAGTTGGTCAGATGGCAAGAACGAGGCAATTAGATTCTGGTTCAAGTCTGGATGCAAACCGTCCTGCAATATGGATACAAAATGTCAACTTTTCAGCTTGGCAGAGGTTTGTGCTCTATCGAGTGCCCTTCTACTTCTAAATATTTGATAACATTGACAATCAAAACTTTTTTTTCTTGTAAACGTTTCATGAAATAAATCTCAATAGGATTGATGCTTAGAGCAGGGACAGGCAGGTGTTGCATCGAAGATATTACCTCAACAGTTGCAAATTTGTGTACAGATTTCAAATGCTGTACATGGTGCATAATTTCAAATGTCGGCCATTTTGGTAAACCAGTATGACTTACCTTATGAACAAAATCATTCTGGAGGAAACAGAAGATTGAATGCTGAACTACAGTCGTGGCCAAAAATATTGGCACCCTTGCGTGTTTTTCAAATAATGCACCATTCCTTCCAGAAAATTGTTTAAATTAAAAAATATTTTGGTATCCGCATATGTATTTATTTGGATTGCAGTGGAACAAAACAAAAAAGCTGAAAAATTACGAAATCTTAGCTTATTCTACACAGAAATCCAAAAATGGCCTGGACAATTTTATTGGAACCTTTTAGAAGATGTCAGAAATAATTAGATTTCAAGTAGGTGATTCTCCTTTACTTTGGCATTGTACTCACCTATGGTGAGTTGCAGGTGCCTGCAATATAAAAGTCACTCATTCAACCAGTTCAAATGAAGAAAAGGAGTCATTCTGCTGTTTTGTGTCACTGTGTGTACCACAATCAGCATGGAGAAAAGAAAGAAAACCAGAGAATTGTCTGAGGAGGTCAGACACAAGATTGTAGCCAAGCATGGACAATCTCAAGGCTGCAATTCCATCTCCAGAGACCTTGATGTTCCTGTGTCCACCGTACGCAATGTTATCAGGAAGTTTAAGGCCCATAGCACTGTAGCCAACCTCCCTGGACATGGCCGCAAGAGAAAACGTGATTGAAGATTGCAGCGAAGGATTGTTCGAATGGTGGAGAAAGCACCTCGATCAACTGTCAAACAGATTCAAGCTGAACTTCAGATACAAGGTATGACAGTTTCAACTCGCACCATCCATCGCCAACTCAATGAAAGGGAGTTCTATGGTAGGAGACCCAGGAGGACCCCACTGCTAAGAAAGCCCGACTGGAGTTTGCCAAAATCCTTCTGGGAGAATGTCCTGTGGACAGATGAGACCAAATCAGGGCTTTTGGGTAAATCACATCATCTCTGTTTACACAAAACAAAATGAAGCCTTCAAAGAACAGAACACCTTCCCTACAGTCAAACATGGAGGAGGTTCAGTGATGTTTTGGGGTTGCTGTGCTGCCTTTGGCCCTGGGTGCCTTGAATGTGTGCATGGCATCATGAAATCAGGAGATTACCAAGGCATTTTGGAGTGCAATGCTCAAACTAGTCAGAAAGCTGGTTCTCCGTTGAAGGTCATGGTTCTTGCAGGATAATGACCCAAAACACACTTCATAAAGCACCCAGGTATGCTTCAACATAAAATGCTGGACTGTTATGAAGTGGCCAGCAATGAGTCCAGATCTAAATCCAATACTTATGTCAATGTGATATTTCAGTTTTTTCTTTTTAATAAATTTGCAAAACTTTCTAAAATCCTGTTTTCTCTTTGTCATTATGGGGTATTGAGTGTAGATTGATGAGGGAAAAAATGAATTTAAACGATTTCAGCATAAGGCTGCAACATAACAAAATGTGAAAAAAGTGAAGGGGTCTGAATACTTTCTGAATGCACTGTATGTACTAATGAGATTGTTTTTTCATCATTGCCACTCATAAGAGAAGCTATTTTGTTTTCTCATCGACCTGGAGTCTAAGCCACCTTAGCACAGAATGGCAGGTGTAGTTACTGTCACAGGCATTTGTTACTTGCACTAAATTATTTCGGCCTGGATTCTCAGATTAGTGAGGATTCAGCTAATACCTTAGGTCGATTGGAAAACCGAAGGACTTTCACCGAGAGATCAACGATGTAATGCTGATAGTTTCCCCTTTTTTTGTCTATTTTGCCACATCAGCTGATCTCTTGTATAACATTTGGAGTTTACTGCACACCTGCCTGATTTTATGAAGAATTGCCTTCAATTCTCACTCTAATCGTGTTTGGAATTACGTCGGTATGGACAAGCCCAAGTTTTGGAAAGCAGATGATGCAATCAGGAATTCCGAGAAGGTTTACCACTGATAAATAATTGGCAGAAAATTAAATTCCAAATATTGATACCATTTACATATTATTTTGTAGTTGGGTTTGTTAAACCGTCGGATTAGTGTTTGGTAGGTCGGGCGTTACATCACAAGGTGTGCCGTCCTTCAGATGGATCTTTAGCTTGTCATGTGTCCCAGCTGCCAGCATTAGTAACTGTACATTAAGTATCTCACATTTTCCATCAAATGTAGGCGAGTTGGTGCTGGCACCCTGAACAGAGTACAATTTCATGCTGAAAATCAGCTCCCATGAAACGACGGGCCTGGCTGGCCAGTTGGTGAAATACTTGGGGCAAAATACTTCACCAAGCTGACACCACAAGATGATGGACATAATTGGGCTGATCGGATAGAAAAAACCCTCGTCGTGGTGCTCTGGTAAGTGAAACTACACCAGTGTAGTCTATTACGGAAGTTGGCAGTGATGCCATGGTGGGGAAACACTTGCCCGAAGAAGATTAGTACATGATGACTTCAGTTATTGAACATCATGCTTCAAGCAGGGAAGTAGGGCATAGGGTTAGAATATTCCATTGGTTCTGCTTTATGGCAGAAAACTTTGCCCTCAATAGCCACACTTTTAACAAGGTGGTATGGACCGCTACCACATTATTGTCACCCCCCTAAGGCACACACAGGTGGTTGTAAGTGTGGTTCTGTTCTGAGACCATGGGTTTTTGTTGTTGTTTTATAGCCCTGGACAGTTCTCTTAAACAAGGCCGCAGCACGTAGACAGCCGATCAACCTCCCAGGAACGACCCAGAGATCCCCCACATCCAGGATGGTGTACCTCCACCTTCAGGAAGTCAGGGCTACGACAGGGTTAGAAAGAGAGAGATAAGAGAGAAAAGGCCGGTCCATGGGGACCAATCAGCACTGAACGTGACGGCGCTGCCCTGACGAATCCGGGCAGCATGGAAGAATGGGGAAGATTTGGCCCCTGACTTGTATTTTTTTTTTTTTTTTTTTTTTTTTTTTGTATACAAGATCGAGGCTCGTGAAAGAGCTAACATTAATCACACAAAAAGACAAACCGACACACAAAACACAAAAAACAAGGGGAGCGGCAGACAAGATGGGGAGAGAGGGGGAAGGACACAAAAGAGAGAGGGAAGAGGGGGAAGGACACAAACACAACATTTGAGAGCAGGGACATCGGGAGGACTTGGGGGGAGGTGGGAGAGGATTAAAACATATGAACACTGCAAGGACTCTGGGGTGAATTACCGGGGGTAGAAAAGATCAAGGTTTTCGATGGGGGACGATAAGAGATGGTGGTGAACAGCTGTTTTAAAGACCTGGAGGGAGGAGTGGGATTGAAGGGAGTGGGGGAGTTTGTTCCAGAGGCGGGAGAAAAGGGGAATGAAAGAGTGAAGGTGAGCAGAGAGCCTAGACTTTGGCAGTTTAACCATAAGAGGGTTGCAGGCAGATCTTGTGCGACCTGAAGGAATATTGGGGGGACAGAGCACAGAGAGAGCTGGGGGAGCAAGGGCGGAGAGGAGTCGGTAGAAGACAGAAAGACCACCAACCTGCCTGCGGTGAGTGAGTGAAAGGCCCTCGGCGTTGACTACATCGCAGGAGATTCCAATGATTCTGAAAGCTTTGGCCTCAACAGCGTGAAGCCGAGCAAGGTGTGAGGCAGGAGCACCAGCCCAGAGGGGGGAACAGTATTCCATTGAGCTGCGGATGAAAGCCTTGTATGTGGTGAGGAGCTCAGGTGTGCCAAGGAAGGACTTCGCACGACGGAGGATGCCCAGTTGGCGACTGGCTTTGGAGGCCAGCTTGGAAATGTGGTTTTCCCAAGAAAGATCATGGCAGATAGTGAGACCCAAAAGCTTGAGCGACAGAACTTCTTGGAGAGGATTGTTGAGAAAGTAGATGGGAGGGTTGTCCAGTCGGTCCTTTCGGAGAGACATTGTAAGAGTGTGAGATTTGTCAGGATTGAAAGACATGTTCCACTTGTTTGACCAGTCTGTGATTTTGTCCAGGTCTGCAGAGAGTGAGGAGGCTGCAGACTGCCGATCTGAGGGATGAGGAATCGAGCGACAGAGAGTAGAGTCGTCAGCAAAGAGATAGAGAGGATTTTCAAGAGAGTCAGAGAGATCATTGATGAAGACCAGAAAAAGCACAGGGCCCAGAACACTACCTTGGGGAACTCCAGCCTGAACAGGAAGAGGAGATGAGAGAAACCCATTCAGGGCCACACGTTGACTACGACCAGAGAGGAAGTCCGCCAGCCATGCGTGGAGATTTCCATGGATACCAAAGGAGGAGAGTTTGGAGAGCAGAGCAGGGTGCCAGACCGTATCGAAGGCACGTGAAATGTCAAGGGAGACTGCTCTAATTTCCTGTTTGGCGTTGAGGACCTCCATCCATTGTTGAGAAAGCAGAAGCAGCATGTCCAGAGTAGAGTGACCAGGTCTGAAACCAAATTGATGATCAGAGATCAAGCCATTGGAGAAGAGGAAAGATTTAATATCTGAAGCAATGATGGATTCCATGACTTTGCTGATAATTGGGAGAAGGCTGATTGGTCTGTAGTTGCTGGGATCTGTTTTTGCACCTTTTTTGTGCAAAGCGGTGATGTTGGCTGATTTCCAAGCAGATGGCAGATGACCTTGAGCAAAAGAGAGGGTGAAGAGAACAGAAAGAGGGAGTGAAAGAGCAGAAGAACATGATTTTAGGACCCGTGGGCTGATGCCGTCAGGACCAGTTGCAGAATCAGAGTCGAGGGTTGACAGAAACTTTTCCACCTTGTCAGGAGGAAAGGACACAGAGTCCAGGAGCAGCTGGGTACGACTGGGTACGGTGGGTACAGAGAGGGATGGGTTTGGGACACAAGATTTAGAGGCAAACACAGAGTTGAGGCATTCAGCTTTTTCACGTGCGGAGTCAGCCGTTAAGCCGTTTGAGGTGAGGGAGGGGTTGGAGGGGGAACAAACACCAGAAACAGATTTGACCAGACGCCACCAGGATTTGGAAGAGGGAGACAGATAAGAGAGTTCGGTCTTGAGAATGGTGAGATATTGTTTCCTGGCTCTCCTGAGGGTGGACACACACTTGTTTCGGGCTTTGTGAAAGGAAATGAGATTTCCTTCCGTTGGATTTGCTTTCCAGGAGACGAAAGCAAGTTGTTTCAGGGCAACAGCCTCACCACAAGATTCCGTGTACCATGGACGGGAGGAAGGGTATGACAACTGAAGACGAGATGGTATAAATCTGTGCATGAGAGAGAGCAATTTACTTTGAAAGAATTCCCAGGATGAGTTGATGTCAGAGGCGGTAGAGAGGGGAGACCAGTCCAGATGATTGATGGCTGCTTGAAGACCGTGCCAGTTGGCCTGAGTGAAATGCCAGACTCGTCGACGCTGAGGAGGCTCTCTGAGAATGGTCAGAGAGATTTCCACTTTGACAAGCACATGATCAGATGAGCCGATTGGAGCAGAAGAAGAGCAGCAGACATTTTCAGGGAAGTTTGTCATAACCAAATCCAGAAGAGAAGATGCTCCGTTGACTGAGATCCGGGTCGGGAAATTGACAGATTGTGTCAGTCCCAGTGAGTCGCAGAAGTCCTTTGCTGAAGAGCCATGGCTGGTGAGAGAGGTACCCACACCCAGCCAACTGGCATGGTGACAATTGAAATCACCACATATGAGGAAGAGAGAGTTGGGATGGGTAGATAGAAGTTGGTCCATATTATCAGACAGTGAGATGTAGATGGAGTCATCGCTGATTGGTGGACGGTACAACACACATATGAACAAAAGGTGGGAGCGAAGGGGAAGCCGTAGCCAAAGGTATTCCTGGGGGTGAGGTGGAGAGAGGGCAGTGGAGGGCGAGTGAGGAAGAGAGTTTTTTATAAAGATAGCAACCCCACCTCCAGGACGAGGCTCAGGTCTATCATACCGGAGGAGGGAGTAACCTGGGAGAGATACCAAGGCATCAGAGACATCATGAAGGAGGAAAGTTTCTGTTAAGCAGATCACATCTGGTTTGTCAGAAGCAACCTGTATGGAGAGGTCAGTCAAGTTTGAGCGAAGGCCCCGGATGTTTGAGGTCCATACCGTTAATGAAGAGGAAGGGGGAGCATCGGGTCCAGAACAGGGGGGGGGGGGAGGGGTAGGGTAAGATGTGGAAGAGGAGGAAGAGGTAGGGAGAGCTGTTGAAGGTGTGTCAGAGATTTCAGAATAGCTTGGAGAAAGGGAAGAATGGGGCGGACAAAAGGTTTGATGGAGATTGGGTGAGGCACAGTGAGGTGTTATTTGAGGAGGGGGAAGAGCAAGGCAGAAGGTTTGTGGAGATGAAGGTGAAAGTTGGAAGGAGGAAGAAGCAGGGAGGATGCTTTGAGGAGGAGGGGTGAGAGGGGAGTCTAGGAGGGGAGGAGCGAGGGAGAGTCTCGGAGGGGAGGGGTGTGGGAGGAGTTTAGGAGGGAGGGGAGGGAAGGGGCAAGGGGGGAGATTTGAAAGGGATGGGTGATGGGGAGGATTTGGAGGGGAGGGGTGAGATTGGATTTTGAAAAGTGTACGATTCATGGGAAACGAACATTTTTTGCAAAATGAGTTTGAGACCTTCGAGTCAAAAATACGTTTGAGGACACTGGAGGAGGGATGGAGTTCTGGATAGTTTATGGAATGTAGAAAGGAGGAACTGTAAGAGATGGTATTATATATATTTTTTGGAATGAATAGATTTGGTGAGCAAGACGAAAGCATCCTTTTGTAGGAAAAGAAGAAAAGGGTGTTATAATATATGAGAGAAAATAGTTGTTCAGGGGAGAGATTATACATTTCTAACCGCGTGATCGCGAACGAAGAACGAACGAACAAAAAGAACAACAAATAAACGAATAAGACCTGGGAAGGAAATATTTTTTTGGGGGTTTTTTTTTTTTTGTGAATACAGATATTAAACAAGGAGGTACGGGGTGAACGACTGGTACGAAACAGAGAACGAAAATAATTTCAGCGCATTCGACGAATCGCTGAGATAAAAACAAACCACAAGGTCGGAGACGGTACGTTAGTCTAAGCCTACGAGTACTAGGCCGCAGAATACTCGATACCATTAACCGACGATTGTGTATACATGTACGAAAAATTAGCACCGAAAATTTTCCAAAAGATACGCTGTAGGTACATACACCGAAAGATAGATACAGTCTCGACAAAAACACAATTGAGAAATATCACTTAGCTTCGAAAGCGTGAGCGCATGGAGCAGCTTCGAAAAGACGTGACCTCGCCGTGATCTCGCGAGATCTCGCGAGTATTGAGGGGTACAACCACCGCGAAGAGGCGTACCATATAGTTGTTGAGACGACGGGTTGTTTTCATTGGTGGTGATAATACCGATTTTTAAAGATACAAGTTTTGAATCGTGATATTCATACTTTGCAATCCTGCAAACCCATCCCAATGGCATTGTCTGAGGGGAAATTGAAACATTCTTCAATACTTATGAAAAAAAATGGCAAATTAATGGCAATTGCTCCGCATAATATGTGAACAAGTTATATATGTCTTCAGTGATAGAGACAGAATCCTCGATGCCAAAAAATAAGTTTACAATGAAATTGCCATCACCATTAATATTGTCATGTCCATGGCTGATGAAAAACAGCCTTGGACGGATAGCCGAACAGTTAACTCCGAGGCAGCAGTTCGAAACTTGGAGGTACTTTTTTGGCGTGCACGGCCAAAGAAAACCAAGGTGCTTACCTCAGACGGCCACCACAGAGTTTATTCCTCAAACGCACAAACACAGAAACGAGACAAGGAAAATCAACAATACGACGATGAAAAATGGCATAACAAGAGGACGTCATGCGGAGCACGATACTTGCAAAATACGCCCCCCCTCTCCCCAAGAAAAAAAAATTGCATTGTTACAGCAAATTGTCCATGTCATCAAGATTAAAATTGACAGTTTTTTTTTTTTTTTGTATACAAGATCGAGGCTCGTGAAAGAGCGAACATTAATCACACAGAAAGACAAACCGACACATAAAACATATAACATCGGGAGCGGTAGACAAGATGGGGAGAGAGGGGGAACGACACAAACACAACATTTGAGAGCAGGGACCGAGAGACATGGAGACATCGAGAGATCTGAGAGAGGGCGAGGGCTTTGGGGGGGGGGGGGGGTGCATGGGTAGGGGGTGGTGGGAGAGGTATAAAACATATGGACACTGCCAGGACTTCCAGGAAAGAAGTTGGAATTTCAAACAAGGTGGATCTGGGGTGAATTAGCGGGGGTAGAAAAGATCAAGGTTTTGGATGGGGGAAGATAAGAGATGGTGGTGAACAGCTGTTTTAAAGACCTGCAGGGAGGAGTGGGATTGAAGGGAGTGAGGGAGTTTGTTCCAGAGGCGGGAGAAAAGAGGAATGAAAGAGTGAAGGTGAGCAGAGAGCCGAGATTTCGGCAGTTTAACCATCAGAGGGTTGCTGGCAGATCTTGTGCGACCTGTAGGAATATTTGGGGGACAGAGCACAGAGAGAGCTGGGGGTGCAAGGCCGGAGAGGAGTCGGTAGAAGACAGAAAGACCACCTACCTGCCTGCGGTGAGTGAGTTAAAGGCCCTCAGAGATAGCTTCATCGCGGGAGATTCCAATAATTCTGAAAGCTTTGGTTTCAACAGCGTGAAGCCGAGCTAGGTGTGAGGCAGGAGCACCGGCCCATAGAGGAGCAGGAGCACCGGCCCACCGAAACCCACGACACCTACCTCTTCCCATCTTGATCAAAGCTCGGGTCAATAGGAAGAAAAGACGATTTTTCAGATGAAAAATGATGATGTTGGAAGGTTGACCTTGAGTTGACCTTTGACCTTTTGACCTCAAAATTGGTTTCCCTATTTAGTGACAATGTGCAAATGCTCTTCAATTTTCAAGTCAATCGGTTGAGAATTGATGGCTTTTTAGATGAAAATGTATGATTTTTAAAATTTGACCTTAAGTTGACCTTTGGACCTCAAAAATAGTATGTTCCCCAATTTATTGACTTGATATACAAATGCTATTCAATTTTCAAGTCAATCGGATTTAAAATGGCGATTTTAGAAATTTGACCTCCAGATGACCTTTGACCTCAAAATCAATAGGCTTCTCAATTTGGACGACTTGTACAACGTGGTGAAGTTTCGTGACGATCGGTTTAGAATTGTGACCTGTAGGCCGGTGACAGACAAACAGACAGAACCACAAACGGAACCGACCAATATACTTGAAAAATCTTCGATTTTGCAAGTAATAAGAAATTTAATGAAATACAGGTAAGACAATAAAATGAATGCTGAGGTAAAAATTATATCCTTATATCTAATTTGAGACGTCTCCACAGTCACAAACACAACAAACGGGGAGAGATAAAAGAAAAGAAATGTTCCCTTTTTTTCGTGCCGACACTTAGCTTTGCGTCCCAAAAATGCGCCAGGTAGTTTGATAGTCGCGGTAGTCCGTGCAGGGAAAACGCTCCAGCAATGGTGCCGAAACCACGTGTCAAACATGCCAGACACGAAGCAAGCAGCCAACTGACCCCTCCTCGCTTCCACCGCCAAGCGGGACACGGCTCTCTCCTCCGTCTGAAAGCACCGAGTCGCACAACACCCCATCCTTCAACATGGCAACGGCTCCACAAAGCTCGGAAATGTTCCCTTCACGACATACACGAGAAACACAACAGAGAGAGAGAGAGACTTAGACTTTTAAACTCTTTTTATTATAAAAGTATAAAACAAGAGTAACACCAAAGGAAATTCTTCAAGGAAAATCAGCAAAGTCATAGAAATCCCACAAGGAAAAAACAATCAGTGCACTGCAATCCAAACAACAGAAAAGGCGAAAATACCAAAAAAAAACACAAGGAGAAAACCTAGGCATAATTTCTAAACTAGGCATAATTAATTTTATATGTACAAATTTACATTCGCATTTGCAAACATGAGGAGAGACGGAAGAAAGAAAGAGTAGGTCAAGACAAGGGGAGAAAATCGCCGGCAAGGAGAAGCAAGGAACAGTGTATGAGAACAACCGAATATATTATAAAGAAATTATCAATTTGTTATCTTGGACTTCACAAAACCCTTCAACACACCAGTAGTCCAGTCATTCTAGCGAACTTTTACCCCTAACCCACCACTAATTGCAAGAGAAAAAAAATGATATTTTTCTGAAACCTGTCGATCCTCTGAACAAATACATAAAATTATACTCAATTATAATGAGTGGATCATACTTTATTTTCAGATTGAACGAGAGCCGTGAACGAGAGGTGGAGTGACGCTTGCAGTGAGAGATTTGATCAGTGTGCTGAGGACAGTTAAACGCTGTGGTCATTGTGAATGTAAGTCGTATTATATTTAATTTATGATTGTTTAAGGTTTTATTTTTATTTTTAAAAGCAGTTTTTTAACATTTAATTTTATAATAAACATGTTCAAATTTTGTATTTTTATGAACCTATACATTTATAGTAGGACAACACAGGGAATAAAATGTAATCCTAAGTTCCCTATCTTTTCAGCAACATGGGTGATATCGACTGTGTCTTCTGTAAGAAACCCCTCTCCAGTGATCCAACCAGTACACTGACAGATAAAGGTTGTACGAGGATCGAAGAAGCTGGACGTGAGCGTGGTGAAGAAGTCCAAGTCCATCCAGGACAGGCAGTTCATACAGATTGTCGTAGGGTGTTCTGCAATGTGAGAGAACTTGAACTTTCTCTGAAGCGAAAACATGTTTCGTCTGAAGCAGACAAAGGGAGGTGCCTTCGTTCAATGGATTCAGCGTTTGACGACAGAATTCAGCGTCTCTCTCTCTCTCTCTCTCTCTCTCTCTCTCTCTCTCTCTCTCTCTCTCTCTCTCTCTCACTCTCACTCTCACTCTCACTCTCACTCTCACTCTCACTCTCTCACATATGATCGGGTTTCCTGTCACACTCAGGTCATTATGAATACTTTTCGGTTTGGTTACGATTTGGAGAAAGCCGTTATGACCCCACAATCTCATAGTCTGCACATTGGTCAATCGGTAAAGCCGAATAGATATCTTGAGCTTTACCCACCAGAACACTTTGTACTAACATAGTCCATGACCCCACAGGCCATTTTAACATTTGAGCCACCTTCTCAAAGTGTAGAAAGAACTTGGCTACCTCCTTTTCATTAAAGGGTGGAACCAGCCTCACATGCCTACCAACATCCCAAGAGTTCTGACTGGTTGTCGAACAAGCCGGAATGGATACTACTTCTCGCCGTTCCCCCAGTAATTCAAGCTCCTTGAGTTTAAGTTTCCTCTGATACTCCATGTCCCATTCCTTTAACTCCCATTCGGCTCCTCTTTCCTCTACTCTTTCCACTGCTCTTCTCTCCTCGAGTTCAAGTTCCCGTTCTGCTCTTTCCTTTTCGGCTCTCCTTTCCTCTGCTCTTTCCTCTGCTTTCCATTCCAACTCTTTTAACCTTTCCTGGCTCTACAGTTGCATCTTCATTTTCCAGAGCTCCATATTTGCTTTTTCCTCTGGTAACCAATCCAAGGCTACCTCTTCCCATGTTCCTTGTCTCACTAGAGATTCTACCACCAATGTCTGAATCTCTGCTTTCTTCATACTAACTCAGACCTCCAAGTTACAATATTTGGCCAATATCATGAGTTCCGATCCTTTTAACGCCTGGAAATGTGCCTCGTTCGGGGACGTCGCAAACTTCTCTACTTCAAACACCATGGTGACTATTAGTTAGCACCTGTTAACCTTCACACAAAAAATTCCAAATTTTCAGAAATACAATTTGGGAATGTTAGAAAATTCCAAATTTGGGAATTTTGGGAATGTTAGGGAATTCTATGCCGGACGAGTCCCCAATTTCTGTTACGTGCTCCTCCCCAAACCCCAGTCACGGTGTACCTCCGAGCCCCAAAAGGAGTCATGGCAGAAAGATGTGCTATTATGTGTGCCAATGACCAATGGTGAAACCACACCAATCAATCGATACCAAAAAACAAGTATTGTATTAATATCGCACAATAATAACAACTTGCGCAAGTACAAGAAAACCTCAATTGCACAGCAAACACCATATAATTCCTATGATGGTACCACCAATTTCTTAACTCAATAACTCACGGTACTCCACGTGAGCGAACTGTAACACCCCCAAAGTCACTGTCACGACACCAGGCCAAAGTCGATCCATGCTCCGATGATCGCAAGAAAAAGGTCATACTGAGACATGAACCCAGGATGGCTGACAGTCGACGCTGCAAAAGAACCACTGGGTAAGGTCGGGCCAACGTCAGTCAGGTAAAAGTTCACCCAAAAGGCGACTGGGAATTCACATCTTCGGTTCACCAGACAATGACGCTGACATGAACGAGCAGCAGTTCCCAAGCGGAGAACCGCGAATTCCCAAGCGAAATCCACGACACCCACGAGAACCAGGCGAATCGCTGGTGCGAGGTGAAATGGCTGGTGCGAGGTGAAATGGCGGATGGGCCCGTAATGGAGGCGTACCTACTCTCCAGCAATGATTCACTTTCGGAACAAAAAGCAAAACCCGTCACACAGGTTTATCTGCCACAGCAATAACGACACTGTCACAGGAATCCCTTTCCCGGGGAAACAAATATTCGCTTGTGACCAATGTCCACCAGCGTCCGCTCGACACCTCGAAGCAGATCGGCCTTTCTTTCCCGATCTCACTTGATCCGCTCCTTCTTCCTCCTCTTCCGGTTTTTCCCAATCCATTTCGTTTTTCTTTTGAAACACTAATTTTTACCTTTGAAGACAGTTATCTCCATTTCACACTCAAACTGTAACAATAATAGTGTATGAAACTAAAAATGCTTCCAGTGGATGAAAACCACAAAGACGGAAGTGACGAATCCGTAACAGTATGTGGAGGGCATTTCAGAGCTCACACCAATTTAGTATACAGTAAACCCTTAATCATTGCGGGAGTTACATTCCTGGAAAATGCTATGATATTCAAAACCGCGATAGTGAAAACCAAGGGCCTATGGGGAAAAGAATGTTAGTTTCCTGAGCTTCGAGAAAATATTGTTAGGGACACGACTTAGATGTTATGATGGGCCGAGCGGAATGGCCGCCGTGTTCGCACAAGTTACCCGATTACACTCGAACGTTGGCCGAATCGCGCTATGCTAAATCAATGAAGGAAAGGACACAACGGCTGGGTTTAAATGACATGACACCAGGGGTACAGTTCTCAAGACCTCCGGAGGAGGATATAATATGGGTTATGCAGAACGTTTAGATTACACGGCACAGAGGTACAGCACAGAAAGATGGGCACTTATACACGGTCTTATCTTAGCCCGGACAGACCACAGACAAACGGGACAAGACTGACTTACACGGGGATTGATGGCAGGGGAGGGCAGGCAGTCGATGGCTCAAGGTGCACCTTGGCTCAGGGGCAGAATCGACTCGGTCCGGTCCAGAGATGCGGGAGGTATCTCTCAGCGCTAGGAGGTGGCGTCCTTTCTTCTTCGTAGCTGAGGCGCATCTGACGTCACCTCCGTCTTCCTGCGCATGTCCCGCGGGGAGTGACATGCCCTCGGCTCGTTAGCTCCGCCCCAGATGGAATCGGTCCGCCGCTTCTTATTGGGTGCGGGGGGTTACCGGGCTCCGCCTTTGACGAGGAGCTGACAGTGAGCCCCTGCGTGGTAACCCCGTCGGAGCACATGGTCAATGGCGGCTAACCAAGCCGGAGTGAGGACGCGCACTCCCCGCGCCGCTGTTGTTGTTGTTGGTGTTGTTGTTTCATGAGGAAGAGATGCGGGGAGGTATTGGGAGGTCCTAAACTTACTACTGGTGCCATACAATCACATTCTGGTGCAACGAAGAGTCAGAATTAATGGAAACGAGTCCTGAACTAACATAGACTAAGAATAACTAGCAAGATGTCCTATAGTTGTCTACGTGAGATGCGGTGAACCTGGGCACGACATTTAATGGGGGAAAAAGGGGAAGGTCGGGGCTACAGAGTGTTGTTTACAGATAATGGGACTAGGGAATGGGGGATTGGGGATAGTTGGGGAGTATTGGGGAAATAGGGGAATATTTACAAGCGGATATGGATGGAGGCCAAATCCCATATCCGCAACATTGCACCCTTCTCTACCTCGGGGCGTCCTGACCCGATAAATTTTTACCTACGTTAGTGTGGCACTCAGATGTAGTTCCCTCTACTATTAACTCAACCCTGAGTGCGACAGTTTTACAGATGTTCACAAATGAGTAAATATGTCCCCCTGCGACGTTGCACCCTTCTCCTTACAGAAACACACCCACAGGATAACCGAATCGCGGAAAGAATCCTCAAACTAAACATACAGCCGGTAGGGAGCATTATTTACACAAGACTACACTGATATTTACACTACGATCCAGGACCTGTTTTGGAGGAACACATGCAGATGTTATGCATAGAGAGAGAGCACGCATGCCAGCATCGATACACCAACCCACGAGTGCCCTGTGGCCCTACGGCCTTTAATAATGTGCAGAGCACCCCATCCAAGCACCAAAAGCACCACCCCATCATGTACAGTCAGCACCATCCGGTGCACCAATAAAGTGTTCAACGTCACCGGTGGTGTCGCAGCCGGCCGATGTTCTGCCGCTGGTCTTGCCTTCCTGAAGTGCACTTGGTGTTCTGGCTTCCTTCAAAAATAAAGAAAGGCGCCAACCGCGTCCATTTCTAAATTGTGGCCGTCAGGGGCCAACTATTAGTGGTTCACCTGTATGGCATAGGTGCCACGTTGACCCATAGGTCCATCAACGGGTGGTGCTTGCCCGCAAAAGAACTGCGGTCCATGGTGGGCGGCCACAAACATTGCGGTCCATATGGTGTATCGATCCAGGCAGCAAGCAGCGAAAGTACAGGCCCACAACTGCAGAGCCAGCACCTCTCTCTCCTCTCTCTCTGCCCCAAAGCCAGATCCTCGGAGGTGGGAGACAAAAGAAGGAGACAAGTGAGTAAGGTGGTAAGGGCGCAAAAGTGCACGCAATGCAAGGTAATGCACACTGGGGGCACATGGGAACCAGGTGAGACAGGTACGTTCCTACCGTACGCCCCCCCCCCACCAGGTAACCTACATTGCCCCTCCCTTACCCCTTACTGTATCCACAAAACACAACACTACCCATAAACATCTACTTTACAAATCAACAAACGTCCCTACTGTCTTCCCCGTTCCTCCCATAAACCAAATTTGTCTTCTCTCCCTCCTAACCAATCAAATTTGCTATTTCCAACTCTCATCAAAATTTGCCATCTCCAACTCAACATCAAAATTTGCCATCACCAATTCATCATCAGTCCCTCCTAAGGAGGGAGAGATGGAATCACCCCAATGTCTCATCCACGTCGTGATGCGTCTCACCAATCCACACAGCAATTCTCATTTCCTGCACACAGAACAAAGAAAACACAGGTGTGGAGTCATCATCATCACCTCAGGTAAGTGGCTGCGTATGGTGCGACAGGTTCATCAATCCTAACTATTTCCTAAATGACTTTAACAACTTTACATTACCCGGGGTCTTTCCCTGCCAATCCATTGGCCAACTTACACTATGGGTTCTAAAAACCAATTCCCATTGCCCAAACTGTGGTGCCTCTCAATTTGGGGTCTCACTCCCCCGATTCATCTCCCGGTGCCTCGCACAATTTCTGGGCTGCGACGTGTAGCTCTCCCAGCAGGTCTACCCACCTGCACACCTCCACCACTGCAGTTTTTTTTTTTTTTTTTTTTTTTTTTGTTTGTATACAAGATCGAGGCTCGTGAAAGAGCGAAAATTAATCACACAGAAAGACAAACAGACACATAAAACAAATAACATCGGGAGCGGTAGACAAGATGGGGAGAGAGGGGGAAGGACACAAACACAACATTTGAGAGCAGGGACCGAGAGACATGGAGACATCGAGAGATCTGTGGGAGGGAGAGGGCTTTGGGGGGGAGGCATGTGAAGGGGGGAGGCATGTGAAGGGGGGGAGGCATGTGAAGGGGGGGGGGGGTGGGAGAGGTATAAACATATGGACACTGCCAGGATTTCCAGGAAATAAGTTGGAATTTCAAACAAGGTGGATCTGGGGTGAATTAGTAGGGGTAGAAAAGATCAAGGTTATGGATGGGGGAAGATAAGAGATGGTGGTGAACAGCTGTTTTAAAGACCTGGAGGGAGGAGAGGGATTGAAGGGAGTGTGGGAGTTTGTTCCACAGGCGGGAGAAAAGAGGAATGAAAGAGTGAAGGTGAGCAGAGAGCCGAGATTTCGGCAGTTTAACCATCAGAGGGTTGCTGGCAGATCTTGTGCGACCTGTAGGAATATTTGGGGGACAGAGCACGGAGAGAGCTGGGGGAGCAAGGCCGGAGAGGAGTCGGTAGAAGACAGAAAGACCACCTACCTGCCTGCGGTGAGTGAGTGAAAGGCCCTCAGAGATAGCTTCATCGCGGGAGATTCCAATGATTTTGAAAGCTTTGGATTCAACAGCGTGAAGCCGAGCCAGGTGTGAGGCAGGAGCACCAGCCCATAGGGGAGAACAGTATTCCATTGAGCTGCGGATGAAAGCCTTGTATGTGGTGAGGAGCTCAGGTGTGCCGAGGAAGGACTTCGCACGACGGAGGATGCCCAGTCGGCGACTGGCTTTGGAGGCCAGCTTGGAAATGTGGTTTTCCCAAGAAAGATCATGGCAGATAGTGAGACCCAAAAGCTTGAGTGACAGTTGCCTCCGAGCTTACCTGCTCCTTACCCTAACCTAACTACCTGGGGAAGGCCCTCTGGCGCTCTCCCCACTCGGTGCCCTCTCTGGCACTGGGCTACCCGGGTCCGTCCTCCGGATCCTCGGGCTCCACTGACACTAACGGCTCCCAGAGCCCACCTGCGGCCTCACCTGGCCGACATCCTCACAGTGGTGGAGTGCCCAACCAACTACACACACTAACAGGCTACACGCCCAGCCATTTCCACAACACTAATGCACCCATCCACAATACCATTCTGCAACAGCACCACAAATGCCAATATCCAACCACAATTTACCTATACCCTCTACCTAACACTTACACTACCCGCCCCGGGTACTCGTGAAAGGGGTCCACTCTTCCCCCATCCACACCTTCGCACCATGCACACCACTCCGTAACACTTACTCCAACTCTCTCCACACCACTCATTCCAATACTCCTTGTATTCCACACACCTGTACTTGCACACCTGTGCTCTCACACCTGGTGCTACCTGCACCCTTCTCTCCCCAAGCGCATTCGCGCTGATCCACAACACTCACTACTCATCCACTGCTCCACACACCTGTCCAGTTCTCACACAGCATCATCTCATCTAACTACTCCCCTCTGAAACTTGCGCTTCCCAGTCGTCCCTTTAAACTATTGCGCTCCCACGTCATTATCATCCATACTAATCTACCTGCGTCCCCACTACAGGTATCAGTCACTATCTAAACCTTAACGTTACCTAATGTCATCTTCGCTAGATCCCTAACAATATCCTAACCCACCCGGGCTAGTTTTCACTGCCATACACCCCATAAACTATTGCGCATTTGCCCCACTATGGGAAGGGTGGCAGGGATGCCACCCTTACCCACCGGGCCCATCGCTCATCAATCCCCCAGTCCTCTGGCACTAATAAGCCCCCCTTATTCAGAGGTACTGGGTCCCGCCTCGGCATCTAAAGCCGAGGCAATCCACGGGGGCGCCTGCTCGCCGGTGTAAGGCCTTATCCGGTCGGCGTGGACGATCCGAGGGAGGGCTCGTGGCCCCATTTTGATTTTTACTACCACGTCACAGACTTGCGACAGGACGACCCCCGGGCCTTGCCAGGGAGAGGTGAGTTTCGGGCACCTACCCTTCCTCCTCCGGGGATTGAAGAACCAAATCTTCATCCCCGGAGTGTACTGACTCCCCTGGCTCCGGTGGTCGTACCTGCGCTTCATCTTTTCCCCCGCCAGATGGAGTTGGCGGCGGGCGAAGGCATGGACTAGCTCCATGCCTTCCTCTAGGTGACGTGCGTACCCCTCCCTCGGCGGGTTAACCACTGTGTCTGGCACGGGACCGCATAGCAAGTCGGCGGGAGCCCGTAACTCCCGCCCATACATAAGCAACGCTGGACTGCATGCGGTGGCCCCGTGCTGGCTGGTTCGGTAGGCCATGAGCAAATAAGGGAGATGTTCGTCCCAGTCATCCTGACGGGTGGCGGTGAACAGTGCCAGTTGTTGGATTAGAGTTCGGTTGAATCTCTCCACCATCCCGTCAGATTGAGGCCTTAAAGGCGTTGTTCTGGTTTTCCGAATTGACTGGAGACTGCACACATCTTTTAGCAATTTGCTCTCAAAATTTCGTCCCTGGTCGGTGTGCAACTCCTGTGGAATCCCATGCCGGCACACAAATCCTTCCACGAAGGCCTGCGCTACCACCCCTGCTTCTTGGTTGGGGAGGGCGTAGGCCTCCGGCCACTTGGTGAAGTAGTCCATCACAACGAGGATGTACTTATTACCTAGGCGGGTGCGGGGTAGTGGGCCTAGGATATCCATGGCCACCCGCTCTAGGGGGGCCCCCACCTGGTGTAATTGAAGGGGGGCCCTCATCCTCCGTGCTGGTCCCTTTTTGGCAGTACAGGCGTCGCATCTCCGACACCAGTCCTGTATGTCGCGCCCCATATTCACCCAATAAAACCTCCGGCGTACCTGCGATGTCGTCTTTGTCCTGCCCAAATGGCCGCCGGGGCGGGTACCATGCACCTGTTGCAATATATCGGTCTTAAATTTATTTGGGACTACCACCAGCCAGGAAGTCTTATCAGAGGGAACCTCCACCCATTTGCGATACAAGATGTTATCCTTCAATTCCAGGGTCTGCCACTGAGCCCAATACGCCTTGGTCTGTGCCCCGAGGGGGGTGACCTCTTCCCCCTTAGGTCTTTGCCCCAATTTGACCCAATTGAACACTGGCCCCAGGACAGGATCCTCCTGCTGGGCCGTGCTCCATGCCAAAGTTCCGAATTCCTCATCTGCGGTTAGTGGCAAAATTGGCCCTCTCACCCGGGTTGCCCGGACAACGAGGGTCGGGTCCGAATCGCCCAATTGTTCCCTCTCCTCGTGTCTCGCACAAAATTTGCAGTTTTCCCCCAGACAAGGACGCCGAGAGAGTGCGTCCGCATTACCATGGGCCTTCCCGGCCCTATGGGCCACATCAAAATCGTACTGCTGCAACTTTTCCAACCACCTTGCAATTTGGCCCTCTGGTTCCTTGAACCGAAGGAGCCATTGCAAGGAGGTTAACCGTACAAAGTCAGTTCTAACCAAAAATTTCCGCCCGTACAAGTACGGGTGGAAATGGTTCATGGCAGCCAGCATAGCCAATAACTCTTTGCGAGTGACGCAATAATTTCGCTCGGGCCTACTTAAGGCCCGACTATAATAACCAATCACTCTCTCCACGCCCTCCTGTGTCTGAGACAAAACTGCGCCCAATCCTTCCTGGCTCGCATCCGTGTCCAGGGTAAATGCCCCGTTGCTAGTGGGGTAAGCTAGAAGGGGTGCGGATGTTAGACACCCCTTCAATTTTTGGAAGGCCTCGTGGCACTCCCGTGTCCAATTAAATCGCGTCCCCTTCTCCGTGAGCCGGTGGAGGGGACGGGCCAACTCCGCAAATTTCGCCACAAAGCGCCGGTAGTAGGAGCAGAGTCCGAAAAATCCCCGCACCTCTTTGATGGTACGTGGTGCGGGCCACTCCTCTACCGCTTTAATTTTGTCTGGGTCCGTTTTTACCCCCTCGCAACCGATGACGTGGCCTAAATAGGCCACCTCCTTGGCAAACAAGGTGCACTTACTCGGGTTCAGCTTCAACCCTGCCTGTCTGAGGCACCCGAACACCTGGTCCAAATTAGCTACTGCCTGGGGGAACGTTTTGGCATGTACTAGGACGTCATCCAGGTACACCAGGCATGATTGCCATGGCATGCCGCCTAGTACATGTTCCATCAATCTTTCAAAGGTGGCGGGGGCGTTACACAAACCAAACAGCATCACAGTAAACTGATACAGTCCCTTACCTGTGGAAAATGCCGTTTTCTCCTTCCCTGCCCTATCCATCTCCACCTGCCAATACCCACTCTTGAGGTCCAAAGTTGAGAACCAATTTGAGCCCGCAACGGCATCGAGGGTGTCATCAATCCTTGGCAGGGGATATGAGTCCTTGAGTGTCACGTTGTTTAGCTGGCGATAGTCCACGCAGAACCGCGTGGTCCCATCCTTCTTTTTGACCAGCACAACAGGTGACATCCAAGGACTTCCCGAGGGCTCGATCACGCCTGCGTCGAGCATTTTTTCAACCTGCTCGTCAGCTTCCGCCCTCTTGCTCCAAGGGAGCCGTCGGGCGGCCTGACGAATAGGCCGGGCCTCACCGGTGTGGATCTGATGTTTCACCAGGCCCGTACGTCCAATATCCTCGGTGGACAGGGAGAAGAGGTCCAAATGGGACCCAACCAGTTTGTGTAAGGCCTCCCTCTGGGTACCTCCCAACTCTACGCTACTACGATTTACCATCTCGCAAATGGGATCGGGCCAATTCCTACTTCTTATTGAAGGCTCCCCCCGGGGTCGGCTCGGCTGGACGTTCTCGCCCCTCACTGTCACGACTTCCTCAACTGGGGTGCAGCCAGCTACCCTCGTGCCCCTTACTATAGTGCGTGGTTCTGTACTTATATTTATTACTCGGACGGCCACTACCGGTCCGTCCGTTTTTACAAGGGTGTGGCCCACGATTAAACCCGGTATGGACTGCGCTGCCACCGGTTCGACCAGGCCGCAGGACTCCTGCCATGTTGGGCGAGCTGCCCACCGGGCCGGCACTATCGCCTCGGCCCTTGGGGGAATGATCACGGCCTCGGAAGCCTCCAGCTCCGCTCTCTCGGCCGTGCTCACTCCCCCTAACGGCAGCTCTTCTACTCCCACCTGCAGGATCCCCCGGCACAAGTCGATTTTACAACCGCTGGCAGTCAACAAATCCAACCCTATTAAACATGGGTCGCACACCTCCGCCACCCAAACATCTATCTCCCTCCTTACCGACCCTAACTTGAGGGTCACAGAACCACGCCCCATGATCGGGGCCGTTACCCCGGTAGCGAGTTGCAAACTATAATTTTGCAGGCGCTGGATCTTATCCCAGCCACCTGCGCTCGAATCAAGGACCACAGGGCTGATGATCGTGGTGCTAGCTCCTGTGGCCACTACGGCGTCTACCCCCACGCCGGCAATTTTGCATCTGATTGTCAGGCTACCGGTTCCAATCTGGCCACAATAAATGACCTGTCGCGTCAATGAGGGCTCTCCTCCATCCTCTTCTGCCGAACACCGCCCTACGTGCCCGACACCTTCTAGTTTCCCGGGGTCTGGCGGGGGGGTGTCTGGGGTCGGCTAACCCGCTCCCCCCTGGGCGGAGTTGAGGACCTCAACCGCCCGGGATCATCCCGGCGCGTGGCTCGACAGTGCCGCGCCAGGTGACCCAGATGGTTGCAAGTATAGCACCTCACCTGATAAGGTGCTTGTCTCCGGAATTCCAAATTTCCCCCCCTGTAGGTCCGAATTGGATTACCCGCTCGTGGTCCACCGCGGGCCACCTCCGGGGCCGCCTGCCATGGTCCAGGTCCCGCCAGGCGCTGGTCCACCAACCTCCGGACCATGCCCGCCAGGTCAGGACTCACGTCGGGGGCGGGCCGCCTAAGGGGTCCGCCCTCCATCGGAGGTCCCACCTGGCGGACCGCCATTGTGTGACGCTCGCTCCCCCGGGCCAGGGGCCTCGCTGCTTCCCAACGGGCCGCAGCGTCAGCCGCCTGGCTCAGAGTCTGCGGGCGCCACATGGCGAGCTGTTGCCGGAGCTCAATATCCGGGAGGGCCTGGATAAAATGGTCCAGCGCCAGGCTTTCCCGGGAATCCGCTGCCATGCTAGCATGTGCGATCCCCACTGCGTGGCGAATGTCGTGGGCAAGTTCCCCGATGGCTTCCTGGGGCTTGCGTTTTCGCAGCGCGAGCTGAGCTTTAACAAGCTCGCTCTGCTGTTCAATGCCGAATCGATTAATTAGGGCGCCGCGGAGGGCTGGCAGGGTGAGAGCACCCGCTGGTAATGCCGTCAGCACCTCCGCCGCCGCGCCGCGCAATGCGGCCACCAGGTGTACTCCACCTTCGTCCTCACCCCAACCGTTGCCCTTACACACACAGTCGAACTGCGCCAGGTACGCGCGTAGATCACTCTTGCCGTCATACGGCGCGAGTGGGACCTTGTGGGACCACCTCGTATGCGAGTCGTTGCCCGCCTGCCGGACCCCGTGCGTAGCCCCTTGCGGGGTCAGCGCGGGGCCGAACCGGCCGGGCCCCCACAGTACATTACCCCCAAGGGGCTCTCGTGCCTCCCCTGTCCCTCTAAAAACTACCCCTGTTGGTGTCAATGCAAGGGTCACACTTCCGCAACCCGCTACCCATTCCATACCACCACAACCTTGCTCACCCACACCTCGCACCTCTCGTTCCATACCCTCCGGACCAGCCATACACCTCACTCTTGGCCTCTCACGAACATCCGGGTCTATCTCGACCCCCAAGCTTATTAAATCACCTGGCGCATCATACGCACGACCATATTGGTCACCACTTACACCGGGTCCTCTTTCTCTTCGCTTCTCCTCCATCACCTGCGAATCCCTCATCCGGTTAATGAGCACATCATCACGATCCGAACACAGACTTTGGACCAATTCTTTTACTTCCTCCTTTATCTCTTTCTTATCCTCTCTCCGTCGCTTCTTAATTTCGCTCACCCCTTCTTCCACTTCTTCTAATTTCTGCTTCACCTCCTTCATCTCCTCGTGCGCCCCTTTAAGTTCTTCCTCTAACTCCACTTTATTTTTTTCTATGTGCTCCCGCACCTCCCGCTCTTTAACCTCCATCACCTCTACCACCTTGTTCATTTTCCTCGTCAGGTCCTCATGTACCGTCTGACACTCTTTTTTAATTACCCCTACGTCCTTTTTCATCTCCTTCTGTGTCGATTTTAAACCCTCTATTACTGCTGTGTTCTTCTTTACCTGGTCCCCCAACTCCTTTTGTCCCACTGTCAGTTGTTCTACTCCCAGCGTCAACTCCTCTATACCACCTTGCAATTTTACAGTCCCCTTTCTCACCTCCTTCTCCATGCGCTCCTTACAGTGCCTCACCTCCTCGCGCACTCCTCCGACCTCCTCACTCACACCTCTTCTGATCTCTTCTCCCATCACTTGCATCTCCTGCCCAGATGCCACCCTCATCTGCTCCATTTCCTCCCTGTGAGCATCCAGTTTGGTTTCTACCCCCATTCTGACCCCCTCTATCTGCTGCCCCATTTGTTTAACTTCCCTTTCCGCTTGGTCCCTCAATTTGCCTTCCATACTGTTTTCTAACCCCTCTAACCCCTTTTGCATCCCTTCCATTTGATTCTCTTGAGCGGCCATTCTGTTTTCTACCCCCATTAACCCATGTTTTAATCCCTCACCGGTACTCCTCACTTCGTCCCTCATTACCCCCAATTGCTCACTCTGAGCCCTCGCTTCGTCCCTCATTACCCCCAATTGCTCACTCTGAGCCCTCGCTTCGTCCCTCATTACCCCCATTTGGCCCTCCAATCGCTCACCCAATCGCTCACTATCAGCCCTCATTTGCTCACTATTCTGGGCCATAAGGGCCTTCATTTGTATTAAAAAAAGGTTCAAATCTACCAGCGGCGCTACTACGGTCGCGGGCGCGGTCGCCGTGGCCATGTGCGAGGCGCCATTTTGCGCGCCCGTAACCTCGTGCGCGACGACGCTATTTTGCGAACCTGCCACCCTCACTGCTTCGCTCTCCTCTTGTCCCTCAATTTGGTCCTGGATCGAACCTGCCTCGCTCTCCTCTACCGGAACCCAGCCGTCTTGATCTGCCATAGCGCGACTTTCAAAATTCGGCTTTTTATTTTTTTTGTAAAACACAATCAAATTTCGCCGTTATAATTTCGAGCGCGTCAAACGCGCTCCGGGACCGATCCCACTCCTGACACCAATTGTTACGGACACGACTTAGATGTTATGATGGGCCGAGCGGAATGGCTGCCGTGTTCGCACAAGTTACCCGATTACACTCGAACGTTGGCCGAATCGCGCTATGCTAAATCAATGAAGGAAAGGACACAACGGCTGGGTTTAAATGACACGACACCAGGGGTACAGTTCTCAAGACCTCCGGAGGAGGATATAATATGGGTTATGCAGAACGTTTAGATTACACGGCACAGAGGTACAGCACAGAAAGATGGGCACTTATACACGGTCTTATCTTAGCCCCGACAGACCACAGACAAACGGGACAAGACTGACTTACACGGGGATTGATGGCAGGGGAGGGCAGGCAGTCGATGGCTCAAGGTGCACCTTGGCTCAGGGGCAGAATCGACTCGGTCCGGTCCAGAGATGCGGGAGGTATCTCTCAGCGCTAGGAGGTGGCGTCCTTTCTTCTTCGTAGCTGAGGCGCATCTGACGTCACCTCCGTCTTCCTGCGCATGTCCCGCGGGGAGTGACACACCCTCGGCTCGTTAGTTCCGCCCCAGATGGAATCGGTCCGCCGCTTCTTATTGGGTGCGGGGGGTTACCGGGCTCCGCCCTTGACGAGGAGCTGACAGTGAGCCCCTGCGTGGTAACCCCGTCGGAGCACATGGTCAATGGCGGCTAACCAAGCCGGAGTGAGGACGCGCACTCCCCGCGCCGCTGTTGTTGTTGTTGTTTCATGAGGAAGAGATGCGGGGAGGTATTGGGAGGTCCTAAACTTACTACTGGTGCCATACAATCACATTCTGGTGCAACGAAGAGTCAGAATTAATGGAAACGAGTCCTTAACTAACATAGACTAAGAATAACTAGCAAGATGTCCTATAGTTGTCTACGTGAGATGCGGTGAACCTGGGCACGACATTTAATGGGGGAAAAAGGGGAAGGTCGGGGCTACAGAGTGTTGTTTACAGATAATGGGACTAGGGAATGGGGGATTGGGGATAGTTGGGGAATATTGGGGAAATAGGGGAATATTTACAAGCGGATATGGATGGAGGCCAAATCCCATATCCGCAACAATATAAAGGAAAGTCGGTGGCAGCCAAAAATAAACACCACAATTGAAATAAACATGTAAAATAAATATAATTTTTTTGTAATCATATATACTATACATATGTACAAATAAGCTTTGTAAGTTTCAATTTTATATCTTAAAAAATTAATTAGGTATGGTAATAATAATAAAATCATAAAAAGTTCCACTTGACTATAATGAGGTTAAATTGTTGGCATGGAAACCATTAACATATGAGAATGGTTAAATCGATCGTTCTGATTTTTGATGAACCAATTCAGTGATCCAATGTGCAAATTCTTTAGATTTCAGGTCAATCGGATGAAAATTGATGATTTTATGTGGTGCTGACCTTCGACCTTTTTACCAAATTATTGCCTTCTCCATATGTACCAGGAAACGTGCAATAATAGAGATTTGTTGAAAAATTGATGACGAAACTCAAATGTTGAATTGAAATGTCAGGTCATTTGGATGAAAATTGATGATTTTACACAACCTTGACCTTTGACCTTTTGATCTAAAAAACAATCACCTAGCTTTTTGTTGGTGAACCAATTCAGTGACCCAATATGCAAATTCTTAAAATTTCAGGTCAATCAGATTAAAATTGACAATTTTATGTGATGCTGACCTTTGACCTTTTGACCAAAGTATTAATTTGTCTTCTCCATATTCTCATAATAGAGCTTTTTTGAAAATTTGATGACAAAACTCAAATGTTGAATTGAAATTTCAGGTCAATTGGATGAAAATTGATTATTTTACGCAACCTTGACCTTTGACCTTTTGATCTAAAAAATGATCAGCTTCTAGCTTTTTGTTGGTGAACCAATTCAGTGACCCAATATGCAAATTCTTAAAATTTCAGGTCAATCAGATGAAAATTGACGATTCTATGTGACACTGACCTTTGACCTTTTGACCAAATTATTAATTTGACTTCTCCATATTCTCATAATAGAGCTTTGTTGAAAATTTGATGACAAAACTCAAATGTTGAATTGAAATTTCAGGTCAATCAGATGAAAATTGATGATTTTAGTGATGCTGACCATTAACCTTTTGACAAAATTATTAATTTGCGTTCTCTGTATTATAATAATAGAGCTTTGGTGAAAATTTGATGACAAAACTCAAATGGTAAAAAAAGTTACGGCCCGGACAGACAGACAGACAGACACAGACAGACAGACAGAAGTGATTGCAAAACCCGTTTCCTGCTGCGCACGGGACGAGCTAATAAACGTATTGCTAGAAGCGATGGAACAATTGTATCTCTGAGGCTGCTATTACTAACCATGCTGGGAATTCCATTCGTTCAAATGGGCGGATTCCAATCAAGCCTGGGATCAGCTTCGGAGCTGAATTTCAAACCACAACACATTGTGCTTGGAAAGCGAAGAAAGTTCCGGCTTTATGATGCCACCGCTCATTTTTGTCGCTATCCTATCTTTTCCATGTTCGCCTCCAGCACAGCCTCATAGGCTTTGCAAAAGTGAGAACAAACACATGCTGCTTCAACTGCATGAACAGTCCAATTCGCATATTAATGATGCATACTGAAAGCCAATCTTATCACCAAAGGAGACAAGATTTTGGAATTTGGGTAGAAAATGAGCACCGTAGTTCTTCTAGAGGCTCCTGGAAAAGCTAGTGCAAAGTAGGTATTTTCTTTCCATAACAAATGATTGCAAAGAGGCAAAAAATACCATAATTCGTTCACATTGAAAGGATGGCATTTTCCCAAGCTGAAGGATATCCAGCACAGCAACCAATTCCATGTAAATCCTCAGATTTACACACTAGACCATCTACAGTTGGTTTAGATGTTCTCAGCACTACATCCTCTACGAATGGACGTTTCAACCTAGATCAATCAAAACTGGCAATAAATACCTGCTTCTATTTACACAGTACTAATACATTTACAAGGTACAGGGGCAGAGGGGGTGGTTAGGGGTAGAGAAGGGGGGTATCAATTATTGTCTTGAACAGGTTCACCCAGTTGGACTATGTATCATATTATTGTGGTTTCTGTTCAATAAGCGACGTTGATAGAAAGCTCCCTGAGCTTCAGATGTCAGGCAACAGACATACTCGTTGGGTTGAAAATATTATCGTTTCCGCGTAACAAATAAATGAAGTTCCAATTTTTTTCTGGTTTCCATGACCAAATATATCCGTCACTCCCAACAGTTGTTGAAATACTTTTCACATCTAAAAACAGCAGGGCACATTGGCCATGGTACTCCTGGGTGTGGGCTGCCCACACATCATAGATGCTATCTTTTCCCAGGGTCAAATCTTGCTGCCCTCTTCGCCTCAATTGGTCATGTGCATATGACAGAGCAGAGTATAAGAATCCTTGATAAATGCGTAGGAGGGCACGCTTGATGCAAGCTTGATGCATCCAAATTCCTTGTGTAGGAGGAAGCAGAAAATTGCTGCCATAGATTCAACAAAGTGATAAACTTCATCAATCTCACCATCTTACTATAATTCACCAAATGTCCGTCCGTCTGTCTGTCTGTCCGTCCGTCCGTTCCCAGGTACCACAAAAACGGCTGAACCAATCGCAACGAAATTTTGGTTGGGTAATCCTGGGACCCCCTGGAGTAAAATATGCTCTATTGTTTTTCGAATTTCAGCTTTGGTCTCCAGCATTTTCAGGTTTGGACTCCCGCCTAACGTTATTGTCCCGGGTACCGAAAAAACGGCTGAACCGATCGCAACGATACATCTCCATGCCCGTAGGATTCCCATGGGTGACCCCACTAGTATTCAAAATATAACTTTCATTCCAGAAAAGTAAAAGGGAAGTGGATGGCAATATCAGAAAATATGCATTAGAAAACAGAAACAACCGACATGCCTGTGACGTGATAACAGATTTTGTGCTTCTGCCTCGTTATAGGAGATTTCAATATTTTGAGAGCTTTAGATTCCACAGAATCCGAGGGATTCCACACCAAACCATAGCAGAAAGTAATACTCCATTGAGCTTTGAACAAAGGCCTTGCAGACCGACCGAGTAGTTCTGATTTTCAAAAGAATGACTGTGTGTGTCTGTAGGATGCCCATTCGGCGGTTGGCTTTAGAGGCCAACTTTGATATATGGTCGACCCAGGAAATGTCATAGCTGATGGGGAGGCCTAGACATTTGAGACTGAACCTCTTCTTGGTTTAGTTCCAGAACCAACTGAACTGAAATTATAAATTGAGCCCATCTTTTGAAGCAATCTTTCCTAATTTATTCATGCATTTACAATTGATAGATGTGGATATCGTATTTATTGTCCATCTTACTATAATTCACCAAATGTCTGTCTGTCTGTTCGAAGGTACTGCAATAACGGCTCAACCGATCGAAACGATATTTTGGGTGGATAATCCTGGGATCTCCAGGAGTAAAATAGGCTATTTAGTTTTTCCAATTTCACCTTTGGTCTCCAGTATTCTCAGGTTTGGACTCCTGCATAACATTCACGTTCGCATAACGTCCATTGTTCTCATTGTGATGATGTTGTTTTCCCAGGTGCTGCACAAACGGCTGTATCGATCGCTGCACAACTGCACCTATCGAACTCGGTGACCTCGGACAAAGACCTTTTATTATTCCTTTGAACCTTTTATTAAATTTAAATTTAAAAATTTTAATATTCCTTTAAACCTTTTATTAATTTTTTTAATTAAAGACCTTTTATTTTATTTTATTATTGTATTATTCCATCGTGTTTCAAATCGTGATATCAACTGTGCACTTTTCTTTATGAACAAAAATGGAATGATTTTGTACCAACATCACAATGAAACACAATCACAATTCACATATTCGTGAAATTCGAATATATTCATCACAATGAAAACATCGTCACAAACGGGTACTGGACACAATGTGACAAACGTCACAAACGGGTACAATATTGGAGAGGCCATTGCCAAAACGATTTGTTTTCTCTGGTACGTGTTTCTGGGTGGGTACCGTTTCAGATAAACCGGTAAAATGCCTCCCAAACGGAAAGCCTCATTAACGAAAACGTCCAAGGAAGCTGCTACAAGAAAGAAGGCTCGCCTAGACGAGGACTATCGGAGGGAGGAACAAGTACGTGACACAGCTGCACACCAGTCTCGGAGGCAGTCCGAGGAATACAGATCTGGTGACCAAGGACGTGACACAGCTGCACACCAGTCTCGGAGGCAGTCTGAGGAATACAGATCTGGTGAACAAGATCGGCGAGCATGTGGGCCATTTGAACGTCATCCTCTATAAGCGTGAAGGTAGACTTCAAACCATCACGGAGCTGCACCGGAGCTACGATCCTCTTCACTATGTGCTGATGTTCCCATGCTTTCACATGTGCTTTGACGGATGTGTATATGCATCGTTTAAAATAAAAAATTTCTGCCTTCAATTTCTGATATTCAGCCTTTTCCTTTCGGCTTCCCAATTGAAGCCCCGCCCGTAGGGTGGGTACCGTTGCTAGTATAAATAATACAACGGTGTCTGTCTGGTTTCTATCTCCTCTCAATAGCTCTCTGCAGGTATAATCACCACACTTTGTATGTGTAAATAACATTGTCTTACAATTCTCTTTGCACCATCTAAACAACTCATTCATGTATTTAATTTATTTCAGTCAAAAGTTAACTTTCTCTAAACGTATGCCATGCTGGATGATGTCATGCAATTCCATGGGCAGAGCTTCAAGCCATACTTGTTGTTGTTTTATGGGATATTGCTCGCCACAAAGCCAGAAGGCCACTCGAGAGGAAGGCTAAACAAACAAACAAACAAAAAAAGCAGAACAACCAGCCCCTTGAGACAACAGTGCCTCTACCCCCATTATTGATGTTGTTGTTCTATGGCCCTCATTTCCTATAAAATTTCATCCCATCTCCCAACCTATCACCGATGGGTGTTTTGAGTTGGTTTTTTTGGAATCATAATTGTCATTCTTTCCCATCTCCGTGAGTTTTAAATAATTACTAGGATATAAGACCCGTCGCTTCGCTGACGGGAACACCAATCTTTGCGCAATTTAAAAAAAAATGGCTGTTGTTGTTTAGTGTTAAAAAGGGCATTGAATGAAAGAAATGGGGAAAAATAAAATTAGGACGTGTATAGGGAGAGTGTTAAAGGAATATTAATCACAGCCTTTTTATATGCTTAATTGCAAACAATATTCAACTGAAAATTACACTAAGAGGAAGATCGAAATGAAAACAATTCTCACCTTCCCCTCTATTCTTTCTTTTGAATAAATTGTCTTTGGTACGTATAATAGTATAATACAGATGAGTATGATTTGTGTTTGTGGAGATTCGTGGAGATTTGGAATCAACGTGGTGGATAAAACATCTTTGCAGGGAGAGGGATAAGTGGTTATGTTTATTTCCTGGGAGTGGTTTCATTGAAATCCGATCTCAAGTTAACAAAGAAGGATTCTTGGGCGATCCTGCTCTCCATGCAGAGAATCTCCAGAGTGTTGGCATTTGCAGTTTTGACATGCGTGTCCACGTACCCATAAAAAAAATCACAATTTTTGTATCACAAACCCTCCAGGAGTTACCCGAATCCACCGTAGTTTGATTTATTGAAATCCGTTAATCCGTTCTCAAGTTATAACACGACAAACAGACAGACACGGCTCCTTTTGTAATAAAAATGAACAATATTTTTAAACAAAAAGCAAAATGTCAAAAACCATGACCGTGACATGAAATATAAATCGCGACTTTATTTCTACTGCAAGTTTTAAAAAAAAACTTCTCCTAATTATTTTTTTTTTAAATCCTAACTTAATCATATTTATAAAGGTTTTTCTTTGTTACTTTTCTGTTAAGTTACTGTTAGGGTTTGATAGAAATCGTAACTCGTCAAGAATAAATATCTGCTGGTGTCATACATGGAAATGGAAGCATGCTCTTAATGTGTATACAGTCACGTGAAAAAGTAAGTACACCCCATGTAAAGTTTTGACTTTTTCAACATATTTCAACATACAGCTATTTGATCTTCATTTCAACAATACTGAGAGATAAAGGTGATATAATATAACAAATATCATGAAACAATTACATTTTATAGTCCATTGTATAATTTAAATAAACATAAATGCAAATTTCACATCTGGAAAAGTAAGTACACCCTTGGCTCTAATAGGTGGTATTGCCCCCTTTGGCAGAAACAACCTCAAGTAGGCGTTTCTTATAACTGTCTTCCAGTCTCTGACATCGACTGGGAGAAATTTTTGCCCACTCCTCCATGCAGAATTCTTTCAGCTGTGCGATGTTTGAGGGGTTTCTTGCATGCATAGCTCGTTTCAAATCCCCCCACAACATCTCGATGGGATTTAGATCCTGGCTTTGACTTGGCCATTCCAGAACCCTCCATTCCTTTCTTTTCAGCCATTCCTTGGTGGATGTACTGGTATGTTTAGGGTCATTATCATGTTGCAAGGTCCACCTTCGGTTGAGCTTAAACTTTCCGACAGATGGCCTCACATTATCCTCAAGCACCCTCTGGTACAATGAAGAATTCATAGTGGATTCTATGATGGTGAGCTGCCCAGGCCCTGATGCAGCAAAGCTGCCCCAAACCATAATATTTCCACCACCATGCTTTACAGTTGGTATCAGGTTATTGTGGTCAAATGCTGTCTTTGGTTTTCGCCAAACATGTCTTCTGGTACTGTGGCCAAATAGCTCTACCTTTGACTCATCTGTCCAGAGCACATTGTTCCAGAAGTGCTGGTCTTTGCCTCGGTGTTCATTGGCAAACTTTACACTTGTCCTGATGTTCTTTCTGGAAAGCAAAGGTTTCCTCCTGGCACACCTCCCATGTAGATCAAATTTGTGCAGCCTCTTTCTAATGGTAGACGCGTGCACTTTGACATCAACAGTGGCAAGAGCTACCTGTAGGTCCCGTGATGACATTCTGGGGTTCTTAGAGACTTCTTTCAGCATCTTGCGGTCTGCTCTCGGGCTGATATTGCTGGGGCGGCCTGGCCTGAACAAGTTGGCAGTTGTTTGGAATCTTCTCCACTTGTAGATGATCTTCCGGACAGTCGAATGATTGATTTCAAATTCTTTGGAGATCTTTTTAAATCCCTTCCCAGACCCGTAGGCATCTGTAACCTTCTTTCTGAAGGCCTCAGAGAGCTCTTTTGATCTAGGCATGGTGATGCCGCACACTTCAACAACAAAGAGCAAACCAAACTAAATGTCTGAGGTTTAAATAAGACAGGTTCCTCCAAGATCCTCTCTAACGATGTTCTAATCATTTGCACATGAGCTGGTGCACCTGATTCTAATTTTAGTTATTTGAAGTAGTGATAAATGGAGGGGTGTACTTACTTTTTCCACATGCGAAATTTGCATTTATGTTTATTTAAATTATACAATGGATTACAAAATGTAAATGTTTCATGATATTTGTTGTATTATATCACCTTTATCGATCAATATTGTTGAAATGGAGATCAAATAGCTGTATGTTGAAATATGTTGAAAAAGTCAAAACTTTACATGGGGTGTACTTACTTTTTCACGTGACTGTATATGCAGTGTACATATGACATACATGGATAAATGCGAAGCTAGGGGTAAACATTGCCACCATATTTACAGACGTAACTGGAGAAGGAAGGATTCGTTTGGGTATCCTGATGTCCGCTGCACAAAATTTCTCATAGTTTGAGAATCCTCAGGTTCAAGCGGATTTTTACTGGACACCTTTGGCTTTTGTGTCTTTCGGGGCTGGATTTGCTTCCTCCACTTCGTCTATACTGGCGAGTGATATACTATGCATGACTTGTGCTGTTTAATAAAGCATTACCCATAAATAAAAAATACACAACTGATGTAGGTCTATCCAAAATGCTGCTTTGGCCTTGTAACTCAACCTTGATCATAATGTGATGCTTTATTTAAAAATGTGATCTGGGTTAACTTCCACTCTTCAACTTTGCAGTGTCTGAGATTTGCTTCGAGGTGATTTGTGATGTGGCTGCTGAAGCTTCTTTCTTTGAGAGAATAAAGTTCACATGACGCAAAAAGTATACTTGTGTGTTACATAGAGAATAATTTACAGAAGATTTATCAAATATTAAGGTGGCCAGAAACCACCTGTCGATTTGGGCATTAGCACATGGATCCTAACCATCTCGAAGTGTCTGGCACACATCATCCTGTTCGTGGTCCACACAAGCAGATATGGAAAAAAACTGGAGCAATAATTACACATAATTACAGAGCAGAAGCTTTTCCAGCTTTGTGTAAACTGACAAAGCAGATCCTGATCCACACTACAGATCCCTCTTTGGTTTGGACTACAGTGTTATAGGAAAAATAACATTGTATTCTCTACCTTTTGGCCCAGCTTCCTTGGGGATAAGCAGTAGGCATAATCAGGGAACATGTGTTTCGACACGGTGCGGTTATACGAGGTTTCAAGGAATCGTGACAAATTCACTAAAAGGAGAGAAATATTCTCCATGTTGATAACAGCAAACATATAATATTCCTTGACAATTCCCATCTGCTTGCCATTCTCTTCCAACTGTCAGTCTCTGTGTGTGTATAATATGTATATGTGTATGACCTCTTGGGGCCTTGGTTTGGCGAGCTGAGGTGTAATATATATATATATATATATATATATATATATATATATATATATATATATATATATATATATATATATATATATATATATACAGGGTGACCCAAAAAGACCTCCCACATTTCAAAGGTAAATGAAAAAAAAATGGTTAAAGATAATCAAGATATTATTTGCACACATGAAACTTCATTCAATACATTTTTATTCATCATGTTTTAAAGATGACATCCTCCAAATGGTGGCCGTCATTGTCTACACACGCTTGGAGGCGATTTCTGAAGGCTGCCATTGCTCGACGGGTCATGTCGGGCGGAACAGCATCTATCTCCTGCTGAATAGCAACCTTAAGGGCTTCAAGAGTTTGGGGTCGATGAGTATACACTCGTGATTTAAGGTAGCCCCACAGAAAAAAAATCACAAGGGGTGGGGTCAGGGGAACGGGCCGGCCGCCCAACATCGCCACGCAACGAGATCACCCGATCCGGAAACATTTCCCTCAGCACTTGCAATGATCTTCGTGCTGTGTGTGTCGTAGCTCCATCTTGCTGGAACCACACATCGAGTTCTTCAAGCTCAAGGTGTTCGAGTTGTGGCCTTAGAAAGTTTTCGAGCATATCAATGTAACGGTCAGAAGTTACGGTAACAGTTACACCACCCTCTTCAAAGAAATAAGGACCCACGATGCCAACATCGGCAACAGTACACC